>NC_140216.1:20751457-21121457 GCF_951802725.1 Rutilus rutilus
TTAATGTATGCAGAAGTTATACCACTTCGTGTTTCTCTTTTCTCGCCATAAATTCGTTTCCTCGCCACGGCCAAACCGTTCGAGATATCAAAAATCCGTCCGCAATTTAGAATCCTCAATGTCTTGACTTCATGCACACCGAGTTTGGTGGGGATTGGATGAATTCTCTAGGAGGAGTACTTCGCATTCCACAGCAAGCGTTCTCCAAACAACCCATAATTGCCGACTTCCTGTTGGGCTGGCGTAAAACTTAGAGCACGAAAGTTGTTCAGCCCGATGTGATCTATATGTGTACCGAGTTTCATATCATTACATGCAAGTGTGTTTGATTTATGGACAAGTGTTCGGATCCCATTCCAGGGGGCGCTGTTGAGCCCCCCTGCCACACCCGGGTACCAGCTTCAGCCCAGCCCTGATGGCCGAGGGTTCTGACCTGTGTGCAAAGTTTCAAGAGTTTTCGAGCACGTTAAAGGCCCCAAAAGCCCCTGAAACCTTGAAAAACAGGAATTTTAAACAAATCTCACTCAAAAGACAAATCCCCCCACCCCTCACACACACAGAGACGCAGAGGCAGAGAGAGAGAGGGAGAGAATTCTACAAAAAATCACATTCAAACCAAAATATCTCACTTCCTGTTGGTCACAGCTTATGACTATAAATTAGAAAGTTGTCCGGCTTGATGAGAACAATATACATAACGATTTTTGTGACTCTACTTAAAACTAAGCCCCCATTTTTGACTAAAGGTGGCGCTACTGAGCCCCTCACCACGCCCGTTTCTGAAACTTTGCACATGTCTACCGGCTAATAAATGTGATGTGTCTGTTGAGTTTCATGCAATTTCAAGTATGTTAAGAGTCTCAAAAGCATCAAAAAAGAATATTAAAGTTTGATGCGTTGCCACGGCAACAGTATCTAAGAAATCAATAATCCTTTCACAGGTTTACATCTGCCGTGTGTCTACATTGTACACATAAAGTTTGAAGCAAATCGGGTAAAAATAAGACACTGATTTCAAAGCATTTTGAAAGTGATGTACTTCCTGCTGCCTGTTGGTGGCGCTATAACTTTGACTCACAATAGTCACATCTGTGCGATCGGCCTCTTACAACGAACACACTGCTGAAGTTTCATCAAGATCAGTTAATGTATGCAGAAGTTATAACACACTTCCTGTTTCATTTTTTCGCCATAAATTTGTTTCCTCGCCACGGCCAAACCGTTCGAGATATCAAAAATCCGTCCGCAATTTAGCATCCTCAATGTCTTAACTTCATGCACACCGAGTTTGAAGGCGAATCGATGAATTCCCTAGGAGGAGTACATTAAATTCCACAGCATGCGTTTCCAAACAACGCTAAATAGCCAACTTCCTGTTTGGCTGGCGTAAAACTTAGAGCACGAAAGTTGTTCGGCCCGATGAGATCTATATGTGTACCGAGTTTCATATCATTACATGCAAGTGTGTTTGATTTATGGACAAGTGTTCGGATCCCGTTCCAGGGGGCGCTGTTGAGCCCCGCTGCCACGCCCGGGTACCAGCTTCAGCCCGGCCCTGATGGCCGCAGGTTCTGACCTGTGTGCAAAGTTTCAAGAGTTTTCGAGCACGTTAAGGGTCCCAAAAGCCCCTGAAACCTTGAAACACACTGAAATCAATTGGAAATTCCCTCCCACCCCTCACACACACAGAGACAGAGAGAGAGAGAGAGAAAATTCTCCAAAAAATCACATTCAAACCAAAATATCTGACTTCCTGTTGCTCTCAGCTAATAAGTGTGAATTAGACAGTTGTCCGGTTTAATGAGAACAATATACATAGCGAGTTTAGTGACTCTATGTAAAACTAAGCCCCCATTTTTGACTAAAGGTGGCGCTACTGAGCCCCTCACCACGCCCGTTTCTGAAACTTTGCACATGTCTACTGGCTAATAAATGTGATGTGTCTGTCGAGTTTCATGCAATTTCAAGTATGTTAAGAGTCTCAAAAGCATCAAAAAAGAATATTAAAGTTTGATGCGTTGCCACGGCAACAGTATCTAAGATATCAATAATCCTTTCACAGGTTTACATCTGCCGTGTGTCTACATTGTACACATAAAGTTTGAAGCAAATCGGGTAAAAATAAGACACTGATTTCAAAGCATTTTGAAAGTGACATATTCCTGCTGCCAGTTGGTGGCGCTATAACTTTGACTCACAATAGTCACATCCATGTGATCGGCCTCTTACCACGAACACACTGCTGAAGTTTCATCAAGATCAGTTAATGTATGCAGAAGTTATAACACACTTCCTGTTTCATTTTTTCGCCATAAATTTGTTTCCTCGCCACGGCCAAACCGTTCGAGATATCAAAAATCCGTCCGCAATTTAGCATCCTCAATGTCTTGACTTCATGCACACCGAGTTTGGAGGCGAATCGATGAATTCCCTAGGAGGAGTACATTAAATTCCACAGCATGCGTTTCCAAACAACGCTAAATAGCCAACTTCCTGTTTGGCTGGCGTAAAACTTAGAGCACGAAAGTTGTTCGGCCCGATGAGATCTATATGTGTACCGAGTTTCATATTATTACATGCAAGCGTGTTTGATTTATGGACACGTGTTCGGATCCCGTTCCAGGGGGCGCTGTCGAGCCCCCCTGCCACGCCCGGGTACCAGCTTCAGTCCGGACCTGATGGCCGCGGGTTCTGACGTGTGTGCAAAATTTCAAGAGTTTTCGAGCATGTTAAGAGCCCCAAAAGTGCCCGAAAGGTTGACAAAATAATAATAATAATAATAATAATAATAATAATAAAATATAGCTGCGAGCAGCGATTACGGGCCCAAGCCGGTGGCACCGCAACCCCGGTGCCTTTAGTTACCTAAAGGCACCGGGGTGGCGGTACCGCCGACTTTGGCCCTCCATCGCTGCTCGCAGCTATATTTATATATATATATATATATATATATATATATATATATATATATATATATATTATACAAACATATATATATATATATATATATATATATATATATATATACACACACCGTTCAGAAGTTTGGGGTCAGGAAGATTTTTTATGTTTTTAGGAGAAGTCTCTTCTGCTCACTAAGGCTGCATTTATTTGATTAAAAATACAAACAAAAACAGTAATATTGTGAAATATTATTCCAATTTAAAACAGCTGTTTTCCATTTTAAAATATTTTACACTGTAATTAATTTATGTGATCAAAGCTGAGTTTTCAGCATCATTACTCCCGTCTTCAGTGTCACATGATCCTTCAGAAATCATTCTAATATGATGATTGATGGTCAATAAATATTAATTATTATTTTCAATGTTGAAAACAGTTGTGTACAGATTTTTTTTCAAAATGCGTTGATGAATGTAAAGTTCAAAAGAACAGCATTTATTTCAAATATAATTTTTTTTTAACATTATAAATGTCTGTACTGTAACTTTTGATCAGTTTAACTCATTCTCGATGAATAAAAGTATTGATTTATTTTATTTCTTTCCCCCAAAATTTAAATTTAAATTATTACTGACCCCAAACTTCTGAACGGTAGTGTTTAATGTTACAAAAGCTTTAGATTTCAGATAAATGCTGTTCTTTTGAACTTTCTATTCATCAAAGACTGTACACAACTGTTTTCGACATTTAAAATAATAATGAATGTTTCTTGAGCATCAATCATCATATTAGAATAATTTCTGAAGGATCATGTGACAGTGACGACTGGAGTAATGATGCTGAAAACTCAGCTTTGATCACAGGAATAAATAACAGTTTAAAATATATTAAAATAGAAAGCAGCTGTTTTAAATTGGAATACTATTTTACAATATTACTGTTTTTGTTCGTATTTTTAATCAAATGAATGCAGCCTTGGTGAGCAGAAGAAACTTCGCTTAAAAATCTTACTGACGCCAAACAGTAGTGTATATATATTATATTAAAATGTAAGGGATAAGACACAGGTAATTTTACTTGCCTGACCTGATTAGAACAATGAAAAAACTTAAATGAAAAAATGGAATCACTAAAACGAGGGCGCGATTGAACAGTGGACACATAAAAACATACTGTCATTTTGTTCAGAACATCATTCAAACTGCAAAGTGTTAACTTATATTTTTGTACAGTAGCAAAAAACACAACATTGTGCTTTTTTAAAATACATTTAAGCAATCCGCCTAGAAAATGAAACTAAAATGCTCACGGCTGCACAGGCATTCATAATGGTGCGCGTCCTCAGCGAGGAACGAGCAGAACAGAGTCAACGTTTTTTAGGTCATTTATTGAAAACGCTCGCTCTGCTCCGCACCATTATCAATGTCCGTGCGGACGAACATATTTTACTTTCGTTTTTAAGTTAGCGATTAAAAAGCCCCCAGCGGTGTCACACGTCAGTTAACCGGTGGTAAAATATTCCCACCGTCACATACCTAGTATATTTTTATATAGATATAATAGGCCTACCTGATTTTGAACACAAGAGGGCAGTATAGCACTATGTTTGACTTTATTTATTTATTGTTTAGACTAAACAACCATTCTGGCAGTTTTTAAACTTAAACTTCATTCTTAAATTGAAAAAAAAAGAATAAAATGAGTTAAGTTCTGATATTTGTATACTTTTATATAGTAATAAATGGTGTATAATTACATTTTTAGAATATATGACCCTTTGAGTGTTAGCTTTTTAGACAATACTTTAATCCCTCGCCATAGCAAAACCGTTTGAGATATTTATTATCCGTTCACAATTTAGCATCATTAATATATTTTTATCATGTTGAAAAAGTTTGGTGGGAATAAAATAAACCACTTAGATAAAGGTGGCTAAAAATTCAGAGGCTGATTTTGCAAAAAAATCCACATTCAGACCAAAATATCTGACTTCCTGATGGTCAGAGCTAATGACTTTAAATTAGAAAGTTGTCCGGGTCGATGAGATCAATATATGAACTTTTTTTTACTGTAGTTAAAACTAACCCCCCCACTTTTGTCAAAAGCATGTTGAAAGTGACACACTTCCTGCTGCCAGTTGGTGGCGCTATAACTTTGAATCACAATAGCTACATCCATCTGATCGGCCTCTTACCACGAACACACTGCTGAAGTTTCATCAAGATCAGTTAATGTATGCAGAAGTTATTCCACTTCGTGTTTCTCTTTTCTCGCCATAAATTCGATTCCTCGCCACGGCCAAACCGTTCGAGATATCAAAAATCCGTCCGCAATTTAGCATCCTCAAAGTCTTGACTACATGCACACCGAGTTTGGAGGGGACACGGTGAATTTTCTAGGAGGAGTATTTCACATTCCACAGCAAGCGTTTTCCAAACAACCCATAATAGCCGACTTCCTGTTGGGCTGGCGTAAAACTTGACCAGGGGAAAGTTGTTCGGCACGATGAGATCTATATGTGTACCGAGTTTCATATTAATTCATGCAAGCGTGTTTGATATATGGACCAAGTTTTAAAACCCCGTTCAAGGGGGCGCTGTTGAGCCCCCCAGCCACGCCCGGGTACCAGCTTCAGCCCGGCCCTGATGGCCGTGGGTTCTGACCTGTGTGCAAAGTTTCAAGAGTTTTTGAGCACGTTAAGGACCCCAAAAGCCCCTGAAACCTTGATTAACAATGTAAAAGCAATAGTCAAATCCCCCCCCCCCCCTCCCCTCACACACACACAGACACAGAGAGAGGGAGAGAAAATTCTTCAGAAAATCCACATTCAAACCAAAATATCTCTATTCCTGATGGTCGGAGATGGTTAATGTAAATTAGAAAGTTGTCCGTCTTGATGAGAACAATACACATACCAAGTTTTGTTGCTGTTGATAAAACTAACCCCCCCACTTATGACTAAAGGTGGCGCTACTGAGCCCCTCACCACGCCCGTTTCTGAAACTTTGCACATGTCTACTAGGTAATAAATGTAATGTGTCTGTCGAGTTTCATGCAATTTCAAGCATGCTAAGAGTCTCAAAAGCATCAAAAAAGAATATTGATGTTTGATGCGTTGCCATGGCAACAGTATTAAAGATATCAAAAATCCTTTCACAGGTCTACATCTGCCGTGTGTTTACATTATACACATAAAGTTTGAAGCAAATCGGGTAAAAATAAGAGGGAGATTTCAAAGCATTTTGAAAGTGACACACTTCCTGCTGCCAGTTGGTGGCGCTATAACTTTGACTCACAATAGTCACATCAATGTGATCGGCCTCTGACCACGAACACACTGCTGAAGTTTAATCAAGATCAGTTAATGTATGCAGAAGTTATAACACACTTCCTGTGTCCCATTATTCGCCATAAATTCGTTTCCTCGCCTCGGCCAAACCGTTCGAGATATCAAAAATCCGTCCGCAATTTATCATCCTCAATGTCTTGACTTCATGCACACCGAGTTTTGAGGCGAATGGATGAATTTCCTAGGAGGAGTACATCAAATTCCACAGCATGCGTTTTCCAAACAACCCATAATAGCCGACTTCCTGTTTGGCTGGCGTAAAAAGTAAAAGTACGAAAGTTGTTTGGCCCGATGAGATCTATATGTGTACCGAGTTTCATATTATTATATGCAAGCGTGTTTGATTTATGGACCAAGTTTTCGGACCCTGTTCAAGGGGGCGCTGTTGAGCCCCCCTGCCACGCCCGGGTACCAGCTTCAGCCCGGCCCTGATGGCCGCGGGTCCTGACCTGTGTGCAAAGTTTTAAGAGTTTTCGAGCATGATAAGAGCCCCAAAAGTGCCCGAAAGGTTGACAGAAAAATAATAAATAATAATAATAAATAATCCTACCGAAAACAATAGGGCCTTCGCCCTTTCAGGGCTTGGGCCCTAATAATCCTACCGGAAACAATAGGGCCTTCGCCCTTTCAGGGCTTGGGCCCTAATAATCCTAACGAAAACAATAGGGCCTTCGCCCCTTCAGGGCTTGGGCCCTAATAATAATAATAATAATCCTAACGAAAACAATAGGGCCTTCGCCCTTTCAGGGCTTGGGCCCTAATAATAATAAATATAGCTGCGAGCAGCGATTACGGGCCCAAGCCGGTGGCACCGCAACCCCGGTGCCTTTAGTTACCGGGGTGGCGGTACCGCCGGCTTTGGCCCTCCATCGCTGCTCGCAGCTATATTTATATATATATATATATATATATATATATATATATATATATATATATATATATACATACATACATACATACATACACATACATATATATGTATGTATATATATATATATATATATATTATTGTTCAAAAGTTTGGGGTCAGTAAGATTTTTAATGTTTTTAGGAGAAGTATCTTCTGCTCACCAAGGCTGCATTTATTGATTAAAAATACAAACAAAAACAGTAATATTGTGAAATATTATTCCAATTTAAAACAGCTGTTTTCAATTTTAAAATATTTTACATAGTAATTCATTTCTGTGATCAAAGTTGAGTTTTCAGCATCATTACTCAAGTCTTCAGTGTCACATGATCCTTCAGAAATCATACTTATATGATGATTGATGCTCAATAAATATTCATTATTATTTTCAATGTTGAAAACAGTTGTGTACAGATTTTTTTTTTCAAAATGCTTTGATGAATGTAAAGTTCAAAAGAACAGCATATATTTCAAATATATATATTTTTAACATTATAAATGTCTTTACTGTAACTGTTGATCAGTTTAACTCATCCTTCATAAATAAAAGTACTGATTTATTTTATTTCTTTCCCCCAAAAATAAAATTTTAATTATTACTAACCACAAACTTTTGAGCGGTAGTGTTTAACGTTACAAAAGCTTTAGATTTCAGATAAATGCTGTTCTTTTGAACTTTCTATTCATCAAAGACTGTACACAACTGTTTTCGACATTTA
Organism: Rutilus rutilus; assembly: GCF_951802725.1. Lineage (NCBI taxonomy): Eukaryota > Metazoa > Chordata > Actinopteri > Cypriniformes > Leuciscidae > Rutilus > Rutilus rutilus. Next base: position 20,759,340 of record NC_140216.1, read on the forward strand.
AAATAATAATGAATGTTTCTTGAGTATCAATCATCATATTAGAATAATTTCTGAAGGATCATGTGACAGTGACAACTGGAGTAATGATGCTGAAAACTCAGCTTTGATCACAGGAATAAATAACAGTTTAAAATATATTAAAATAGAAAGCAGCTGTTTTAAATTGGAATACTATTTTACAATATTACTGTTTTTGTTTGTATTTTTAATCAAATAAATGCAGCCTTGGTGAGCAGAAGAAACTTCTCTGTTATGTGCGCGCCACAGACTGCACGCACGTCCGCTTAGAGTTCCGCCTTTTGCCTTCCGTCAATATTACGTTATTAGAAAAATATTTTTTTAGAGAATCGATTTTTTGACATTTGTGAATCGATTCAGAATCGTCCACGTCCGCATCGCGATGCATCTAAGAATCAATATTTTCTCCCACCCCTAGATTTCATACAACAGGTTAATAAACAGTTACAATTAAGTCACGTACATTTTAGATGCAATGTTGACTGTTTTTGTTCTGTTTCAGCAGCGAAAATAGTTAAACAAAGATCACGGCAGAACCATCACGCATCACGTGTTTTCTCATAACTGAACGATTCAGCATTTTTAACGAATCGGTTGACTCAAAGATTGAATGATCAATCCATAAACATCTGTCTTAATCATGATCGACTCATTCGAACGAATCGTTTGAACGAATGAATCAATGACTCGCTTATTAAGATGGATGCCTGGCGACATCTAATGGCGGTTTAGTGTTGTTTAAAAGCATCATTCTTTCCCACATGTGTGTGATTTGTGTGTGCAACATTATCATTATTTTTCTTTCACTATTATATTAGCGATTTAAAAGCACCCACTCGTGTCACACGTCGATTAACCGGTGGGAAAATATCCTCAGACACATACCTAATAAATGTATATTTAAATACAATATTGGCCTACCTGGTAAAAAGTTTTATATACTATTTTGATGTCCTTTTGGACACAAGAGGGCAGTATAGCCCTATGTTTGCTTTTTTGTTGAACCAAATAGCACTAAATAGCCTGTTTTTAACTTTTTCATTCTTCTTGAATTGCAAAAACAGAATAAAATGGGTTTAGTTGTGATATTTGTATACTTTTATATAGAAATAAATGGTATATAATTACATTTTTAGAAGATTTTTACTTTAATCCCTCGCCATAGCAAAACCGTTTGAGATATTTTTTATCCATTCACAATTTAGCATATTTAATGTAGTTTCATCATGTTGAAAAAGTTTGGTACGAATAAAATAAATAGTTTAAGAGGAGTGGCTAAACATTCAGAGGCTGATTTTGCAAAAAAATTCACATTCAGACCAAAATATCTGACTTCCTGATGGCCAGAGCTATTGAATGTAAATTAGAAAGTTGTCCGGCTTGATGAGAACAATATAGAAACTATTTTTTCTTTACTGTAGTTAAAAGTAACCCCCCCACTTTTGTCAAAAGCATGTTGAAAGTGACACACTTCCTGCTGCCAGTTGGTGGCGCTATAACTTTGACTCACAATAGCTACATCCATCTGATCGGCCTCTTACCACGAACACACTGCTGAAGTTTCATCAAGATCAGTTAATGTATGCAGAAGTTATTCCACTTCCGTGTTTCTCTTTTCTCGCCATAAATTCGATTCCTCGCCACAGCCAAACCGTTCGAGATATCAAAAATCCGTCCGCAATTTAGCATCCTCAAAGTCTTGACTACATGCACACCGAGTTTGAAGGGGACACGGTGAATTTTCTAGGAGGAGTATTTCACATTCCACAGCAAGCGTTTTCCAAACAACCCATAATAGCCGACTTCCTGTTGGGCTGGCGTAAAACTTGACCGGGGTAAAGTTGTTCGGCCCGATGAGATCTATATGTGTACCGAGTTTCATATTAATTCATGCGAGCGTGTTTGATATATGGATCAAGTTTTAGAACCCCGTTCAAGGGGGCGCTGTTGAGCCCCCCAGCCACGCCCGGGTACCAGCTTCAGCCCGGCCCTGATGGCCGTGGGTTCTGACCTGTGTGCAAAGTTTCAAGAGTTTTTGAGCACGTTAAGGACCCCAAAAGCCCCTGAAACCTTGATTAACAATATAAAAGCAATAGTCAAATCCCCCCCTCCCCTCACACACACACAGACACAGAGAGAGGGAGAGAAAATTCTTCAGAAAATCCACATTCAAACCAAAATATCTCTCTTCCTGTTGGTCGGAGATGGTTCATGTAAATTAGAAAGTTGTCCGTCTTGATGAGAACAATACACATACCAAGTTTTGTTGCTGTTGATAAAACTAACCCCCCCACTTATGACTAAAGGTGGCGCTACTGAGCCCCTCACCACGCCCGTTTCTGAAACTTTGCACATGTCTACGGGCTAATAAATGTGATGTGTCTGTCGAGTTTCATGCAATTTCAAGTATGTTAAGAGTCTCAAAAGCATCAAAAAAGAATATTAAAGTTTGAAGCGTTGCCATGGCAACATTATTAAAGATATCAAAAATCCTTTCACAGGTCTACATCTGCCGTGTGTTTACATTATACACATAAAGTTTGAAGCAAATTGGGTAAAAATAAGAGGGTGATTTTAAAGCATTTTGAAAGGGACACACTTACATTTACATTTAGTCATTTAGCAGACGCTTTTATCCAAAGCGACTTACAAATCAGGACTAAATTAAGCGAGTCATCGTGAAGAGGCAAAAGACAACAACAACGCAAGAAGTGTTCAGAATACGAAGTTCAGGCATTATTCAGAGTAGCATAAGCATGATAAGTGGGATTTTAAGGGAAAGGTTTTTTTTTTTTTTTTTTTTTTTTTTTTATGAGTTTAGGTGCTCATGGAAGAGATGGGTTTTCAGCTGTTTTTTGAATGTTGTCAGGGATTCAGCATTCCGGATGAGGGTGGGGAGAGTGTTCCACCAGCATGGAACTGTGAATGAGAATGATCTGGAAAGTGATCTTGTGGCTTTCTGTGATGGAACCACGAGACGTCGCTTGTTGATTGATCGTAGGCGTCTGGTGGGGATGTAGGCTCGTAGGAGTGAGTGAAGGTAGGAGGGAGCTGAGCCTGTGATAGATCTGTAAGCAAGCGTCAATGCCTTGAACTTGATGCGAGCAGCGAGAGGTAGCCAGTGCAGAGAGATTAACAGAGGGGTGACGTGGGCCCTCTTGGGCTCGTTGAAGACAAGACGAGCTGCAGCATTCTGGATCATCTGAAGAGGTTTGGTAGCACATGCTGGAAGTCCGGCCAAAAGAGCATTGCAGTAGTCAAGCCTAGAAATGACCAGGGCCTGGACGAGGAGTTGTGTTGCGTGCTCAGTTAGGAAAGGTCTGATCTTCCTGATGTTGTGCAGCGCAAACCTGCATGATCGAGCTGTCTTTGAAATGTGATCTGTGAAGGTCAGCTGGTCATCAAACGTTACTCCCAGATTTCTGACCGACCTTGATGGTGTGATTGATGATGAATCAAGCTGGATGGTGAAGTCGTGCTGTAGAGACGGATTGGCAGGGAGGACGAGCAGCTCAGTCTTTGCCAGGTTGAGCTGCAGGTGATGTTCCTTCATCCATGTGGAGATGTCTGCCAGACAGCTCGAGACCCGTGCAGCTACTGTGGGATCATCTGGTCGAAATGAGAGGAAGAGTTGTGTGTCATCAGCATAGCAGTGGTAGGAGAAACCATGTGCCTGTATGATGTGTCCCAGTGATGTAGTGTAGATGGAGAAGAGGAGGGGACCGAGAACTGAACCCTGGGGAACCCCTGTGGTCAGTTGATGTGCTCTGGATACCTCGCCTCTCCATGCGACTTTGAAGGACCTACCTGTGAGATAGGATTCAAACCAGTCGAGTGAAGTTCCTGTGATGCCCAGTGATGAGAGGCTGGACATAAGGATCTGATGGTTCACGGTGTCGAAGGCAGCAGACAGATCAAGGAGAATGAGGAGTGAAGATTTGGAAGCAGCTTTTGCAATCCGTAGGGCTTCTGTGACCGACAGCAATGCAGTCTCAGTTGAATGCCCTTTCTTGAAGCCAGATTGGTTGACATCCAGCTGGTTGTTTAGAGACAAGAAGGATGTTACTTGGTTGAAAACAGCTCTTTCAAGTGTTTTTGCAATGAATGGTAGGAGAGAGATGGGTCTGTAATTCTCTACAAAAGATGTGTTTAGCGTTGGTTTTTTAAGCAGTGGAGTGACCCGAGCCTGCTTGAATGCTGTAGGGAAGGTGCCAGTATGGAGGGATGAGTTGATGATGTGTGTGAGTGCTGGTAGAAGTGTGGGAGAGATGGCTTGTAGAAGGTGTGAGGGGATGGGGTCTAGAGGGCAGGTGGTAGGGTGACTGGAGAGGAGAAGTGTAGATACTTCTTCCTCTGTTAGCGGCGAAAAGGAGGACAGAGGGGTATTGGCTGTGGGAGGGGTCGGTCTGGGTTCCTGTGTGTGTGGAGCTGAGAATTGACTGCTGATAGTTGTTGTTTTGTTGGTGAAGAAGTTTGCAAAATCATCGGCAGTTAAGGAGGAGGAGGGTGGTGGTGGAGGTGGACAGAGGAGTGAGTTGAATGTCTTGAAGAGTAGTCGTGCGTTGGAGGAGCTGTTGATCTTGTTGTGGAAATAAGAAGATTTTGCAGCATGAACATCAGCAGAAAAGGACGAGAGGAGAGATTTATACATACTCAGGTCAGATGAGTCTTTTGATTTGCGCCATTTCCTCTCCGCTGCCCTGAGTTCGGTCCGGTGTTCACGAAGAACCTCAGATAGCCAGGGGTTAGAAGGAGTAGCGCGTGCTGGCCTGGAGGAGAGAGGGCAGATTTTGTCTAGAGTAGAGGTTAGTGTGGAGCATAGGGTATCCGTTGCAGTATTCACATCCAGAGATGAGAATTGTGAGGGTGGGGGAAGAGAAGAAGACACGGCAGAGGAGAGGTGGGAGGGGGAAAGTGAGCGTAGGTTTCGCCTGAGGGTGACTGGTGATGGGGTTGGTGGCGCAGGGGTAGCGAGTTGTAGACTGAAGGTGATGAGGAAATGATCTGAAACATGGAGAGGCCTCACCAAAATGTTGTCTGTGATGCAGTTGCGTGTGTAGACCAGGTCCAGTTGGTTGCCTGATTTGTGAGTACCTGTGGTGATGTGTCGTTTGAGATCGAAGGAGGCTAGTAGAGAGGTGAAGTCTGTTGCATGTGGTTTTTCGAGATGAATGTTGAAGTCACCGAAGACTAGAAGTGGGGTGCCGTCCTCAGGGAAAGAGGACAGCAGCACATCCAGCTCCTCTACGAAGTTACCCAGCTGACCTGGGGGGCGATAAATGACTACAATATGGATCTTACTGGGAGTTGTAAGTGTGATAGCATGATATTCAAATGAATTGTTGTTGCATAGAGAAGAGAGCGCTGAGTATTTCCAATTGTTGGAAACGAGAAGCCCTGTCCCGCCACCCCTCCCAGACTGGCGAGGGGAGTGAGAAAAGGAGAAATTGCTAGAGAGAGCAGCGGGGGTTGCTGAGTCTTCAGGACGAATCCAGGTCTCAGTCAAGCCCAGGATACTGAGAGTAGAATGAGATGCAAAGGCTGGAATGAAGTCAGCTTTGTTGACTGCTGACTGACAATTCCATAGACCCACGGAAAGAGAGAGAGGAGTGTGTGAGGATGAGAGAATGGGACGCAGATTAGTAGTATCGCGCTGCCTTGTGCGCGTGATGAAAGGGCGTTGTCGAACGATAACAGGAATGTGTTGAAAACACATGCTGATTCGGGAGAAAGATAAGATAAGAAGTGGAAAGGGAAAAGGCGAATTTTAAGTGCCTTTCTGGTGTCCCTGCTCGGTGGAGTCGCGCAGGTAGAGTCGATGGTCTTTACCTGAGTCGGTCTTCACACGAGGAGGCTGAACACGAGAGCTAAACGCTTCCGCTGACGCTTCCGCGACAGCGCGCAAAATACACAGATATACAGAAGAATGCTTTCACCGCTTGAGTGAGTACAGCTGGTTCGGTCTTGCAATTAAGTGGATAACGCGATAATGGGCCAACTTTCGCTTTGAAAGTGCTAGGAGCAGAGGCTTAAAGTGCAAATTAGGCTTTAACAATAATAATTTTCACTCGCGGCTGTTTGTTTAATGTGGCAACGCGTCCAACTAAAATACACAATTATGTGAAGTTAAAAATATAAGGGAAGCTGAGAATCGAAGATGGGCTTACCTTGACTACAAAGCAACGCTGACAATAACAAGAGAGCAGAGTATTCCAGAAAACACACAGTTGCGCGTTTCAGTCGAGCCTCTTGTTGCTCGCTTGTTCTGCGGGAGTGAACTGAATCTCGTCTATTTAAAGGTATTCTAACAGATGCTGGTTCGGTCTTGCAATTAAGTGGATAACGCGATAATGGGCCAACTTTCGCTTTGAAAGTGCTAGGAGCAGAGGCTTAAAGTGCAAATTAGGCTTTAACAATAATAATTTTCACTCGCGGCTGTTTGTTTAATGTGGCAACGCGTCCAACTAAAATACACAATTATGTGAAGTTAAAAATATAAGGGAAGCTGAGAATCGAAGATGGGCTTACCTTGACTACAAAGCAACGCTGACAATAACAAGAGAGCAGAGTATTCCAGAAAACACACAGTTGCGCGTTTCAGTCGAGCCTCTTGTTGCTCGCTTGTTCTGCGGGAGTGAACTGAATCTCGTCTATTTAAAGGTATTCTAACAGATGCTGGTTCGGTCTTGCAATTAAGTGGATAACGCGATAATGGGCCAACTTTCGCTTTGAAAGTGCTAGGAGCAGAGGCTTAAAGTGCAAATTAGGCTTTAACAATAATAATTTTCACTCGCGGCTGTTTGTTTAATGTGGCAACGCGTCCAACTAAAATACACAATTATGTGAAGTTAAAAATATAAGGGAAGCTGAGAATCGAAGATGGGCTTACCTTGACTACAAAGCAACGCTGACAATAACAAGAGAGCAGAGTATTCCAGAAAACACTTCCTGCTGCCAGTTGGTGGCGCTATAACTTTGACTCACAGTAGTCACATCCATGTGATCGGCCTCTTACAACGAACACACTGCTGAAGTTTAATCAAGATCAGTTAATGTATGTAGAAGTTATAACACACTTCCTGTTTCCATTATTCGCCATAAATTCGTGTCCTCGCCACGGCCAAACCGTTCGAGATATCAAAAATCCGTCCGCAATTTATCATCCTCAATGTCTTGACTTCATGCTGACCGAGTTTGGAGGCGATTGGATGAATTCCCTAGGAGGAGTACATTAAATTCCACAGCATGCGTTTCCAAACAACCCATAATAGCCGACTTCCTGTTGGGCTGGCGTAAAACTTAGAGCACGAAAGTTGTTCGGCCCGATGAGATCTATATGTGTTCCGAGTTTCATATTATTACATGCAAGTGTGTTTGATTTATGGACAAGTGTTCGGATTCCGTACCAGGGGGCGCTGTTGAGCCCCCCTGCCACGCCCGGGTACCAGCTTCAGCCCGGCCCTAATGGCCGGGGGTTCTGACCTGCGTGCAAAGTTTCATGAGTTTTTGAGCACGTTAAAGGCCCCAAAAGCCCCCGAACCCTTGAAGAACAATAATAATAATAATAAATATAGCTGCGAGCAGCGATTACGGGCCCAAGCCGGTGGCACCGCAACCCCGGTGCCTTTAGTTACCTAAAGGCACCGGGGTGGCGGTACCGCCGGCTTTGGCCCTCCATCGCTGCTCGCAGCTATATTTATATATATATATATATATATATATATATATATATATATATATATATATATTGTTCAAAAGTTTGGGGTCAGTAAGATTTTTAATGTTTTTAGGAGAAGTCTCTTCTGCTCACCAAGGCTGCATTTATTGATTAAAAATACAAACAAAAACAGTAATATTGTGAAATATTATTCCAATTTAAAACAGCTGTTTTCAATTTTAAAATATTTTACATAGTAATTCATTTCTGTGATCAAAGTTGAGTTTTCAGCATCATTACTCCAGTCTTTAGTGTCACATGATCCTTCAGAAATCATACTAATATGATGATTGATGCTCAATAAATATTCATTATTATTTTCAATGTTGAAAACAGTTGTGTACAGATTTTTTTTTTTTCAAAATGCTTTGATGAATGTAAAGTTCAAAAGAACAGCATATATTTCAAATATATATATTTTTAACATTATAAATGTCTTTACTGTAACTGTTGATCAGTTTAACTCATCCTTCATAAATAAAAGTACTGATTTATTTTATTTCTTTCCCCCAAAAATAAAATTTTAATTATTACTAACCACAAACTTTTGAGCGGTAGTGTTTAACGTTACAAAAGCTTTAGATTTCAGATAAATGCTGTTCTTTTGAACTTTCTATTCATCAAAGACTGTACACAACTGTTTTCGACATTTAAAATAATAATGAATGTTTCTTGAGTATCAATCATCATATTAGAATAATTTCTGAAGGATCATGTGACAGTGACGACTGGAGTAATGATGCTGAAAACTCAGCTTTGATCACAGGAATAAATAACAGTTTAAAATATATTAAAATAGAAAGCAGCTGTTTTAAATTGGAATACTATTTTACAATATTACTGTTTTTGTTTGTATTTTTAATCAAATAAATGCAGCCTTGGTGAGCAGAAGAAACTTCTCTGTTATGTGCGCGCCACAGACTGCACGCACGTCCGCTTAGAGTTCCGCCTTTTGCCTTCCGTCAATATTACGTTATTAGAAAAATATTTTTTTAGAGAATCGATTTTTTGACATTTGTGAATCGATTCAGAATCGTCCACGTCCGCATCGCGATGCATCTAAGAATCAATTTTTTCTCCCACCCCTAGATTTCATACAACAGGTTAATAAACAGTTACAATTAAGTCACTTACATTTTAGATGCAATGTTGACTGTTTTTGTTCTGTTTCAGCAGCGAAAATAGTTAAACAAAGATCACGGCAGAACCATCACGCATCACGTGTTTTCTCATAACTGAACGATTCAGCATTTTTAACGAATCGGTTAACTCAAAGATTGAATGATCAATCCATAAACATCTGTCTTAATCATGATCGACTCATTCGAACGAATCGTTTGAACGAATGAATCAATGACTCGCTTATTAAGATGGATGCCTGGCGACACCTAATGGCGGTTTAGTGTTGTTTAAAAGCATCATTCTTTCCCACATGTGTGTGATTTGTGTGTGCAACATTATCATTATTTTTCTTTCACTATTATATTAGCGATTTAAAAGCACCCACTCGTGTCACACGTCGATTAACCGGTGGGAAAATATCCTCAGACACATACCTAATAAATGTATATTTAAATACAATATTGGCCTACCTGGTAAAAAGTTTTATATACTATTTTGATGTCCTTTTGGACACAAGAGGGCAGTATAGCCCTATGTTTGCTTTTTTGTTGAACCAAATAGCACTAAATAGCCTGTTTTTAACTTTTTCATTCTTCTTGAATTGCAAAAACAGAATGAAATGGGTTTAGTTGTGATATTTGTATACTTTTATATAGAAATAAATGGTATATAATTACATTTTTAGAAGATTTTTACTTTAATCCCTCGCCATAGCAAAACCGTTTGAGATATTTATTATCCATTCACAATTTAGCATATTTAATGTAGTTTCATCATGTTGAAAAAGTTTGGTACGAATAAAATAAATAGTTTAAGAGGAGTGGCTAAAAATTCAGAGGCTGATTTTGCAAAAAAATTCACATTCAGACCAAAATATCTGACTTCCTGATGGCCAGAGCTATTGAATGTAAATTAGAAAGTTGTCCGGCTTGATGAGAACAATATAGAAACTTTTTTGTCTTTACTGTAGTTAAAAGTAACCCCCCCACTTTTGTCAAAAGCATGTTGAAAGTGACACACTTCCTGCTGCCAGTTGGTGGCGCTATAACTTTGACTCACAATAGCTACATCCATCTGATCGGCCTCTTACCACGAACACACTGCTGAAGTTTCATCAAGATCAGTTAATGTATGCAGAAGTTATTCCACTTCCGTGTTTCTCTTTTCTCGCCATAAATTCGATTCCTCGCCACAGCCAAACCGTTCGAGATATCAAAAATCCGTCCGCAATTTAGCATCCTCAAAGTCTTGACTACATGCACACCGAGTTTGAAGGGGACACGGTGAATTTTCTAGGAGGAGTATTTCACATTCCACAGCAAGCGTTTTCCAAACAACCCATAATAGCCGACTTCCTGTTGGGCTGGCGTAAAACTTGACCGGGGTAAAGTTGTTCGGCCCGATGAGATCTATATGTGTACCGAGTTTCATATTAATTCATGCGAGCGTGTTTGATATATGGATCAAGTTTTAGAACCCCGTTCAAGGGGGCGCTGTTGAGCCCCCCAGCCACGCCCGGGTACCAGCTTCAGCCCGGCCCTGATGGCCGTGGGTTCTGACCTGTGTGCAAAGTTTCAAGAGTTTTTGAGCATGTTAAGGACCCCAAAAGCCCCTGAAACCTTGATTAACAATATAAAAGCAATAGTCAAATCCCCCCCTTCCCCTCACACACACACAGACACAGAGAGAGGGAGAGAAAATTCTTCAGAAAATCCACATTCAAACCAAAATATCTCTCTTCCTGTTGGTCGGAGATGGTTAATGTCAATTAGAAAGTTGCCCGTCTTGATGAGAACAATACACATACCAAGTTTTGTTGCTGTTGATAAAACTAACCGCCCCATTTATGACTAAAGGTGGCGCTACTGAGCCCCTCACCACGCCCGTTTCTGAAACTTTGCACATGTCTACGGGCTAATAAATGTGATGTGTCTGTCGAGTTTCATCCAATTTCAAGCATCTTAAGAGTCTCAAAAGCATCCAAAAAGAAAATGAAAGTTTGATGCATTGCCACGGCAACAGTATCTAAGATATCAATAATCCTTTCACAGGTCTACATCTGCCGTGTGTTTACATTATACAGATAAAGTTTGAAGCAAATCGGGTAAAAATAAGAGGGTGATTTCAAAGCATTTTGAAAGTGACACACTTCTTGCTGCCAGTAGGTGGCGCTATAATTTTGACTCACAATAGTCACATCAATGTGATCAGCCTCTGACCACGAACACACTGCTGAAGTTTTATCAAGATCCGTCAATGTATGCAGAAGTTATAATACACTTCCTGTGTCCCATTATTCGCCATAAATTCGTTTCCTCGCCACAGCCAAACCGTTCGAGATATCAAAAATCCCCTGGCAATTTTTCATCCTCAATGTCTTGACTTCATGCACACAGAGTTTGGTGCTGACCGGGTGAATTCCCTAAGAGAAGTGTTTCAAATTCCTAAGCATGCGTTTCCAAACAACCCTAAATAGTCGACTTCCTGTTGGGCTGGCGTAAAACTTAGAGCATGAAAGTTGTGCGGCCCGATGAGATCTATATGTGTACCGAGTTTCATATTATTACATGCAAGCGTGTTTGATTTATGGACCAAGTTTTCGGACCCTGTTCCAGGGGGCGCTGTCGAGCCCCCCTGCCACGCCCGGGTACCAGCTTCAGCCCGGCCCTGATGGCCGCGGGTTCTGACTCGTGTGCAAAGTTTCAAGAGTTTTTGAGCATGTTAAGGGCCCCAAAAATGCCTAAATAGTCGTAAGAAAAATAATAATAAATATAGCTGCGAGCAGCGATTACGGGCCCAAGCCGGTGGCACCGCAACCCCGGTGCCTTTAGTTACCTAAAGGCACCGGGGTGGCGGTACCGCCGGCTTTGGCCCTCCATCGCTGCTCGCAGCTATATTTATATATATATATATATATATATATATATATATACATACACACACATACATATATATGTATATATATATATATATATATATATATATTATTGTTCAAAAGTTTGGGGTCAGTAAGATTTTTAATGTTTTTAGGAGAAGTCTCTTCTGCTCACCAAGGCTGCATTTATTGATTAAAAATACAAACAAAAACAGTAATATTGAGAAATATTATTCCAATTTAAAACAGCTGTTTTCAATTTTAAAATATTTTACATAGTAATTCATTTCTGTGATCAAAGTTGAGTTTTCAGCATCATTACTCCAGTCTTCAGTGTCACATGATCCTTCAGAAATCATACTAATATGATGATTGATGCTCAATAAATATTCATTATTATTTTCAATGTTGAAAACAGTTGTGTACAGATTTTTTTTTTTAAATGCTTTGATGAATGTAAAGTTCAAAAGAACAGCATATATTTCAAATATATATATTTTTAACATTATAAATGTCTTTACTGTAACTGTTGATCAGTTTAACTCATCCTTCATAAATAAAAGTACTGATTTATTTTATTTCTTTCCCCCAAAAATAAAATTTTAATTATTACTAACCACAAACTTTTGAGCGGTAGTGTTTAACGTTACAAAAGCTTTAGATTTCAGATAAATGCTGTTCTTTTGAACTTTCTATTCATCAAAGACTGTACACAACTGTTTTCGACATTTAAAATAATAATGAATGTTTCCTGAGTATCAATCATCATATTAGAATAATTTCTGAAGGATCATGTGACAGTGACGACTGGAGTAATGATGCTGAAAACTCAGCTTTGATCACAGGAATAAATAACAGTTTAAAATATATTAAAATAGAAAGCAGCTGTTTTAAATTGGAATACTATTTTACAATATTACTGTTTTTGTTTGTATTTTTAATCAAATAAATGCAGCCTTGGTGAGCAGAAGAAACTTCTCTGTTATGTGCGCGCCACAGACTGCACGCATGTCCGCTTAGAGTTCCGCCTTTTGCCTTCCGTCAATATTACGTTATTAGAAAAATATTTTTTTAGAGAATCGATTTTTTGACATTTGTGAATCGATTCAGAATCGTCCACGTCCGCATCGCGATGCATCTAAGAATCAATTTTTTCTCCCACCCCTAGATTTCATACAACAGGTTAATAAACAGTTACAATTAAGTCACTTACATTTTAGATGCAATGTTGACTGTTTTTGTTCTGTTTCAGCAGCGAAAATAGTTAAACAAAGATCACGGCAGAACCATCACGCATCACGTGTTTTCTCATAACTGCACGATTCAGCATTTTTAACGAATCGGTTGACTCAAAGATTGAATGATCAATCCATAAACATCTGTCTTAATCATGATCGACTCATTCGAACGAATCGTTTGAACGAATGAATCAATGACTTGCTTATTAAGATGGATGCCTGGCGACACCTAATGGCGGTTTAGTGTTGTTTAAAAGCATCATTCTTTCCCACATGTGTGTGATTTGTGTGTGCAACATTATCATTATTTTTCTTTCACTATTATATTAGCGATTTAAAAGCACCCACTCGTGTCACACGTCGATTAACCGGTGGGAAAATATCCTCAGACACATACCTAATAAATGTATATTTAAATACAATATTGGCCTACCTGGTAAAAAGTTTTATATACTATTTTGATGTCCTTTTGGACACAAGAGGGCAGTATAGCCCTATGTTTGCTTTTTGTTGAACCAAATAGCACTAAATAGCCTGTTTTTAACTTTTTCATTCTTCTTGAATTGCAAAAACAGAATAAAATGGTTTAGTTGTGATATTTGTATACTTTTATATAGAAATAAATGGTATATAATTAAATTTTTAGAAGATTTTTACTTTAATCCCTCGCCATAGCAAAACCGTTTGAGATATTTATTATCCATTCACAATTTAGCATATTTAATGTAGTTTCATCATGTTGAAAAAGTTTGGTACGAATAAAATAAATAGTTTAAGAGGAGTGGCTAAAAATTCAGAGGCTGATTTTGCAAAAAAATTCACATTCAGACCAAAATATCTGACTTCCTGATGGCCAGAGCTATTGAATGTAAATTAGAAAGTTGTCCGGCTTGATGAGAACAATATAGAAACTATTTTTTCTTTACTGTAGTTAAAAGTAACCCCCCCACTTTTGTCAAAAGCATGTTGAAAGTGACACACTTCCTGCTGCCAGTTGGTGGCGCTATAACTTTGAATCACAATAGTTACATCCATCTGATCGGCCTCTTACCACGAACACACTGCTGAAGTTTCATCAAGATCAGTTAATGTATGCAGAAGTTATTCCACTTCGTGTTTCTCTTTTCTCACCATAAATTCGATTCCTCGCCACGGCCAAACCGTTCGAGATATCAAAAATCCGTCCGCAATTTAGCATCCTCAAAGTCTTGACTACATGCACACCGAGTTTGGAGGGGACACGGTGAATTTTCTAGGAGGAGTACTTCGCATTCCACAGGAAGCGTTTTCCAAACAACCAATAATAGCCGACTTCCTGTTGGGCTGGCGTAAAACTTGACCGGGCGAAAGTTGTTCGGCCCGATGAGATCTATATGTGTACCGAGTTTCATATTAATTCATGCAAGCGTGTTTGATCTATGGACCAAGTTTTGGGACCCCGTTCAAGGGGGCGCTGTTGAGCCCCCCTGCCACGCCCGGGTACCAGCTTCAGCCTGTCCCTGATGGCAGGGGGTTCTGACTTGTGTGCAAAGTTTCAAGAGTTTTTGAGCACGTTAAGGACCCCAAAAGCCCCTGAAACCTTGATTAATAATATAAAAGCAATAGTCAAATTCCCCCCTCCCCTCTCACACACAGAGACACAGAGAGAGGGAGAGAAAATTCTTCAGAAAATCCACATTCAAACCAAAATATCTCTCTTCCTGTTGGTCGGAGGTAGTTAATGTCAATTAGAAAGTTGTCCGTCTTGATGAGAACAATACACATACCAAGTTTTGTTGCTGTTGATAAAACTAACCCCCCCACTTATGACTAAAGGTGGCGCTACTGACCCCCTCACCACGCCCGTTTCTGAAACTTTGCACATGTCTACTGGCTAATAAATGTGATGTGTCTGTCGAGTTTCATCCAATTTCAAGTATGTTAAGAGTTTCAAAAGCATCAAAAAAGAATATTAAAGTTTGAAGCGTTGCCACGGCAACAGTATTAAAGATATCAAAAATCCTTTCACAGGTCTACATCTGCCGTGTGTTTACATTATACACATAAAGTTTGAAGCAAATCGGGTAAAACTAAGAGGGTGATTTCAAAGCATTTTGAAAGTGACATATTCCTGCTGCCAGTTGGTGGCGCTATAACTTTGACTCACAATAGTCACATCCATGTGATCGGCCTCTTACCACAAACACACTGCTGAAGTTTCATCAAGATCAGTTAATGTATGCAGAAGTTATAACACACTTCCTGTTTACATTATTCGCCATAAATTCGTTTCCTCGCCACGGCCAAACCGTTTGAGATATCAAAAATCCGTCCGCAATTTAGCATCCTCAATGTCTTGACTTCATTCCCACCGAGTTTAGTGGCGATCGGGTGAATTCCCTAGGAGAAGTGTTTCAAATACCAGACCATGCGTTTCCAAACAACCCATAATAGCCGACTTCCTGTTGGGCTGTCGTAAAACTTAGAGCACGAAAGTTGTTCGGCCCGATGAGATCTACATGTGTACCGAGTTTCATATTATTACATGCAAGCGTGTTTGATTTATGGACACGTGTTCGGATCCCGTTCCAGGGGGCGCTGTCGAGACCCCCTGCCACGCCCGGGTACCAGCTTCAGCCCGGCCCTGATGGCCGCGGGTTCTGACCTGTGTGCAAAGTTTCAAGAGTTTTCGAGCATGTTAAGGGCCCCAAAAGTGCCCGAAAGGTTGACAAAATAATAATAATAATAATAAATATAGCTGCGAGCAGCGATTGCGGGCCCAAGCCGGTGGCACCGCCACCCCGGTGCCTTTAGTTACCTAAAGGCACCGGGGATGGCGGTGCCACCGGCTTTGGCCCTCCATCGCTGCTCGCAGCTATATTTATATATATATATATATATATATATATATATATATATATATATATACACACACACACACACATATATATATTTTATTTTGCGATGTATATTTATATATTTTTTTTGCGATGTATTTGGATGCTAAACTATTCTTTATTATAGGCTTTGTACTTCACTCGTGTTCCAATATCGATGGAAAAAATCATCCTCTTCACGCGCGCAAAAATGTGCTTGGAAACATCACAGTGGAGCTCTGCTTACTGTGAATGGTACAGATTGTACTACTGACTATTTAAACAGAGCAGTGTAATTCGTTTATGTTAGGTTGACTATTTTTATTATTATATTGTATTAGGGCTATAATGAATGTCAAGATTGCAATTCTGGAATGTGTGTGTGACGCGGTTGCGGTTGAACAGTGGACACAAAAACATAAATAAAATGTTTTAGTTAATTCCTACATCCATAGGAATACATTGAAAATGCTCGCTCTACTCCGCACCATTATCAATGTCTGTGCGGACGTCTGTATTTTACTAGTATATAGTATACTATAGTTAGCGATTTAAAAGCCCTCAGCGGTGTCACATGTCGATTAACCGGTGGGAAAATTTTTATCACAGTCACATCCCTAATATATTTATATATAAATACAATAGGCCTACCTGAAAGAGAATTTTACTTGCCCGACCAAAGTATAGCCTGATTAGAACGTCAATAACAAAAAAATAACTTATCAATTTATTAATAAGTTATTAATAACTTAATCACTAAAACGAGAGATTATTCTAATTTCATTACATTCATTTTAAGTTGCAATCAGCAGTTAATAATAAATGTATTACTGATCAATGGTAACAAGGTTGCACTGCTGAGGCTCATGCTGCTTCTCCAGGAGAATTGTAAATAAATGAGCGCAGCACACAAAAAAGCAACCCAGTTAACAACATACTGACTATAAAAATTACAAATATGGAGTTTTTATATATTTTATAACATATGATAGAGTTAAGCAACCTCACTTGACGAGTAGGCAACTATTTCCTGAATACAATCACAATTGAAACTGTGACATTGATTTCATACAACAGGTTAATAAACAGTTACAATTAAGTCACTTACATTTTAGATGCAATATTGACTGTTTTTGTTCTGTTTCAGCAGCAAAAATAGTTAAACAAAGATCACAGCAACTTGTTTTCTCATTACTGAATGATTCAGCATTTTGAAACGAATCGCTTGACTCAAAGATTCAATGGTCAATCCATAAACATCTGTCTCAATCATGAATGACTCAGTCATTGGAATGAATCGTTTGAACGAATGAATCAATGACTCGCTCATTAAGATGGTCGCCTGGCGACACCTAATGGCGGTTTAGTGTTATGTTTAAAAGTATCATTCTTTCCAACGTGCACCATTATCAATGTCCGTGCGGACGTCCGTTTTTTTACTTTCACTTTTATATTAGCGATTTAAAAGCACCCGCTCGTGTCACACGTCGCTTAACCGATGGGAAAATATCCTCACAGTCATATACCTAATAAATTTATATTTAAATACAATAGGCCTACCTAGTAAAACGTTTTATATACTATTTTGATATCCTTTTGGACACAAGAGGGCAGTATAGCCCTATGTTTGCTTTTTTGTTGAAACAAATAGCACTAAATAGCCTGTTTTTAACTTTTTCATACTTCTTGAATTGCAAAAACAGAATAAAATAGGTTTAGTTCTAATATTTGTATAATTTTATATAAAAATAAATGGTGTATAATTAAATTTTAAGAATATATGAGATGTTTTCTGATTCCTTTTTTGACATTATTTTAATCCCTCGCCATGTCAAAACCGTTTGAGATATTCAATATCCGTTCTCAATTTAGCATCTTTAATGTATTTTCATCATGTTGAAAAAGTTTGGTGTGAATAAAAAAAAAAACACTTAGCAGGAGTGGGTAAAAAGCAGAGGCTGAATTTGCAAATAAATCCACATTCAAACCAAAATATCTGACTTCCTGTTGGTCCAAGCTAATGACTGCAAATTAGAAAGTTGTCCAGCTCGATGAGACCAATATACTTACTGATTTTTGTAATTGTGGGTAAACCTAACCCCCCCACTTTTGTCAAAAACATTTTGAAAGTGACACACTTCCTGCTGCCAGTTGGTGGCGCTATAACTTTGACTCACAATAGTTACATCCATCTGATCGGCCTCTTACCACGAACACACTGCTGAAGTTTCATCAAGATCAGTTAATGTATGCTGAAGTTATACCACTTCGTGTTTCTCTTTTCTCGCAATAAATGCATTTCCTCACCACGACCAAAGCGTTCGAGATATCAAAAATCCGTCCGCAATTTAGCATCCTCAATGTCTTGACTTCATGCACACCGAGTTTGGTGGCGATTTAATTAATTCTCTAGGAGAAGTGTTTCAAATTCCACAGCAAGCGTTCTCCAAACAACCCATAATTGCCGACTTCCTGTTGGGCTGGTGTAAAACTTAGAGCACGAAAGTTGTTCGGCCCGATGTGATCTATATGTGTACCGAGTTTCATATCATTACATGCAAGTGTGTTTGATTTATGGACAAGTGTTTGGATCCCGTTCCAGGGGGCGCTGTTGAGCCCCCCTGCCACGCCCGGGTACCAGCTTCAGCCCGGCCCTGATGGCCGCAGGTTCTGACCTGTGTGCAAAGTTTCAAGAGTTTTCGAGCACGTTAAGGGCCCCAAAAGCCCCTGAAACCTTGAAACACACTGAAATCAATTGGAAATTCCCTCCCACCCCTCACACACACAGAGACAGAGAGAGAGAGAGAGAGAAAATTCTCCAAAAAATCACATTCAAACCAAAATATCTGACTTCCTGTTGCTCTCAGCTAATAAGTGTGAATTAGAAAGTTGTCCGGTTTAATGAGAACAATATACATAGCGAGTTTAGTGACTCTATGTAAAACTAAGCCCCCATTTTTGACTAAAGGTGGCGCTACTGAGCCCCTCACCACGCCCGTTTCTGAAACTTTGCACATGTCTACTGGCTAATAAATGTGATGTGTCTGTCGAGTTTCATGCAATTTCAAGTATGTTAAGAGTCTCAAAAGCATCAAAAAAGAATATTAAAGTTTGATGCGTTGCCACGGCAACAGTATCTAAGATATCAATAAACCTTTCACAGGTCTACATCTGCCGTGTGTCCACATTATTCACAAAAAGTTTGAAGCAAATCGGGTTAAAATAAGAGGGTGATTTCAAAGCATTTTGAAAGTGACACACTTCCTGCTGCCAGTTGGTGGCGCTATAACTTTGACTCACAATAGTCACATCAATGTGATCAGCCTCTGAGCAAGAACACTCTGCTGAAGTTTTATCAAGATCAGTCAATGTATGCAGAAGTTATAATACACTTCCTGTGTCCCATTATTCGCCATAAATTCGTTTCCTCGCCACAGCCAAACCGTTCGAGATATCAAAAATCCCCTGGCAATTTTTCATCCTCAATGTCTTGACTTCATGCACACCGAGTTTGGTGCTGACCGGGTGAATTCCCTAAGAGAAGTGTTTCAAATTCCTAAGCATGCATTTCCAAACAACCCTAAATAGTCGACTTCCTGTTGGGCTGGCGTAAAACTTAGAGCATGAAAGTTGTGCGGCCCGATGAGATCTATATGTGTTCCGAGTTTCATATTATTACATGCAAGCGTGTTTGATTTATGGACCAAGTTTTCGGACCCCGTTCCAGGGGGCGCTGTTGAGCCTCCCTGCCACGCCCGGGTACCAGCTTCAGCCCGGCCCTGATGGCCGCGGGTTCTGACTCGTGTGCAAAGTTTCAAGAGTTTTTGAGCATGTTAAGAGCCCCAAAAATGCCTGAATAGTCGTAAGAAAAATAATAATAATAATAATAATAATAATAATCCTACCGAAAACAATAGGGCCTTCGCCCTTTCAGGGCTTGGGCCCTAATAATAATAATCCTACCGAAAACAATAGGGCCTTCGCCCTTTCAGGGCTTGGGCCCTAATAATCCTACCGAAAACAATAGGGCCTTCGCCCTTTCAGGGCTTGGGCCCTAATAATAATAATCCTAACGAAAACAATAGGGCCTTCGCCCTTTGGGCTTGGGCCCTAAATATATATTTGTATAATATATATATATATATATATATATATATAGCTGCGAGCAGCGATTACGGGCCCAAGCCGGTGGCACCGCAACCCCGGTGCCTTTAGTTACCTAAAGGCACCGGGGTGGCGGTACCGCCGGCTTTGGCCCTCCATCGCTGCTCGCAGCTATATTATATATATATATATATATATATATATATATATATATATATATATATATATATATATATATATTATACAAATATATATATATATATATATACCGTTCAAAAGTTTGGGGTAAGGAAGATTTTTATATGTTTTTAGGAGAAGTCTCTTCTGCTCACCAAGGCTGCATTTATTTGATTAAAAATACAAACAAAAACAGTAATATTGTGAAATATTATTCCAATTTAAAACAGCTGTTTTCTATTTTAAAATATTTTACACTGTAATTAATTTATGTGATCAAAGCTGAGTTTTCAGCATCATTACTCCCGTCTTCAGTGTCACATGATCCTTCAGAAACCATTCTAATATGATGATTGATGGTCAATAAATATTAATTATTATTTTCAATGTTGAAAACAGTTGTGTACAGATTTTTTTTCAAAATGCGTTGATGAATGTAAAGTTCAAAAGAACAGCATTTATTTCAAATATAATTTTTTTTAACATTATAAATGTCTGTACTGTAACTTTTTATCAGTTTAACTCATTCTCGATGAATACAAGTATTGATTTATTTTATTTCTTTCCCCCCAAAATAAAATTAAAATTATTACTGACCCCAAACTTCTGAACGGTAGTGTTTAATGTTACAAAAGCTTTAGATTTAAGATAAATGCTGTTCTTTTGAACTTTCTATTCATCAAAGACTGTACATAACTGTTTTCGACATTTAAAATAATAATGAATGTTTCTTGAGCATCAATCATCATATTAGAATAATTTCTGAAGGATCATGTGACAGTGACGACTGGAATAATAATGCTGAAAACTCAGCTTTGATCAGAGGAATAAATAACAGTTTAAAATATATTAAAATAGAAAGCAGCTGTTTTAAATTGGAATACTATTTTACAATATTACTGTTTTTGTTTGTATTTTTAATCAAATAAATGCAGCCTTGGTGAGCAGAAGAAACTTCGCTTAAAAATCTTACTGACGCCAAATTTTTGAACAGTAGTGTATTATATATTTATATAATTATATAAAAATGTAAGGGATAAGACACAGATAATTTTACTTGCCTGACCTGATTAGAACAATGAAAAAAACTTAAATGAAAAAATAACTTGGGAATCACTAAAACGAGGGCGCGATTCAACAGTGGACACATAAAAACATACTCTGTCATTTTGTTCAGAACATCATTCAAACTGCAAAGTGTTAACTTATATTTTTGTACAGTAGCAATAAAACACAACATTGTGCTTTTTTTAAATACATTCAAGCAATCTGCCCCGAAAATGAAACTAAAATGCTCACGGCTGCACAGGCATTTATAATGGTGCGCGTCCTCAGCGAGGAACGAGCAGAACAGAGTAAATGTTTCTTAGGTCATTCCTCCTTCCATAGGAATTTATTGAAAACGCTCGCTCTGCTCCGCACCATTATCAATGTCCGTGCGGACGAACATATTTTACTTTCGTTTTTAAGTTAGCGATTAAAAAGCCCCCAGCGGTGTCACACGTCAGTTAACCGGTGGTAAAATATTCTCACCGTCACATACCTAGTATATTTTTATATAGATATAATAGGCCTACCTGATTTTGAACACAAGAGGGCAGTATAGCACTATGTTTGACTTTATTTATTTATTGTTTAGACTAAACAACCATTCTGGCAGTTTTTAAACTTAAACTTCATTCTTAAATTGAAAAAAAAAAGAATAAAATGAGTTAAGTTCTGATATTTGTATACTTTTATATAGTAATAAATGGTGTATAATTACATTTTTAGAATATATGAGCCTTTTAGTGGTTCCTTTTTTGACATTACTTTAATCCCTCGCCATAGCAAGACCGTTTGAGATTTTTATTATCCGTTCACAATTTAGCATCATTAATATATTTTTATCATGTTGAAAAAGTTTGGTGGGAATAAAATAACCACTTAGATAAAGGTGGCTAAAAATTCAGAGGCTGATTTTGCAAAAAAATCCACATTCAGACCAAAATATCTGACTTCCTGATGGTCAGAGCTAATGACTTTAAATTAGAAAGTTGTCCGGCTCGATGAGACCAATATACGTACTGATTTTTGTAATTGTGGGTAAAACTAACCCCCCCACTTTTGTCAAAAACATTTTGAAAGTGACACACTTCCTGCTGCCAGTTGGTGGCGCTATAACTTTGAATCACAATAGCCACATCCATCTGATCGGCCTCTTACCACGAACACACTGGTGAAGTTTCATCAAGATCAGTTAATGTATGCAGCAGTTATTCCACTTCGTGTTTCTCTTTTCTCGCCATAAATTCGATTTCTCGCCACGGCCAAACCGTTCGAGATATCAAAAATCCGTCCGCAATTTAGCATCCTCAAAGTCTTGACTACATGCACACCGAGTTTGGAGGGGACACGGTGAATTTTCTAGGAGGAGTATTTCACATTCCACAGCAAGCGTTTTCCAAACAACCCATAATAGCCGACTTCCTGTTGGGCTGGCGTAAAACTTGACCAGGGGAAAGTTGTTCGGCACGATGAGATCTATATGTGTACCGAGTTTCATATTAATTCATGCAAGCGTGTTTGATATATGGACCAAGTTTTAGAACCCCGTTCAAGGGGGCGCTGTTGAGCCCCCCTGCCACGCCCGGGTACCAGCTTCAGCCCGGCCCTGATGGCCGTGGGTTCTGACCTGTGTGCAAAGTTTCAAGAGTTTTTGAGCACGTTAAGGACCCCAAAAGCCCCTGAAACCTTGATTAACAATATAAAAGCAATAGTCAAATCCCCCCCCCTCCCCTCACACACACACAGACACAGAGAGAGGGAGAGAAAATTCTTCAGAAAATCCACATTCAAACCAAAATATCTCTCTTCCTGTTGGTCGGAGATGGTTAATGTCAATTAGAAAGTTGTCCGTCTTGATGAGAACAATACACATACCAAGTTTTGTTGCTGTTGATAAAACTAACCGCCCCATTTATGACTAAAGGTGGCGCTACTGAGCCCCTCACCACGCCCGTTTCTGAAACTTTGCACATGTCTACGGGCTAATAAATGTGATGTGTCTGTCGAGTTTCATCCAATTTCAAGTATGTTAAGAGTCTCAAAAGCATCAAAAAAGAATATTAAAGTTTGAAGCGTTGCCATGGCAACAGTATTAAAGATATCAAAAATCCTTTCACAGGTCTACATCTGCCGTGTGTTTACATTATACACATAAAGTTTGAAGCAAATCGGGTAAAAATAAGAGGGTGATTTCAAAGCATTTTGAAAGTGACACACTTCCTGCTGCCAGTTGGTGGCGCTATAACTTTGACTCACAATAGTCACATCAATGTGATCGGCCTCTGACCACAAACACACTGTGGAAGTTTTATCAAGATCAGTCAATGTATGCAGAAGTTATAATACACTTCCTGTGTCCCATTATTCGCCATAAATTCGTTTCCTCGCCTTGGCCAAACCGTTCGAGATATCAAAAATCCGTCCGCAATTTATCATCCTCAATGTCTTGACTTCATGCACACCGAGTTTTGAGGCGAATGGATGAATTTCCTAGGAGGAGTACATCAAATTCCACAGCATGCGTTTTCCAAACAACCCATAATAGCCGACTTCCTGTTGGGCTGGCGTAAAACTTAGAGCACGAAAGTTGTTCAGCCCAATAAGATCTATATGTGTACCGAGTTTCATATTAATTCATGCAAGTGTGTTTGGTATATGGACCAAGTTTTCGGACCGCACTCGGACCCCATTCAAGGGGGCGCTGTCGAGCCCCCCTGCCACGCCCAGGTACCATCTTCAGCCCGGCCCTAATGGCCGCAGCTTCTGACCTGTGTGCAAAGTTTCATGAGTTTTTGAGCACGTTAAAGGCCCCAAAAGCCCCCGAACCCTTGAACAATAATAATAATAATAAATATAGCTGCGAGCAGCGATTACGGGCCCAAGCCGGTGGCACCGCAACCCCGGTGCCTTTAGTTACCTAAAGGCACCGGGGATGGCGGTGCCACCGGCTTTGGCCCTCCATCGCTGCTCGCAGCTATATTTATATTTATATATATATATATATATATATATATATATATATACATACACACACACACACACACACACATATATATATATATATATGTGTGTGTATATAAATATCTATCTATCTATATCTATATATATATATATATATATATATATATATCTATATATATATATATATATACACACACACACACACATATATATATATATATATATATATATATGTGTGTGTATATAAATATCTATCTATCTATATCTATATATATATATATATATATATATATATATATATATACACACACACACACATATATATATATATATATATATAAGACAGAAAATATTACTTGTCTTACCTTATTCTGATTTTATGATACACTCAAAATATTCCACAACAAATCCTTTAAATTTAATGTAAAAATAAAAACGAAAGTAAGCAGTGTTGGTCTCACGTAACCCTCTCATTAGAATCAAAATGTTTCAAATTTTGCGATGTATTTGGATGCTAAACTATTCTTTATTATAGGCTTTGTACTTCACTCGTGTTCCAATATCGATGGAAAAAATCATCCTCTTCACACGCGCAATAATGTTCTTGGAAACATCACAGTGGAGCTCTGCTTACTGTGAATGGTACAGATTGTACTACTGACTATTTAAACAGAGCAGTGTAATTCGTTTATGTTAGGTTGACTATTTTTATTATTATATTGTATTAGGGCTATAATGAATGTCAAGATTGCAATTCTGGAATGTGTGTGTGACGCGGTTGCGGTTGAACAGTGGACACAAAAACATAAATAAAATGTTTTAGTTAATTCCTACATCCATAGGAATACATTGAAAATGCTCGCTCTACTCCGCACCATTATCAATGTCTGTGCGGACGTCTGTATTTTACTAGTATATAGTATACTATAGTTAGCGATTTAAAAGCCCTCAGCGGTGTCACATGTCGATTAACCGGTGGGAAAATTTTATCACAGTCACATCCCTAATATATTTATATATAAATACAATAGGCCTACCTGAAAGAGAATTTTACTTGCCCGACCAAAGTATAGCCTGATTAGAACGTCAATAACAAAAAAATAACTTGGGAATCACTAAAACGAGAGATTATTCTAATTTCATTACATTCATTTTAAGTTGCAATCAGCAGTTAATAATAAATGTATTACTGATCAATGGTAACAAGGTTGCACTGCTGAGGCTCATGCTGCTTCTCCAGGAGAATTGTAAACAAATGAGCGCAGCACACAAAAAAGCAACCCAGTTAACAACATACTGACTATAAAAATTACAAATATGGAGTTTTTATATATTTTATAACATATGATAGAGTTAAGCAACCTCACTTGACGAGTAGGCAACTATTTCCTGAATACAATCACGATTGAAACTGTGACATTGATTTCATACAACAGGTTAATAAACAGTTACAATTAAGTCACTTACATTTTAGATGCAATATTGACTGTTTTTGTTCTGTTTCAGCAGCAAAAATAGTTAAACAAAGGTCATAGCAACTTGTTTTCTCATTACTGAATGATTCAGCATTTTGAAACGAATCGCTTGACTCAAAGATTCAATGGTCAATCCATAAACATCTGTCTCAATCATGAATGACTCAGTCATTGGAATGAATCGTTTGAACGAATGAATCAATGACTCGCTCATTAAGATGGTCGCCTGGCGACACCTAATGGCGGTTTAGTGTTATGTTTAAAAGTATCATTCTTTCCAACGTGCACCATTATCAATGTCCGTGCGGACGTCCGTTTTTTTACTTTCACTTTTATATTAGCGATTTAAAAGCACCCGCTCGTGTCACACGTCGCTTAACCGATGGGAAAATATCCTCACAGTCATATACCTAATAAATTTATATTTAAATACAATAGGCCTACCTAGTAAAACGTTTTATATACTATTTTGATATCCTTTTGGACACAAGAGGGCAGTATAGCCCTATGTTTGCTTTTTTGTTGAAACAAATAGCACTAAATAGCCTGTTTTTAACTTTTTCATACTTTTTGAATTGCAAAAACAGAATAAAATAGGTTTAGTTCTAATATTTGTATAATTTTATATAAAAATAAATGGTGTATAATTAAATTTTAAGAATATATGAGATGTTTTCTGATTCCTTTTTTGACATTATTTTAATCCCTCGCCATGTCAAAACCGTTTGAAATATTTAATATCCGTTCACAATTTAGCATCTTTAATGTATTTTCATCGTGTTAAAAAAGTTTGGTGTGAATAAAAAAAAAAACACTTAGCAGGAGTGGGTAAAAAGCAGAGGCTGAATTTGCAAATAAATCCACATTCAAACCAAAATATCTGACTTCCTATTGGTCGAAGCTAATAACTGTATATTAGAAAGTTGTCCGGCTCGATGAGACCAATGTACGTACTGATTTTTAAAACTGTGGGTAAAACTAACCCCCCCACTTTTGTCAAAAGCATTTTGAAAGTGACACACTTCCTGCTGCCAGTTGGTGGCGCTATAACTTTGACTCACAATAGTTACATCCATCTGATCGGCCTCTTACCACGAACACACTGGTGAAGTTTCATCAAGATCCGTTAATGTATGCAGAAGTTATACCACTTCGTGTTTCTCTTTTCTCGCCATAAATTCGTTTCCTCGCCACGGCCAAACCGTTCGAGATATCAAAAATCCGTCCGCAATTTAGAATCCTCAATGTCTTGACTTCATGCACACCGAGTTTGGTGGGGATTGGATGAATTCTCTAGGAGGAGTACTTCGCATTCCACAGCAAGCGTTCTCCAAACAACCCATAATTGCCGACTTCCTGTTGGGCTGGCGTAAAACTTAGAGCACGAAAGTTGTTCAGCCCGATGTGATCTATATGTGTACCGAGTTTCATATCATTACATGCAAGTGTGTTTGATTTATGGACAAGTGTTCGGATCCCATTCCAGGGGGCGCTGTTGAGCCCCCCTGCCACACCCGGGTACCAGCTTCAGCCCAGCCCTGATGGCCGAGGGTTCTGACCTGTGTGCAAAGTTTCAAGAGTTTTCGAGCACGTTAAAGGCCCCAAAAGCCCCTGAAACCTTGAAAAACAGGAATTTTAAACAAATCTCACTCAAAAGACAAATCCCCCCACCCCTCACACACACAGAGACGCAGAGGCAGAGAGAGAGAGGGAGAGAATTCTACAAAAAATCACATTCAAACCAAAATATCTCACTTCCTGTTGGTCACAGCTTATGACTATAAATTAGAAAGTTGTCCGGCTTGATGAGAACAATATACATAACGATTTTTGTGACTCTACTTAAAACTAAGCCCCCATTTTTGACTAAAGGTGGCGCTACTGAGCCCCTCACCACGCCCGTTTCTGAAACTTTGCACATGTCTACCGGCTAATAAATGTGATGTGTCTGTCGAGTTTCATCCAATTTCAAGTATGTTAAGAGTCTCAAAAGCATCTGAAAAGAATATTAAAGTTTGATGCGTTGCCACGGCAACAGTATTTAAGATATCAATAAACCTTTCACAGGTCTACATCTGCCGTGTGTCTACATTATACACATAAAGTTTGAAGCAAATCGGGTAAAAATAAGAGGGTGATTTCAAAGCATTTTGAAAGTGACACACTTCCTGCTGCCAGTTGGTGGCGCTATAACTTTGACTCACAATAGTCACATCCATGTGATCGGCCTCTTACAACGAACACACTGCGGAAGTTTCATCAAGATCAGTTAATGTATGCAGAAGTTATAACACACTTCCTGTTTATCTTTTCTCGCTATAAATTCGTTTCATCGCCACGGCCAAACCGTTCGAGATATCAAAAATCCGTCCGCAATTTAGCATCCTCAATATCTTGACTTCATGCTGACCGAGTTTGGTGTGGATCGGATCAATTCCCTAGGAGGAGTACATTAAATTCCACAGCATGCGTTTTTCAAACAACCCATAATAGCTGACTTCCTGTTGGGCAGAGCTAATAACTTAGAGCGCGAAAGTTGTTCGGCCCGATGAGATCTATATGTGTACCGAGTTTCATACTAATACGTTCTTGTATGTGTCCAAGATTTAAGATTGTGTTCTAGGGGGCGCTGTTGAGCCCCCCTGCCACGCCCGGGTACCAGCTTCAGCCCGGCCCTAATGGCCGCGGGTTCTGACCTGCGTGCAAAGTTTCATGAGTTTTTGAGCACGTTAAAGGCCCCAAAAGCCCCCGAACCCTTGAAGAACAATAATAATAATAATAATAATCCTAACGAAAACAATAGGGCCTTCGCCCCTTCAGGGCTTGGGCCCTAATAATAATAATAATAATCCTAACGAAAACAATAGGGCCTTCGCCCTTTCAGGGCTTGGGCCCTAATAATAATAAATATAGCTGCGAGCAGCGATTACGGGCCCAAGCCGGTGGCACCGCAACCCCGGTGCCTTTAGTTACCGGGGTGGCGGTACCGCCGGCTTTGGCCCTCCATCACTGCTCGCAGCTATATTTATATATATATATATATATATATATATATATATATATATATATATATATATACATACATACATACATACATACACATACATATATATGTATGTATATATATATATATATATATATATATATATTATTGTTCAAAAGTTTGGGGTCAGTAAGATTTTTAATGTTTTTAGGAGAAGTATCTTCTGCTCACCAAGGCTGCATTTATTGATTAAAAATACAAACAAAAACAGTAATATTGTGAAATATTATTCCAATTTAAAACAGCTGTTTTCAATTTTAAAATATTTTACATAGTAATTCATTTCTGTGATCAAAGTTGAGTTTTCAGCATCATTACTCAAGTCTTCAGTGTCACATGATCCTTCAGAAATCATACTAATATGATGATTGATGCTCAATAAATATTCATTATTATTTTCAATGTTGAAAACAGTTGTGTACAGATTTTTTTTTTCAAAATACTTTGATGAATGTAAAGTTCAAAAGAACAGCATATATTTCAAATATATATATTTTTAACATTATAAATGTCTTTACTGTAACTGTTGATCAGTTTAACTCATCCTTCATAAATAAAAGTACTGATTTATTTTATTTCTTTCCCCCAAAAATAAAATTTTAATTATTACTAACCACAAACTTTTGAGCGGTAGTGTTTAACGTTACAAAAGCTTTAGATTTCAGATAAATGCTGTTCTTTTGAACTTTCTATTCATCAAAGACTGTACACAACTGTTTTCGACATTTAAAATAATAATGAATGTTTCTTGAGTATCAATCATCATATTAGAATAATTTCTGAAGGATCATGTGACAGTGACGACTGGAGTAATGATGCTGAAAACTCAGCTTTGATCACAGGAATAAATAACAGTTTAAAATATATTAAAATAGAAAGCAGCTGTTTTAAATTGGAATACTATTTTACAATATTACTGTTTTTGTTTGTATTTTTAATCAAATAAATGCAGCCTTGGTGAGCAGAAGAAACTTCTCTGTTATGTGCGCGCCACAGACTGCACGCACGTCCGCTTAGAGTTCCGCCTTTTGCCTTCCGTCAATATTACGTTATTAGAAAAATATTTTTTTAGAGAATCGATTTTTTGACATTTGTGAATCGATTCAGAATTGTCCACGTCCGCATCGCGATGCATCTAAGAATCAATATTTTCTCCCACCCCTAGATTTCATACAACAGGTTAATAAACAGTTACAATTAAGTCACTTACATTTTAGATGCAATGTTGACTGTTTTTGTTCTGTTTCAGCAGCGAAAATAGTTAAACAAAGATCACGGCAGAACCATCACGCATCACGTGTTTTCTCATAACTGAACGATTCAGCATTTTTAACGAATCGGTTGACTCAAAGATTGAATGATCAATCCATAAACATCTGTCTTAATCATGATCGACTCATTCGAACGAATCGTTTGAACGAATGAATCAATGACTCGCTTATTAAGATGGATGCCTGGCGACATCTAATGGCGGTTTAGTGTTGTTTAAAAGCATCATTCTTTCCCACATGTGTGTGATTTGTGTGTGCAACATTATCATTATTTTTCTTTCACTATTATATTAGCGATTTAAAAGCACCCACTCGTGTCACACGTCGATTAACCGGTGGGAAAATATCCTCAGACACATACCTAATAAATGTATATTTAAATACAATATTGGCCTACCTGGTAAAAAGTTTTATATACTATTTTGATGTCCTTTTGGACACAAGAGGGCAGTATAGCCCTATGTTTGCTTTTTTGTTGAACCAAATAGCACTAAATAGCCTGTTTTTAACTTTTTCATTCTTCTTGAATTGCAAAAACAGAATAAAATGGGTTTAGTTGTGATATTTGTATACTTTTATATAGAAATAAATGGTATATAATTACATTTTTAGAAGATTTTTACTTTAATCCCTCGCCATAGCAAAACCGTTTGAGATATTTTTTATCCATTCACAATTTAGCATATTTAATGTAGTTTCATCATGTTGAAAAAGTTTGGTACGAATAAAATAAATAGTTTAAGAGGAGTGGCTAAACATTCAGAGGCTGATTTTGCAAAAAAATTCACATTCAGACCAAAATATCTGACTTCCTGATGGCCAGAGCTATTGAATGTAAATTAGAAAGTTGTCCGGCTTGATGAGAACAATATAGAAACTATTTTTTCTTTACTGTAGTTAAAAGTAACCCCCCCACTTTTGTCAAAAGCATGTTGAAAGTGACACACTTCCTGCTGCCAGTTGGTGGCGCTATAACTTTGACTCACAATAGCTACATCCATCTGATCGGCCTCTTACCACGAACACACTGCTGAAGTTTCATCAAGATCAGTTAATGTATGCAGAAGTTATTCCACTTCCGTGTTTCTCTTTTCTCGCCATAAATTCGATTCCTCGCCACAGCCAAACCGTTCGAGATATCAAAAATCCGTCCGCAATTTAGCATCCTCAAAGTCTTGACTACATGCACACCGAGTTTGAAGGGGACACGGTGAATTTTCTAGGAGGAGTATTTCACATTCCACAGCAAGCGTTTTCCAAACAACCCATAATAGCCGACTTCCTGTTGGGCTGGCGTAAAACTTGACCGGGGTAAAGTTGTTCGGCCCGATGAGATCTATATGTGTACCGAGTTTCATATTAATTCATGCGAGCGTGTTTGATATATGGATCAAGTTTTAGAACCCCGTTCAAGGGGGCGCTGTTGAGCCCCCCAGCCACGCCCGGGTACCAGCTTCAGCCCGGCCCTGATGGCCGTGGGTTCTGACCTGTGTGCAAAGTTTCAAGAGTTTTTGAGCACGTTAAGGACCCCAAAAGCCCCTGAAACCTTGATTAACAATATAAAAGCAATAGTCAAATCCCCCCCTCCCCTCACACACACACAGACACAGAGAGAGGGAGAGAAAATTCTTCAGAAAATCCACATTCAAACCAAAATATCTCTCTTCCTGTTGGTCGGAGATGGTTCATGTAAATTAGAAAGTTGTCCGTCTTGATGAGAACAATACACATACCAAGTTTTGTTGCTGTTGATAAAACTAACCCCCCCACTTATGACTAAAGGTGGCGCTACTGAGCCCCTCACCACGCCCGTTTCTGAAACTTTGCACATGTCTACGGGCTAATAAATGTGATGTGTCTGTCGAGTTTCATGCAATTTCAAGTATGTTAAGAGTCTCAAAAGCATCAAAAAAGAATATTAAAGTTTGAAGCGTTGCCATGGCAACATTATTAAAGATATCAAAAATCCTTTCACAGGTCTACATCTGCCGTGTGTTTACATTATACACATAAAGTTTGAAGCAAATTGGGTAAAAATAAGAGGGTGATTTTAAAGCATTTTGAAAGGGACACACTTCCTGCTGCCAGTTGGTGGCGCTATAACTTTGACTCACAGTAGTCACATCCATGTGATCGGCCTCTTACAACGAACACACTGCTGAAGTTTAATCAAGATCAGTTAATGTATGTAGAAGTTATAACACACTTCCTGTTTCCATTATTCGCCATAAATTCGTGTCCTCGCCACGGCCAAACCGTTCGAGATATCAAAAATCCGTCCGCAATTTAGCATCCTCAATGTCTTGACTTCATGCTGACCGAGTTTGGAGGCGATTGGATGAATTCCCTAGGAGGAGTACATTAAATTCCACAGCATGCGTTTCCAAACAACCCATAATAGCCGACTTCCTGTTGGGCTGGCGTAAAACTTAGAGCACGAAAGTTGTTCGGCCCGATGAGATCTATATGTGTTCCGAGTTTCATATTATTACATGCAAGTGTGTTTGATTTATGGACAAGTGTTCGGATTCCGTACCAGGGGGCGCTGTTGAGCCCCCCTGCCACGCCCGGGTACCAGCTTCAGCCCGGCCCTAATGGCCGGGGGTTCTGACCTGCGTGCAAAGTTTCATGAGTTTTTGAGCACGTTAAAGGCCCCAAAAGCCCCCGAACCCTTGAAGAACAATAATAATAATAATAAATATAGCTGCGAGCAGCGATTGCGGGCCCAAGCCGGTGGCACCGCCACCCTGGTGCCTTTAGTTACACTAAAGCCACCGGGGTGGCGGTGTCACCGGCTTGGGCCCTCCATCGCTGCTCGCAGCCATATTTATATATATATATATATATATATATATAGATATATATAAAAATGTAACAAAAAAATAAATATATATATATACATTATATATATGTAACAAAAAATAAATATATATATATATATATATGGCGAGGCGAGGAACGGGCAGAGAAGAGCGTACGTTTTTGGACATTCATCATATTGCATTGGTTTTCATTTCTTGTCCTCAAACCGAGCACTAATCTGTTTATTTTTAAGTCACACATTCTCCATTGATTAAAAAAGACAATCAAATGTATTTTTTAATGGTAGTATTATTTTATACAGAAAAAAAATATTTATAATTCAGATGAGAATAAAGTTAGTGTTAATTAAAATTGTAAGGAAAACAAATATATTGATCTAAAATCTACTATCATTTGCTGCAAATAGGTTGACTATTTATATTTATTATTATATTTTATTACGGCTGTAATGAACCGGCTGCGATGTCAAGATTGCAATGCTGTAATGCACAGTGTGTGTGTGTGTGTGTGTGTGTGTGTGTGTGTGTGTGTGTGTGTGTGTGTGTGTGTGTGTGTGTGTGTGTGTGTGTGTGTGTGTGTGAGGCGTGGGCACGATCGAACAGAGGAAACATAAAAACATAGGCTACTCCGTCGGTTTGTTCATACAGGACATCATTTAAACTGCACTGTGTTTACTTATATTTATGTACACTCGCAATAAAACACAACATTGTGCTTTTGTAAAAAAACATTCAAGCAATCCCACCCCCGAAATGGCGCTATTTTTTTAATGAAACTAAAATGCTCACGGCTGCATGGGCAATAACGCGTCTACAGCGAGGAACGAGCAGAACAAAGTGAATGTTTTTTAGTTCATTCCTACTGGACGACCGTATTTCACTTTCGCTTTTAAAGGGATACTCCACTTTAAAATGAAAATTCTGTCACCATATACTCACCCTCATGTTGTTTTAATCCTTTATGAATTTCTTTCTTCTGCTGAACAGAAAGGAAGATATTTAGGAGAATGTCAGTAACCAGACAGTTTCTGATCCCATTGACTTCCATAGTAGGAACAAAATTTATACTATGGAAGTCAATGAGACCAGAAACTGTCTGGTTACTGACATTCTTCTAAATATCTTCCTTTCTGTTCAGCAGAAGAAAGAAATTAATAAAGGATTGAAACAACATGAGGGTGAGTATATGATGACAGAATTTTCAATTTAAAGTGGAGTATCCCTTTAAGTTAGCGATTTAAAAGCCCCTGCCGCGGTGTCACACATCAATTAACCAGTGGGAAAAAATTCTCAGTCACATCGCTATTATATTTATATATAAATACAATATACAATGGGCCTACCTGATTTTGAACACAAGAGGGCAGTATAGCCCTATGTATGACTTTTTTTTTTTACTAAATAGCGCATTCTGGCTGATTTTAAACTTGTACATAATTCTTGAATTGAAAAAAACTGAATAAACCCAAAACTAGTTCTGTTTCGGTTTAGTTCTGATATTTGTATAATTTTATATAAAAATAAATGGTGTATAATTAAATTTTAAGAATATATGAGATGTTTTCTGATTCCTTTTTTGACATTATTTTAATCCCTCGCCATGTCAAAACCGTTTGAGATATTCAATATCCGTTCTCAATTTAGCATCTTTAATGTATTTTCATCATGTTGAAAAAGTTTGGTGTGAATAAAAAAAAAAACACTTAGCAGGAGTGGGTAAAAAGCAGAGGCTGAATTTGCAAATAAATCCACATTCAAACCAAAATATCTGACTTCCTGTTGGTCCAAGCTAATGACCTCAAATTAGAAAGTTCTCCAGCTCGATGAGACCAATATACTTACTGATTTTTGTAATTGTGGGTAAACCTAACCCCCCCACTTTTGTCAAAAACATTTTGAAAGTGACACACTTCCTGCTGCCAGTTGGTGGCGCTATAACTTTGACTCACAATAGTTACATCCATCTGATCGGCCTCTTACCACGAACACACTGGTGAAGTTTCATCAAGA
Organism: Rutilus rutilus; assembly: GCF_951802725.1. Classification (NCBI taxonomy): domain Eukaryota; kingdom Metazoa; phylum Chordata; class Actinopteri; order Cypriniformes; family Leuciscidae; genus Rutilus; species Rutilus rutilus. The sequence goes on from NC_140216.1 coordinate 20,794,075, forward strand.
TCCGTTAATGTATGCAGAAGTTATACCACTTCGTGTTTCTCTTTTCTCGCCATAAATTCGTTTCCTCGCCACGGCCAAACCGTTCGAGATATCAAAAATCCGTCCGCAATTTAGAATCCTCAATGTCTTGACTTCATGCACACCGAGTTTGGTGGGGATTGGATGAATTCTCTAGGAGGAGTACTTCGCATTCCACAGCAAGCGTTCTCCAAACAACCCATAATTGCCGACTTCCTGTTGGGCTGGCGTAAAACTTAGAGCACGAAAGTTGTTCAGCCCGATGTGATCTATATGTGTACCGAGTTTCATATCATTACATGCAAGTGTGTTTGATTTATGGACAAGTGTTCGGATCCCATTCCAGGGGGCGCTGTTGAGCCCCCCTGCCACGCCCGGGTACCAGCTTCAGCCCGGCCCTGATGGCCGCGGGGTCTGACCTGTGTGCAAAGTTTCAAGAGTTTTCGAGCACGTTAAAGGCCCCAAAAGCCCCTGAAACCTTGAAAAACAGGAATTTTAAACAAATCTCACTCAAAAGACAAATCCCCCCACCCCTCATACACACAGAGACGCAGAGGCAGAGAGAGAGAGGGAGAGAATTCTACAAAAAATCACATTCAAACCAAAATATCTCACTTCCTGTTGGTCACAGCTTATGACTATAAATTAGAAAGTTGTCCGGCTTGATGAGAACAATATACATAACGATTTTTGTGACTCTACTTAAAACTAAGCCCCCATTTTTGACTAAAGGTGGCGCTACTGAGCCCCTCACCACGCCCGTTTCTGAAACTTTGCACATGTCTACTGGCTAATAAATGTGATGTGTCTGTCGAGTTTCATCCAATTTCAAGTATGTTAAGAGTCTCAAAAGCATCAAAAAAGAATATTAAAGTTTGAAGCGTTGCCACGGCAACAGTATTAAAGATATCAAAAATCCTTTCACAAGTCTACATCTGCCGTGTGTTTACATTATACACATAAAGTTTGAAGCAAATCGGGTAAAAATAAGAGGGTGATTTCAAAGCATTTTGAAAGTGACACACTTCCTGCTGCCAGTTGGTGGCGCTATAACTTTGACTCACAATAGTCACATCCATGTGATCGGCCTCTTACAACGAACACACTGCGGAAGTTTCATCAAGATCAGTTAATGTATGCAGAAGTTATAACACACTTCCTGTTTATCTTTTCTCGCTATAAATTCGTTTCATCGCCACGGCCAAACCGTTCGAGATATCAAAAATCCGTCCGCAATTTAGCATCCTCAATGGCTTGACTTCATGCTGACCGAGTTTGGTGTGGATCGGATCAATTCCCTCGGAGGAGTACATTAAATTCCACAGCATGCGTTTTTCAAACAACCCATAATAGCTGACTTCCTGTTGGGCAGAGCTAATAACTTAGAGTGCGAAAGTTGTTCGGCCCGATGAGATCTATATGTGTACCGAGTTTCATACTAATACGTTCTTGTATGTGTCCAAGATTTAAGATTGTGTTCTAGGGGGCGCTGTTGAGCCCCCCTGCCACGCCCGGGTACCAGCTTCAGCCCGGCCCTAATGGCCGCGGGTTCTGACCTGCATGCAAAGTTTCATGAGTTTTTGAGCACGTTAAAGGCCCCAAAAGCCCCCGAACCCTTGAAGAACAATAATAATAATAATAAATATAGCTGCGAGCAGCGATTGCGGGCCCAAGCCGGTGGCACCGCCACCCTGGTGCCTTAGTGTAGGCACCGGGGTGGCGGTACCGCCGGCTTTGGCCCTCCATCGCTGCTCGCAGCTATATTTATATATATATATATATATATTTATATATTTATATATTTATATATATATATATATATATATATATATATATATATATATATATATATATTATACAAACATATACACACATATATATGTATATATATATATATATATATATATATATATACACCGTTCAAAAGTTTGGGGTCAGGAAGATTTTTAATGTTTTTAGGAGAAGTCTCTTCTGCTCACCAAGGCTGCATTTATTTGAATAAAAATACAAACAAAAACAGTAATATTGTGAAATATTATTCCAATTTAAAACAGCTGTTTTCTATTTTAAAATATTTTACACTGTAATTAATTTATGTGATCAAAGCTGAGTTTTCAGCATCATTACTCCTGTCTTCAGTGTCACATGATCCTTCAGAAATCATTCTAATATGATGATTGATGGTCAATAAATATTAATTATTATTTTCAATGTTGAAAACAGTTGTGTACAGATTTTTTTTCAAAATGCGTTGATGAATGTAAAGTTCAAAAGAACAGCATTTATTTCAAATATAATTTTTTTTAACATTATAAATGTATGTACTGTAACTTTTGATCAGTTTAACTCATTCTCGATGAATAAAAGTATTGATTTATTTTATTTCTTTCCCCCAAAATTTAAATTTAAATTATTACTGACCCCAAACTTCTGAACGGTAGTGTTTAATGTTACAAAAGCTTTAGATTTCAGATAAATGCTGTTCTTTTGAACTTTCTATTCATCAAAGACTGTACACAACTGTTTTCGACATTTAAAATAATAATGAATGTTTCTAGAGCATCAATCATCATATTAGAATAATTTCTGAAGGATCATGTGACAGTGACGACTGGAGTAATGATGCTGAAAACTCAGCTTTGATCACAGGAATAAATAACAGTTTAAAATATATTAAAATAGAAAGCAGCTGTTTTAAATTGGAATACTATTTTACAATATTACTGTTTTTGTTTGTAATCAAATAAATGCAGCCTTGGTGAGCAGAAGAAACTTCGCTTAAAAATCTTACTGACCCCAAATTTTTGAACAGCAGTGTATATATATTATATAAAAATGTAAGGGATAAGACACAGATAATTTTACTTGCCTGACCTGATTAGAACAATGAAAAAACTTAAATGAAAAAATAACTTGGGAATCACTAAAACGAGGGCGCGATTGAACAGTGGACACATAAAAACATTCTCTGTCATTTTGTTCAGAACATCATTCAAACTGCAAAGTGTTAACTTATATTTTTGTACAGTAGCAATAAAACACAACATTGTGCATTTTTAAAATACATTCAAGCAATCCGCCCCGAAAATGAAACTAAAATGCTCACGGCTGCACAGGCATTCATAATGGTGCGCGTCCTCAGCGAGGAACGAGCAGAACAGAGTCAACGTTTTTTAGGTCATTGCTCCTTCCATAGGAATTTATTGAAAAAGCTCGCTCTGCTCCGCACCATTATCAATGTCCGTGTGGACGAACATATCTTACTTTCGTTTTTAAGTTAGCGATTAAAAAGCCCCCAGCGGTGTCACACGTCAGTTAACCGGTGGTAAAATATTCTCACTGTCACATACCTAGTATATTTTTATATAGATATAATAGGCCTACCTGATTTTGAACACAAGAGGGCAGTATAGCACTATGTTTGACTTTACTTATTTATTGTTTAGACTAAACAACCATTCTGGCAGTTTTTAAACTTAAACTTCATTCTTAAATTGAAAAAAAAAGAATAAAATGAGTTAAGTTCTGATATTTGTATACTTTTATATAGTAATAAATGGTGTATAATTACATTTTTAGAATATATGAGCCTTTTACTGTTTACTTTTTAGACAATACTTTAATCCCTCGCCATAGCAAAACCGTTTGAGATATTTATTATCCGTTCACAATTTAGCATCATTAATATATTTTTATCATGTTGAAAAAGTTTGGTGGGAATAAAATAAACCACTTCGATAAAGGTGGCTAAAAATTCAGAGGCTGATTTTGCAAAAAAATCCACATTCAGACCAAAATATCTGACTTCCTGATGGTCAGAGCTAATGACTTTAAATTAGAAAGTTGTCCGGGTCGATGAGATCAATATATGAACTGAGTTTTTTTTACTGTAGTTAAAACTAACCCCCCCACTTTTGTCAAAAGCATGTTGAAAGTGACACACTTCCTGCTGCCAGTTGGTGGCGCTATAACTTTGAATCACAATAGCCACATCCATCTGATCGGCCTCTTACCACGAACACACTGGTGAAGTTTCATCAAGATCAGTTAATGTATGCAGCAGTTATTCCACTTCGTGTTTCTCTTTTCTCGCCATAAATTCGATTCCTCGCCACGGCCAAACCGTTCGAGATATCAAAAATCCGTCCGCAATTTAGCATCCTCAAAGTCTTGACTACATGCACACCGAGTTTGGAGGGGACACGGTGAATTTTCTAGGAGGAGTATTTCACATTCCACAGCAAGCGTTTTCCAAACAACCCATAATAGCCGACTTCCTGTTGGGCTGGCGTAAAACTTGACCAGGGGAAAGTTGTTCGGCACGATGAGATCTATATGTGTACCGAGTTTCATATTAATTCATGCAAGCGTGTTTGATATATGGACCAAGTTTTAGAACCCCGTTCAAGGGGGCGCTGTTGAGCCCCCCAGCCACGCCCGGGTACCAGCTTCAGCCCGGCCCTGATGGCCGTGGGTTCTGACCTGTGTGCAAAGTTTCAAGAGTTTTTGAGCACGTTAAGGACCCCAAAAGCCCCTGAAACCTTGATTAACAATATAAAAGCAATAGTCAAATCCCCCCCCTCCCCTCACACACACACAGACACAGAGAGAGGGAGAGAAAATTCTTCAGAAAATCCACATTCAAACCAAAATATCTCTCTTCCTGTTGGTCGGAGATGGTTAATGTCAATTAGAAAGTTGTCCGTCTTGATGAGAACAATACACATACCAAGTTTTGTTGCTGTTGATAAAACTAACTGCCCCATTTATGACTAAAGGTGGCGCTACTGAGCCCCTCACCACGCCCGTTTCTGAAACTTTGCACATGTCTACGGGCTAATAAATGTGATGTGTCTGTCGAGTTTCATCCAATTTCAAGTATGTTAAGAGTCTCAAAAGCATCAAAAAAGAATATTAAAGTTTGAAGCGTTGCCATGGCAACAGTATTAAAGATATCAAAAATCCTTTCACAGGTCTACATCTGCCGTGTGTTTACATTATACACATAAAGTTTGAAGCAAATCGGGTAAAAATAAGAGGGTGATTTCAAAGCATTTTGAAAGTGACACACTTCCTGCTGCCAATTGGTGGCGCTATAACTTTGACTCACAATAGTCACATCAATGTGATCGGCCTCTGACCACGAACACACTGCTGAAGTTTTATCAAGATCTGTCAATGTATGCTGAAGTTATAATACACTTCCTGTGTCCCATTATTCGCCATAAATTCGTTTCCTCGCCTTGGCCAAACCGTTCGAGATATCAAAAATCCGTCCGCAATTTATCATCCTCAATGTCTTGACTTCATGCACACCGAGTTTTGAGGCGAATGGATGAATTTCCTAGGAGGAGTACATCAAATTCCACAGCATGCGTTTTCCAAACAACCCATAATAGCCGACTTCCTGTTGGGCTGGCGTAAAACTTAGAGCACGAAAGTTGTTCAGCCCAATAAGATCTATTTGTGTACCGAGTTTCATATTAATTCATGCAAGAGTGTTTGGTATATGGACCAAGTTTTCGGACCGCACTCGGACCCCATTCAAGGGGGCGCTGTCGAGCCCCCCTGCCACGCCCAGGTACCATCTTCAGCCCGGCCCTAATGGCCGCAGCTTCTGACCTGTGTGCAAAGTTTCATGAGTTTTTGAGCACGTTAAAGGCCCCAAAAGCCCCCGAACCCTTGAACAATAATAATAATAATAATAATAAATATAGCTGCGAGCAGCGATTACGGGCCCAAGCCGGTGGCACCGCAACCCCGGTGCCTTTAGTTACCTAAAGGCACCGGGGATGGCGGTGCCACCGGCTTTGGCCCTCCATCGCTGCTCGCAGCTATATTTATATATATATATATATATATATATATATATATATATATACATACACACACACACACACATATATATATATATATATATGTATGTGTGTGTGTATATAAATATCTATCTATCTATATCTATATATATAGATATAGATAGATAGATATTTATATACACACACACACACATATATATATATATATATATATATATATATATATATATATATATATATATATATATTTATAAGACAGAAAATATTACTTGTCTTACCTTATTCTGATTTTATGATACACTCAAAATATTCCACAACAAATCCTTTAAATTTAATGTAAAAATAAAAACGAAAGTAAGCAGTGTTGGTCTCACGTAACCCTCTCATTAGAATCAAAATGTTTCAATTTTTGCGATGTATTTGGATGCTAAACTATTCTTTATTATAGGCTTTGTACTTCACTCGTGTTCCAATATCGATGGAAAAAATCATCCTCTTCACACGCGCAAAAATGTTCTTGGAAACATCACAGTGGAGCTCTGCTTACTGTGAATGGTACAGATTGTACTACTGACTATTTAAACAGAGCAGTGTAATTCGTTTATGTTAGGTTGACTATTTTTATTATTATATTGTATTAGGGCTATAATGAATGTCAAGATTGCAATTCTGGAATGTGTGTGTGACGCGGTTGCGGTTGAACAGTGGACACAAAAACATAAATAAAATGTTTTAGTTAATTCCTACATCCATAGGAATACATTGAAAATGCTCGCTCTACTCCGCACCATTATCAATGTCTGTGCGGACGTCTGTATTTTACTAGTATATAGTATACTATAGTTAGCGATTTAAAAGCCCTCAGCGGTGTCACATGTCGATTAACCGGTGGGAAAATTTTATCACAGTCACATCCCTAATATATTTATATATAAATACAATAGGCCTACCTGAAAGAGAATTTTACTTGCCCGACCAGAGTATAGCCTGATTAGAACGTCAATAACAAAAAAAATAACTTGGGAATCACTAAAACGAGAGATTATTCTAATTTCATTACATTCATTTTAAGTTGCAATCAGCAGTTAATAATAAATGTATTACTGATCAATGGTAACAAGGTTGCACTGCTGAGGCTCATGCTGCTTCTCCAGGAGAATTGTAAACAAATGAGCGCAGCACACAAAAAAGCAACCCAGTTAACAACATACTGACTATAAAAATTACAAATATGGAGTTTTTATATATTTTATAACATATGATAGAGTTAAGCAACCTCACTTGACGAGTAGGCAACTATTTCCTGAATACAATCACGATTGAAACTGTGACATTGATTTCATACAACAGGTTAATAAACAGTTACAATTAAGTCACTTACATTTAGATGCAATATTGACTGTTTTTGTTCTGTTTCAGCAGCAAAAATAGTTAAACAAAGATCACAGCAACTTGTTTTCTCATTACTGAATGATTCAGCATTTTGAAACGAATCGCTTGACTCAAAGATTCAATGGTCAATCCATAAACATCTGTCTCAATCATGAATGACTCAGTCATTGGAATGAATCGTTTGAACGAATGAATCAATGACTCGCTCATTAAGATGGTCGCCTGGCGACACCTAATGGCGGTTTAGTGTTATGTTTAAAAGTATCATTCTTTCCAACGTGCACCATTATCAATGTCCGTGCGGACGTCCGTTTTTTTACTTTCACTTTTATATTAGCGATTTAAAAGCACCCGCTCGTGTCACACGTCGCTTAACCGATGGGAAAATATCCTCACAGTCATATACCTAATAAATTTATATTTAAATACAATAGGCCTACCTAGTAAAACGTTTTATATACTATTTTGATATCCTTTTGGACACAAGAGGGCAGTATAGCCCTATGTTTGCTTTTTTGTTGAAACAAATAGCACTAAATAGCCTGTTTTTAACTTTTTCATACTTCTTGAATTGCAAAAACAGAATAAAATAGGTTTAGTTCTAATATTTGTATAATTTTATATAAAAATAAATGGTGTATAATTAAATTTTAAGAATATATGAGATGTTTTCTGATTCCTTTTTTGACATTATTTTAATCCCTCGCCATGTCAAAACCGTTTGAAATATTTAATATCCGTTCACAATTTAGCATCTTTAATGTATTTTCATCGTGTTAAAAAAGTTTGGTGTGAATAAAAAAAAAACACTTAGCAGGAGTGGGTAAAAAGCAGAGGCTGAATTTGCAAATAAATCCACATTCAAACCAAAATATCTGACTTCCTATTGGTCGAAGCTAATAACTGTATATTAGAAAGTTGTCCGGCTCGATGAGACCAATGTACGTACTGATTTTTAAAACTGTGGGTAAAACTAACCCCCCCACTTTTGTCAAAAGCATTTTGAAAGTGACACACTTCCTGCTGCCAGTTGGTGGCGCTATAACTTTGACTCACAATAGCTACATCCATCTGATCGGCCTCTTACCACGAACACACTGCTGAAGTTTCATCAAGATCAGTTAATGTATGCAGAAGTTATACCACTTCGTGTTTCTCTTTTCTCGCCATAAATTCGTTTCCTCGCCACGGCCAAACCGTTCGAGATATCAAAAATCCGTCCGCAATTTAGAATCCTCAATGTCTTGACTTCATGCACACCGAGTTTGGTGGGGATTGGATGAATTCTCTAGGAGGAGTACTTCGCATTCCACAGCAAGCGTTCTCCAAACAACCCATAATTGCCGACTTCCTGTTGGGCTGGCGTAAAACTTAGAGCACGAAAGTTGTTCAGCCCGATGTGATCTATATGTGTACCGAGTTTCATATCATTACATGCAAGTGTGTTTGATTTATGGACAAGTGTTCGGATCCCATTCCAGGGGGCGCTGTTGAGCCCCCCTGCCACGCCCGGGTACCAGCTTCAGCCCGGCCCTGATGGCCGCGGGTTCTGACCTGTGTGCAAAGTTTCAAGAGTTTTCGAGCACGTTAAAGGCCCCAAAAGCCCCTGAAACCTTGAAAAACAGGAATTTTAAACAAATCTCACTCAAAAGACAAATCCCCCCTCCCCTCTCACACACAGAGACACAGAGAGAGGGAGAGAAAATTCTTCAGAAAATCCACATTCAAACCAAAATATCTCTCTTCCTGTTGGTCGGAGGTAGTTAATGTCAATTAGAAAGTTGTCCGTCTTGATGAGAACAATACACATACCAAGTTTTGTTGCTGTTGATAAAACTAACCCCCCCACTTATGACTAAAGGTGGCGCTACTGAGCCCCTCACCACGCCCGTTTCTGAAACTTTGCACATGTCTACTGGCTAATAAATGTGATGTGTCTGTCGAGTTTCATCCAATTTCAAGTATGTTAAGAGTCTCAAAAGCATCAAAAAAGAATATTAAAGTTTGAAGCGTTGCCACGGCAACAGTATTAAAGATATCAAAAATCCTTTCACAGGTCTACATCTGCCGTGTGTTTACATTATACACATAAAGTTTGAAGCAAATCGGGTAAAAATAAGAGGGTGATTTCAAAGCATTTTGAAAGTGACACACTTCCTGCTGCCAGTTGGTGGCGCTATAACTTTGACTCACAATAGTCACATCCATGTGATCGGCCTCTTACAACGAACACACTGCGGAAGTTTCATCAAGATCAGTTAATGTATGCAGAAGTTATAACACACTTCCTGTTTATCTTTTCTCGCTATAAATTCGTTTCATCGCCACGGCCAAACCGTTCGAGATATCAAAAATCCGTCCGCAATTTAGCATCCTCAATGTCTTGACTTCATGCTGACCGAGTTTGGTGTGGATCGGATCAATTCCCTAGGAGGAGTACATTAAATTCCACAGCATGCGTTTTTCAAACAACCCATAATAGCTGACTTCCTGTTGGGCAGAGCTAATAACTTAGAGTGCGAAAGTTGTTCGGCCCGATGAGATCTATATGTGTACCGAGTTTCATACTAATACGTTCTTGTATGTGTCCAAGATTTAAGATTGTGTTCTAGGGGGCGCTGTTGAGCCCCCCTGCCACGCCCGGGTACCAGCTTCAGCCCGGCCCTAATGGCCGCGGGTTCTGACCTGCGTGCAAAGTTTCATGAGTTTTTGAGCACGTTAAAGGCCCCAAAAGCCCCCGAACCCTTGAAGAACAATAATAATAATAATAATAATCCTAACGAAAACAATAGGGCCTTCGCCCCTTCAGGGCTTGGGCCCTAATAATAATAATCCTAACGAAAACAATAGGGCCTTCGCCCTTTGGGCTTGGGCCCTAAATATATATTTGTATAATATATATATATTTGTATAATATATATATATATATATATATATATATATAGCTGCGAGCAGCGATTACGGGCCCAAGCCGGTGGCACCGCAACCCCGGTGCCTTTAGTTACCTAAAGGCACCGGGGTGGCGGTACCGCCGGCTTTGGCCCTCCATCGCTGCTCGCAGCTATATTTATATATATATATATATATATATATTATACAAATATATATATATATATATATACCGTTCAAAAGTTTGGGGTAAGGAAGATTTTTATATGTTTTTAGGAGAAGTCTCTTCTGCTCACCAAGGCTGCATTTATTTGATTAAAAATACAAACAAAAACAGTAATATTGTGAAATATTATTCCAATTTAAAACAGCTGTTTTCTATTTTAAAATATTTTACACTGTAATTAATTTATGTGATCAAAGCTGAGTTTTCAGCATCATTACTCCCGTCTTCAGTGTCACATGATCCTTCAGAAACCATTCTAATATGATGATTGATGGTCAATAAATATTAATTATTATTTTCAATGTTGAAAACAGTTGTGTACAGATTTTTTTTCAAAATGCGTTGATGAATGTAAAGTTCAAAAGAACAGCATTTATTTCAAATATAATTTTTTTTAACATTATAAATGTCTGTACTGTAACTTTTTATCAGTTTAACTCATTCTCGATGAATACAAGTATTGATTTATTTTATTTCTTTCCCCCCAAAATAAAATTAAAATTATTACTGACCCCAAACTTCTGAACGGTAGTGTTTAATGTTACAAAAGCTTTAGATTTCAGATAAATGCTGTTCTTTTGAACTTTCTATTCATCAAAGACTGTACATAACTGTTTTCGACATTTAAAATAATAATGAATGTTTCTTGAGCATCAATCATCATATTAGAATAATTTCTGAAGGATCATGTGACAGTGACGACTGGAATAATAATGCTGAAAACTCAGCTTTGATCAGAGGAATAAATAACAGTTTAAAATATATTAAAATAGAAAGCAGCTGTTTTAAATTGGAATACTATTTTACAATATTACTGTTTTTGTTTGTATTTTTAATCAAATAAATGCAGCCTTGGTGAGCAGAAGAAACTTCGCTTAAAAATCTTACTGACGCCAAATTTTTGAACAGTAGTGTATTATATATTTATATAATTATATAAAAATGTAAGGGATAAGACACAGATAATTTTACTTGCCTGACCTGATTAGAACAATGAAAAAAACTTAAATGAAAAAATAACTTGGGAATCACTAAAACGAGGGCGCGATTCAACAGTGGACACATAAAAACATACTCTGTCATTTTGTTCAGAACATCATTCAAACTGCAAAGTGTTAACTTATATTTTTGTACAGTAGCAATAAAACACAACATTGTGCTTTTTTTAAATACATTCAAGCAATCTGCCCCGAAAATGAAACTAAAATGCTCACGGCTGCACAGGCATTTATAATGGTGCGCGTCCTCAGCGAGGAACGAGCAGAACAGAGTAAATGTTTCTTAGGTCATTCCTCCTTCCATAGGAATTTATTGAAAACGCTCGCTCTGCTCCGCACCATTATCAATGTCCGTGCGGACGAACATATTTTACTTTCGTTTTTAAGTTAGCGATTAAAAAGCCCCCAGCGGTGTCACACGTCAGTTAACCGGTGGTAAAATATTCTCACCGTCACATACCTAGTATATTTTTATATAGATATAATAGGCCTACCTGATTTTGAACACAAGAGGGCAGTATAGCACTATGTTTGACTTTATTTATTTATTGTTTAGACTAAACAACCATTCTGGCAGTTTTTAAACTTAAACTTCATTCTTAAATTGAAAAAAAAAAGAATAAAATGAGTTAAGTTCTGATATTTGTATACTTTTATATAGTAATAAATGGTGTATAATTACATTTTTAGAATATATGAGCCTTTTAGTGGTTCCTTTTTTGACATTACTTTAATCCCTCGCCATAGCAAGACCGTTTGAGATTTTTATTATCCGTTCACAATTTAGCATCATTAATATATTTTTATCATGTTGAAAAAGTTTGGTGGGAATAAAATAACCACTTAGATAAAGGTGGCTAAAAATTCAGAGGCTGATTTTGCAAAAAAATCCACATTCAGACCAAAATATCTGACTTCCTGATGGTCAGAGCTAATGACTTTAAATTAGAAAGTTGTCCGGCTCGATGAGACCAATATACGTACTGATTTTTGTAATTGTGGGTAAAACTAACCCCCCCACTTTTGTCAAAAACATTTTGAAAGTGACACACTTCCTGCTGCCAGTTGGTGGCGCTATAACTTTGAATCACAATAGCCACATCCATCTGATCGGCCTCTTACCACGAACACACTGGTGAAGTTTCATCAAGATCAGTTAATGTATGCAGCAGTTATTCCACTTCGTGTTTCTCTTTTCTCGCCATAAATTCGATTTCTCGCCACGGCCAAACCGTTCGAGATATCAAAAATCCGTCCGCAATTTAGCATCCTCAAAGTCTTGACTACATGCACACCGAGTTTGGAGGGGACACGGTGAATTTTCTAGGAGGAGTATTTCACATTCCACAGCAAGCGTTTTCCAAACAACCCATAATAGCCGACTTCCTGTTGGGTTGGCGTAAAACTTGACCAGGGGAAAGTTGTTCGGCACGATGAGATCTATATGTGTACCGAGTTTCATATTAATTCATGCAAGCGTGTTTGATATATGGACCAAGTTTTAGAACCCCGTTCAAGGGGGCGCTGTTGAGCCCCCCTGCCACGCCCGGGTACCAGCTTCAGCCCGGCCCTGATGGCCGTGGGTTCTGACCTGTGTGCAAAGTTTCAAGAGTTTTTGAGCACGTTAAGGACCCCAAAAGCCCCTGAAACCTTGATTAACAATATAAAAGCAATAGTCAAATCCCCCCCCTCCCCTCACACACACACAGACACAGAGAGAGGGAGAGAAAATTCTTCAGAAAATCCACATTCAAACCAAAATATCTCTCTTCCTGTTGGTCGGAGATGGTTACTGTCAATTAGAAAGTTGTCCGTCTTGATGAGAACAATACACATACCAAGTTTTGTTGCTGTTGATAAAACTAACCGCCCCATTTATGACTAAAGGTGGCGCTACTGAGCCCCTCACCACGCCCGTTTCTGAAACTTTGCACATGTCTACGGGCTAATAAATGTGATGTGTCTGTCGAGTTTCATCCAATTTCAAGTATGTTAAGAGTCTCAAAAGCATCAAAAAAGAATATTAAAGTTTGAAGCGTTGCCATGGCAACAGTATTAAAGATATCAAAAATCCTTTCACAGGTCTACATCTGCCGTGTGTTTACATTATACACATAAAGTTTGAAGCAAATCGGGTAAAAATAAGAGGGTGATTTCAAAGCATTTTGAAAGTGACACACTTCCTGCTGCCAGTTGGTGGCGCTATAACTTTGACTCACAATAGTCACATCAATGTGATCGGCCTCTGACCACGAACACACTGCTGAAGTTTTATCAAGATCAGTCAATGTATGCAGAAGTTATAATACACTTCCTGTGTCCCATTATTCGCCATAAATTCGTTTCCTCGCCTTGGCCAAACTGTTCGAGATATCAAAAATCTGTCCGCAATTTATCATCCTCAATGTCTTGACTTCATGCACACCGAGTTTTGAGGCAAATGGATGAATTTCCTAGGAGGAGTACATCAAATTCCACAGCATGCGTTTTCCAAACAACCCATAATAGCCGACTTCCTGTTGGGCTGGCGTAAAACTTAGAGCACGAAAGTTGTTCAGCCCAATAAGATCTATATGTGTACCGAGTTTCATATTAATTCATGCAAGAGTGTTTGGTATATGGACCAAGTTTTCGGACCGCACTCGGACCCCATTCAAGGGGGCGCTGTCGAGCCCCCCTGCCACGCCCAGGTACCATCTTCAGCCCGGCCCTAATGGCCGCAGCTTCTGACCTGTGTGCAAAGTTTCATGAGTTTTTGAGCACGTTAAAGGCCCCAAAAGCCCCCGAACCCTTGAACAATAATAATAATAATAATAATAATAATAATAATCCTAACGAAAACAATAGGGCCTTCGCCCTTTCAGGGCTTGGGCCCTAAATATATATATATATATATATATATAAATATAGCTGCGAGCAGCGATTGCGGGCCCAAGCCGGTGGCACCGCCACCCTGGTGCATTTAGTTACACTAAAGCCACCGGGGTGGCGGTGTCACCGGCTTGGGCCCTCCATCGCTGCTCGCAGCTATATTTATATATATATATATATATCTATATATATATATATATATATATATATATATCTATATATAGATATATATAAAAATGTAACAAAAAAAAAATATATATATATATACATTATATATATATGTAACAAAAAATAAATATATATATATATATATATATATATATATATCGAGGCGAGGAACGGGCAGAGAAGAGCGGACGTTTTTGGACATTCATCATATTGCATTGGTTTTAATTTCTTGTCCTCAAACCGAGCACTAATCTGTTTATTTTTAAGTCACACATTCTCCATTGATTAAAAAAGACAATCAAATGTATTTTTTAATGGTACTATTATTTTATACAGAAATAAATTATTTATAATTCAGATGAGAATAAAGTTAGTGTTAATTAAAATTGTAAGGAAAACAAATATATTGATCTAAAATCTACTATCATTTGCTGCAAATAGGTTGACTATTTATATTCATTATTATATTTTATTACGGCTGTAATGAACCGGCTGCGATGTCAAGATTGCAATGCTGGAATGCACAGTGTGTGTGTGTGTGTGTGTGTGTGTGTGTGTGTGTGTGTGTGTGTGTGTGTGTGTGTGTGTGTGTGTGTGAGGCGTGGGCACGATCGAACAGTGGAAACATAAAAACATAGGCTACTCCGTCGGTTTGTTCATACAGGACATCATTTAAACTGCACTGTATTTACTTATATTTATGTACACTCGCAATAAAACACAACATTGTGCTTTTGTAAAAAAACATTCAAGCAATCCCACCCCCGAAATGGCGCTATTTTTTAAAGGAGTCATAACCTAGTATTACATTGGATACCTACTGCTGTATTATAGTCTTTCAGGCCCTTCTAAAAAAGAAAAGTGGAAAAAAAATAAACACAGACCTACTTTTACCCTTATTTCTGAAGGCATTATTGTCTCGCGAGATCAATGCGATGTTTTGGCTGTCGTGGACGCTCTATATGGCTCTGCACGCCAGTTGAAAGGGTTGTTGGGACAGCGTCATTAAAAATGAATTTCATCCACTGGTCCCTGATAGTTTCGTCCGATTTTGGGAGATAAAACACATTTACATGTTTTTTATGGCAATCAACCACAGAGCAAGTCCGGTGTGCACTCGGTTTCTCCATCTTTCCCGACTGAACTGAATATGAGGGGGAGAGGGGAAGGGGGGGCTTCCTGCTGCGGTGTCCATATATGGTATATCCTACTACCTCATGACGTCAAGAGGGAGCTGAAATCAAAATCTCGTATTTGAGTGGGCGTGCACGCGCGCTGGTTTATTTACCCTGAGGTAAACAAACGCTTCACTTTTAAATATCGGCTTCCCGGCCAGTGTATAATCGTTAGTCGATCATAACATACATTGATTCTCGTGGAAAAGTGAAAATTGCAGGTTATGACTCCTTTAAATGAAACTAAAATGCTCACGGCTGCATGGGCAATAACGCGTCTACAGCGAGGAACGAGCAGAACAGAGTGAATGTTTTTTAGTTCATTCCTACTGGACGACCGTATTTCACTTTCGCTTTTAAAGGGATACTCCACTTTAAAATGAAAATTCTGTCACCATATTCTCACCCTCATGTTGTTTTAATCCTTTATGAATTTCTTTCTTCTGCTGAACAGAAAGGAAGATATTTAGGAGAATGTCAGTAACCAGACAGTTTCTGATCCCATTGACTTCCATAGTAGGAAAAAAATGTATACTATGGAAGTCAATGAGACCAGAAACGGTCTGGTTACTGACATTCTTCTAAATATCTTCCTTTCTGTTCAGCAGAAGAAAGAAATTAATAAAGGATTGAAACAACATGAGGGTGAGTATATGATGACAGAATTTTCCATTTAAAGTGGAGTATCCCTTTAAGTTAGCGATTTAAAAGGACTTCTAATGAACGTTCTGTAAAGGTCCCCGAATGTTTTCCAAACGTCCCAAGAAGGTCCCTGGGGACGTCGCACGACGGTCCTGCAAACGTCCTGCGAAAGTCCCCCGCGACGTCCTGCGAACGTCCCTCGCGACGTCCTGCTAACGTTTAAAGAACCCTACACGAAGACGTCCAGAGGACGTTCGCAGAGGACGTTCAGGGACGTTCTAGGGACGTCTTTTTGTTAGCTGGGAAGGACTTCTAATGAACGTTCTGTAAAAGTCCCCGAATGTTTTCCAAACGTCCCACGAAGGTCCCTCGGGACGTCGCACGACGGTCCTGAAAACGTCCTGCGAAAGTCCCCCGCGACGTCCTGCTAACGTTTAAAGAACCCTACACGAAGACGTCCAGAGGACGTTCGCAGAGGACGTTCAGGGACGTTCTAGGGACGTCTTTTTGTTAGCTGGGAGCCTGTCCTTGGGCTTTTTGAAAATAGATATGATGCGTTAGGATAAAATTATATTTAAGGACCAACACAAGTTTTACGAGGGTGTCAATCGAATGGCAAAGACGAGATAGGGACGGATATTATTAGGCCTACGCATGACGTCACGTGGGAATTCACGTTGACAAGTATTCATTCAATCGCTGTCAGATCGCTGTCCATTACGGTGGAAACCACATTAAATATAAATTTAATTATATAATATAGCGCTAATAGTAACAACTCTGCACGCACAATAAGTTCTTAGGTTAACCTATTACCAACTGTATTGAGTCAAACAATGCGCTCATTAAACGCGAATGGTGATGTCTGGATAGGCACGATATTAAATAGCTGTAATAAACTACTGTTGCTAACTACTTTATGTTTGCAAAATATCGAACAAGTACCCCTAGCTTTATCTACAATATCTAAATTCTCAAAAGTATCAGGATTAAAACTAAACGTTAAAAAATGTGAAATTCTGCCCCTAAAAGACAGCAGCCAATCTGAAATATGTAATATCTCGCTCAAAAACACTATAACTTATCTTGGTATTAAAATATCGAGAAATCCTAGAGAAACTCTGGACCTATATGCTCCCGGTGACTCAGACCATCAAAACCAAATTTAATTGTTGGTCTGCCAGAGATCTATCCATATATGGCAGAGTTCTGTTAAGTAAGGCAGAAGGGATGTCAAGAGCAGCTTATGTTTTCTCATCTCTAGATGTTCCAAAATCCACTTGTTCCCAATTTGATAAAATTCTCTTCAAATTTATATGGAAGAATAAGCCTGACAAGGTTAAAAGGTCTGTTCTCTCAAACCCTCTGGCTGAAGGTGGTCTGAATGTACTGACATTTACTTCATTTAACCAAATTATAAAAATCAACTGGATTAAAAGATTCCTCAAGTGTCCAAATAGTATGTGGAATATTATTCCAAACAGCTTATTTGAAACTATTGGTGGTCTTAACTTTCTATTGATATGTCCTTTTTCGGTAGGAAAACTCCCCGTGAAATTAAGCAGTTTTCATAAACAAACCTTGTTATATTGGAATCTTATCTTTAAAAACAATTTCTCCCCTCACAACTGTATTCTTTGGAACAATGCATATATACTACACAAAAACAAAACACTCTTTCTGAATAATTGGTTTATGAGTAATCTGAATACAGTAAACAATCTGCTAAATACAAAAAAATGAATTTTATTCTTATGAGCACTTCATGGAAAAATATGGTATTGATACATCTCAAGAAGAATTCGAAATGGTGATTGAGTCTATTCCTGTTAGTCTTGTTTCTTTAGCACAGAGCATACAGACAGATACTTCTCTATCTGTAACAGTCGTTCTCCTGCTATTTCTGGCATACCACTTACAGATAAGAGATGTAACAATACTTTTATTAGAAACATACTTGATCCTATCAGTACTCCTGTAAACACCGATGGACTTTACTGGTCAAGAAACTATGGAACATGATCTTCCTGCTACCTCATCAGTATATTATTGTAAATAAAATCAAAGAAGTTTTATTCAAAATTGTTCACAGGTATTACCCTTCAAAAGCAAACATCTGTACTTTTTTTCCAACTGTGTGTAACATTTGTACTTTCTGTGGCTGTGAAGGAGAAACCATTGAGCATGTTTTTGTTGATTGTCCCCTTGTAGCTTCCTTTTGGTCCCATTTACAAAGATTTATTTCCCAAAAGATAAAAAAGAATATTTCTCTAAGCAAATTTGAAATACTTCTTATAGTCACTGAGCCATATTTATCAGCCAATGAAAAATATGTAATTAACTTAATTATTTTAGCTAAATATTATCTGCACAAAATGATTTGGCAAAGAAGCAAACCCTCCTTTTACAATTTCAAAATTACAGACCTTAAAAAATATTGGGACAGCATTGAAAAAAAAAAAAAAAAAGAACAACAAATTAAACAAAACAATCAAATTATTTCATTATTTTAACTTTAATGCATAAGCAGACCCCTAAGTGTTTTTCATTTATGTTTCTATGTGTTTTGTTATTTTATTTCTATTTTATTTCTTTATTTTTTATTTTTTCACCTTGTTAAGATCAGATATATGAAGCTGTATATTGATTCAATTTCGTATACGTGTTAAAATTGTAATTTGACAAAATGTTAATAAAATTTGTAAAAAAATAAAATAAAAAAAACTACTGTTGCTAACATATTTATTCCGGTCCAGGTTTATATAAGGCTATTTATTAATTGATTTTTCTTCTTCTAACGTTACTCTGGTATAACGTTAGCGCTGAATATTATGACCGTTCTAAAAGCTTGGCTTTTATTTTGATAGGCCATATTTACTATTACTTCCGGGTCACGTGGCCAACCTGTCTATATTTCAATGTAGATATTCAAACGGAAAAATGGAAAAAGGAATTTCAAAAAAACAAAATCGGACCGTTATTTGATTTTGGTTTTGTCATTTTTCGTTTTTGGATTCAGAACCAAAAACGGGAGAACGGCTCTTTTTTTACCGTTTCTTTGTTTTTGGTTTGAAACGACAAACGAAAAACAGGTGGTTTCTCGTTATTTTGTTTTGTGTTTCAAATGAAAAAACAAACTATCAAAACGTACACGGACCGACACGGACCCTTGATCATTTCATTTCCTGTTTGGAATGGAATAACGAGAAATGAAAAGCAGCTCGTTTATTCGTTTTTTAGTTTAGTTTAAAAAACGAAAAATGAGATTTTGGCTCGATTTTTCATTTTTCGTTTGTGGTTTACAAATCGGTTTATGGGTTCGATATTTCATTTGCACACGTGCGCTGAAACGCCCCTTTCATCTGATTGGTCAAAACGCTCCGCCTTCAGTAAGCTACAAGCTTTTCTTTCTGTCAGGCAGAATAAGAGTCAGTACGAGTGCGGCACTGACAAATGCACTTTAATGCACTATAAAATAATGTCTGAAACCACCACTCACTGTTAACTACGCACAATATTTAAAGCAGAAATATGTTGCTGGTCACGTAATTTAGCATGATGTATTTCCCATTGATAAATACAGTGCAAATAGTTCCGTCTCTTTGGATAAAAGGGAAGTGGAAATAAAAATAATAGGCTGAACTGTACCATGATAATATGTCCGTAACATGTACCACTCTCGTCTTTTTATTTACATCAAAAGGCAGGTAGGCGTGTGTGACATATGCTTATGTACCGTCAGATGAAATCATGCAGGCGTCGGCGCTTTCTCCGTCCATGCAATAAATGCACATGAATGAGCGCGGATTTTCTAGCGCATTTACTTGCACTTCAAAGGCGATATATCTATGGTTTACCCCTTTGAGAGACGGCCAAAATCCGAATTTAAAATGGACTGAATAAGCTCTCTACGAACTTGAGCAATGCCGCGCTGACGGACCATGAAAGAGTGACGGACATGTATGCACATAAATCACTGTCACACACAAACACTCTCGAAGTAATACACAGTCTCACTTGTAGCCATGTCTTTTAACTATTATAATATTTCGAAGGGCAAAAATAGGAACGTTTAATTGGCTTTACATCATCAGCTAACTCGATCACATCGAGCTAGGTGATTTCAGATAGCCAGGCTCCTCAGCTCCACTCAGCCTGTTTGCCTATTATGGCCCTGTCCCAAATGGCGCACTTCATGCGGACTTTCGGTCTCGTGGACTTGAATTGCGCGTGCTCGCTGAGTCTACGAGTCCGTAGGCCGTCCCATTCAGCATTTTACCGCTCTGAAGTGTGCTCAGCAGCGCCCCCTTTGTGCCCTTGAAGCGGTCTTCCGCGAAGCCCGCATAGAAGCAGGCTTCACGCACTTTAACTACCCAGGAATCCTTGCGAAAGGCCAATCAGACAACAGATGGGAGGAGATTTCACTCGCGGATAATTGTTGACATGGCTGAGAAGAAAATATTACGGTTTTTATGACCTAAATGTACATTTTATCAGTGGTTACCTACAGTTTATACAAACATTAAGGTAATCGACCAGTGGTTGATGTCTCAAACATAATAATAGCGCGTTTAATAATACGATCGCATTATGATTCATTAAATAAATAATGGCAGGGCTTTACTGAGTCATATGTAAACATAGTATGAATATTGAAACCTGTAAATTCATCTGAAACTCATGCACATTTTCATTATGTTTTAAAATTGCAATCTTAGTTCAAATGGAACATTATGTAGGCTATTATTATGTACAACTGTATACATCATTTAAATAAGCATGGTGTATCTATTGTCTAATGCCCAGGTGATATGCACAATATCAAAATACAGAACTGTAAAATTAGGCTGTGTAGTTGACATGGAGATAAGACGTTGGAGCGCAAAAAATGTGATTTCTCCTGTCCAACAACAACCAGGCCTGTATTTCTGTCAGTAAGGTTATTTTTCACTCTGATTTCTCTGAAAATAAAAAGCTAGATGATATATTAAACTTTTTCTGTACGATGGGTAAATATCATATTCACAAAGCAAGATACCTTAAATTCAAACCTAGTTGCAAATTTTTTGCTTATGATTTACAGTTATTCTTCACTTCAAAAAATCCCCTCCAATAAAAGAGCTTCGAAAATATCCTGTATTATAGAATAAGTTTTATATAAATTGTAAAAATATTTTATTTACTGTTATTATTTACTTTCATTTTCTCTGTATCCCCACATGTTCATGTTCATTGTTTTGTATTATTTCCATTGTAATGCAAAAAAAAAAAAAAAAAAAAAAAAAAAAAAACAACAGCCCGTTATTTCCGGCGTGACGATCAAGTCTGTCCCAAAAATACCTCTCAATGCGCCCTCGTGGACTCGCGCCAAGGGCCCTATAGGTCTGCACTACATGACGTCACCAAAGTGTGGACTCTGAGGAAGTCCACAAGTCCGGAGTGTGCCATTTGGGACAGGGCCTTTCTGTTATCCGGGAGTGACGCAAGGCCAAGATGGCGACGGCCGGCTCCGCCCACTTTAGGCTTCAAAAATGCTCTTCAGAAACCTACGGGTGACGTCACGGACACTACGTCCATATTTTTTTACAGTCTATGACTGTACCATGATAATATGTCCGTAACATTATATGTCCGTAGATGACCTACCCATAACTGTTACATTAGAGTTAGGGGATAACACAGTTTGTACAGTATAAAAATCATTATGTCTAAAGTTCCCATTAAACATGAAAACCCAACAACCCAATGGGAATATATGCTTGTTGTGTAAAACATCCAGAGGTGGACAGTAACAAAGTACATTTACTTGAGTACTGTACACTTTTTGAGTATCTGTAATCTTTGCTTGATTTTACTGTACTTGAAACTGATTTTCATTTTCAACGTTGGGTTTGGTCTTCTAAATGCGAATTTTGTCATTGTTTTGGTGCACACTAGCTTATAGATAACAGTAAGGCTAACATATTCATACTAAAAGACAAAAAACTTTAAATATGGCACTATTTGAGGGAACAGACATTTGGGTGAAAGAAACCATTGTGGACGTTATTGAGTGCACTTTAATAAACAAATAAATGACAAATAATGACAAATAAAAGTTCCAGTTGGACAAACATTAAATGCAAAAACCAGTGTGAATAACAATATCTTAAAATAAACTAGAGAGTGGATACACAGATATGGCCTATTTATGTATGAAACTCATGCATTTATTTGTCATTTAAGCTGATGCAAACAGGGAAAGAGAGACTTATTATAAGTCGTAAAGTCGTAAAGACTTATTATCCTGTCGCCCCCTCTAGTGGACAGCATTAAGTATTACGGCCTTCATTGCTCAGTTAAAGTCAATGGATTTTTTGGGAAAGTAAGTCTGACCAGTTAGAAAAAATATAAGCGAGTCAGACCAGTCTTAAGGTCTGAGCTGAGTTTGGTGAAGCATTAAAGTTCTAGGCGAGTCAATTTCTCATAATAATAATAAATAATAATAATAATAATGTTCAAATATGATGGCTTTCTTAAGCCAACATAATAAAGAAAACTCAGAGAAACATCGACCAATTCAGTATGTAATAAAATTGTATTAGTTTTATAATAAAACTAATAACATTTTAAAGGTATGCCGTGCTCTTCAACCGACATGATTTTAATTAATCCCAAACCTGGTAATTTTGTCAGTATTAATGTACGTTCACTGATTCTAGCTTCTCTCTTTTCTGTCTCTTTCTTTTCATGTTAGGCTACACATGCTTACATTCTTAAATATAAACTTTATTTCTATTAAATTTTCTAAATGATTTATAGTTTTTTTATAATTAATAATACTTTATAATTTATTATTTATATGTCACACACGCCTACCTGCCTTTTGATGTAAATAAAAAGACGAGAGTGGTACATGTTACGGACATATTATCATGGTACAGTTCAGCCTATTATTTTTATTTCCACTTCCCTTTTATCCAAAGAGACGGAACTATTTGCACTGTATTTATCAATGGGAAATACATCATGCTTAATTACGTGACCAGCAACATATTTCTGCTTCAAATATTGTGCGTAGTTAACAGTGAGTGGTGGTTTCAGACATTATTTTATAGTGCATTAAAATGCATTTGTCAGTGCCGCACTCGTACTGACTCTTATTCTGCCTGGCAAAAAGAAAAGCTCGTAGCTTACTGAAGGCGGAGCGTTTTGACCAATCAGATGAAAGGGGCGTTTCAGCGCCGCCCACGTGTGCAAATGAAATATCGAACCCATAAACCGATTTGTAAACCACAAACGAAAAATGAAAAATCGAGCCAAAATCTCATTTTTCGTTTTTTAAACTAAACAAAAAAACGAATAAACGAGCTGGGTTTCATTTCTCGTTATTCCATTCCAAACAGGAAATGAAATGATCAAAAAGTACACGGACCAAAGACACAAAGTAGGGGAGCGCGGGCCGCGGGGCACAACCTAACCCGGGGTTAGTTGTAACACGCTTGTTTTAAATACTTCCGCACATGCTTGGATGACGAAACTTTGTTTATTTACTAGTTGCCATATCAACACTATATAGAAAAAAAAATCTGCCAAATTTTTTTTTTTTTTTGTGGAAGATATCCATAGACATTTATTAAACCATAGCAAAAGTAAGTTTCTTAAGTTAATTTTTCATCTCTATTTTTTGTGTTTATTTAAAATAAGACAAATCTGATCTCCAAGATGTTATTTAACAGTTGAGATAGTTATTTAATGCTTCGCTAACTTTTTTTTTTTTTTTTTTACAAATTTTATTAACATTTTGTCAAAGTACAATTTTAACACATATATGAAATTGAATCAATATACAGCTTCATATATCTGATCTTAACAAGGTGAACAAAATAAGAGACAGGAAAAGATCCGAAATAAAAAAAATAAAAAAAATATATAAAACACATAGATACATAAATGAAAAACACTTAGGGGTCTGCTTATGCATTAAAGTTAAAATAATGAAATAATTTGATTGTTTTGTTTAATTTGTTGTTCTTTTTTTTTTTAATTTTCAATGCTGTTCCAATATTTTTTAAGGTCTGTAATTTTGAAATTGTAAAAGGAGGGTTTGCTGCTTTGCCAAATCATTTTGTGCAGATAATATTTCGCTAAAATAATAATAAAGTTAATTACATACTTTTCATTGGCTGATAAATTTGGCTCAGTGACTATAAGAAGTATTTCAAATTTTCTTAGAGAAATATTCTTTTTTTATCTTTTGGGAAATAAATCTTTGTAAATGAAACCAAAAGGAAGCTACAAGGGGACAATCAACAAAAACATGCTCAATGGTTTCTCCTTCACAGCCACAGAATGTACAAATGTTACACACAGTTGGAAAAAAAGTACAGATGTTTGCTTTTGAAGGGTAATACCTGTAAACAATTTTGAATAAAACTTCTTTGATTTTATTTACAATAATATACTGATGAGGTAGCAGGAAGATCATGTTCCATAATTTAATTCCATAATAACTAATTCCACAGTAAAGTCCATCGGTGTTTACATATAGGAGTACTGGCAGGATCAAGTATGTTTCTAATAAAAGTATTGTTACATCTCTCTCTTATCTGTAAGAGGAATGCCAGAAATAGCAGGAGAACCGACTGTTACAGATAGAGAAGTATCTGTCTGTATGCTCTGCGCTAAAGAAACAAGACTAACAGGAATAGACTCAATCACCATTTCGAATTCTTCTTGAGATGTATCAATACCATATTTTTCCATGAAGTGCTCATAAGAATAAAATTCATTTTTTGCATTTAGCAGATTGTTTACTGTATTCAGATTACTCATAAACCAATTATTCAGAAAGAGTGTTTTGTTTTTGTGTAGTATATATGCATTGTTCCAAAGAATACAGTTGTGAGGGGAGAAATTGTGTTTAAAGATAAGATTCCAACATAACAAGGCTTGTTTATGAAAATTGCTTAATTTCACTGGGAGTTTTCCTACCAAAAAAGGACATATCAATAGAAAGTTAAGACCACCAATAGTTTCAAATAAGCTGTTTGGAATAATATTCCACATACTATTTGGACTATGCTTCGCTAACTAGCAGAAGACACTAGCAGGGTTTAAATCCCAGTTGTGCAGGCGGGGCATGTTGTAACACTGCGTTACAATGTGCCCCTATTAGAAATATGCTATTACATTCTATACTTTTATTAATTTTATTGAGAAAACGTGAGAAAAAGGTGAATAAAGACTGAGAGTCAATGTTCAGAAATTACAAATTATTTATTTGTTTTGAACTATGTTGTATAGCTGTGTTTTCATGTGTTCGTAGTCAAAACTCAAAAATGAGTTTATATTTAATTATTAAAAATTGCCATTATTTTATATGAAAAAGTTTTTTAATTGTATTTTATTTAGAAAATATTTTAGTTTGTTTTGTATATTTTTTTTATTAGATCAGATAACATTTTAAGCTGCCATATGTTATGTTACAATGTGCCCCTCACATGTTACAATGTACCCCACCTATGGGGCATGTTGTCACATTTCACTTCCATTCTTTCGGGGTATATCAAGAAAAAAGTATATACTGTATTAATAAAACAAAACCACATAACTGTACTAGACATGTGGGAAATTAATGTGGGAAAAAATAAATACTCTGAACCATAAGTAGATTTACACAAACTGAGAAAGTCAAAAAGCGTTAGGTTGTGCCCCGCTCTCCCCTATTGATACAAATGCTTTAGCTTTTAATAATGTCAAAGTTAATACTTGACTTTATTTTTACAGAGTTTGGAGCAAAACCCTGCAGGACTGTGACTCTCCAGGACGAGTGGTGGCCACCCCTGCTCTAGACCCTATAAATGTTTCAAAATCCACAAATGCACAAGAAGTGATCTACAAAAAGCATTCCATAAAAGAATGCCTGGCAGAAATGTGTTTGTGACATAAAACATATTTGTGGATACTTTTTTTATTTGCCTTTTTTTCTTCTTTTTTTATGGGAATTTATATTATATTTTTATGGATTTTACATGTTATTAATAATATTCAATACTGAATACAAATATAAAAAGGAATTTATTTGTTTAGCTATTGTAGTTCCAGTTTATTCTTCTCTCCTTTTTCTCCCTTCTTCTTTCTCAAATGATCTGCATTACACGACCAAACTTTCTAGTTTGATTGTTTTGATTGTCAAAGAGTATTTATTTATTATCAGAATAATTATTTTAAGCATAATTTAAAACGAGATTTAAACATAAATCTATGAAGAAGTGTCAAATGAGCCAGTGAGAGACGCACTGCAGACTGCTGCAGTGGCTGCAGGTGAAATGTAATGTGTCTGTTTTCCAGTAGATGGCAGCAATCTTCCAATAAACCATGGCACACTGAGAAAAATGAAATGAATGAAGTGAAATTGAGAAATGTAGTTTTTCTTTATATTTATAGAAAAACTAACTTATTCCGTGCATCGAAAAATAATATATGCATATATTTCAATGCATTGAATACAATAACTAACTCATTCTGTTGTGCAATGAAGAGATATAACGTTTAATTGTGCAACAATGCAACAGTATCTCTTCAATGCATATCGGAATGAGTGCAACACCCAAATACAGAGGGCCATACAGAGGTGCCTTTCTGACCTATTGAACTTATTTTGGTCATATACAGTATTGTATGGCTGACATAACATCAGAAGAGGTAAATGAGTTGTTACGTCTTCCCCCTTAATCTAGGGGTAAATAGGGAACGACGAACAAATAAAAAGTGGAGAGACTTTGAGAATCTCCAGCTCTCCAGTCCCAGAGTCACAGAAGAATAAATGAACCAACAAGTTTATTCTCTCATGGCGTGTCTGCCTTTTATTTAACGTCAGCAGGCGTTATAAAAAGAAAGACATAAAGTAGAGAAACATATTACAAAATAAATTCAAACAAAAGTATTACCTCGGGAGGAGGGCCCAAGTCAAAAGAAAAGAAAACAATACCTCTAACTACAAAGGAGATAACATTAACTTACCTATACAAAACGAAAAGCAAAACAAAACATATAACTTCCCTCACTCCCTAACTAATCCATAAACAGGAGAAAAGTAATGGGTATCCTCTCCCCCCTACGTTACCCATAAAAACTTGTCTAATCATAAATAACAAAAGCTACAGAGGCACATTCTCACACACATTGTAAACATACACCGCAGAGCGCAACTCGCTCGTCTGGACTTGGAGAGCGGAACAATCTCAAACGCCGCGCTGTCTCTCTCCTTCCTCAGCGCTCTCTCTGCGGTTTTATATTAGACTCCTCAGGACACGTACCAATCAGTGCGCGGGCAGCGCTCACAGGTAACGAGCACAGGTGGTAGCCATCAATCCTACTAATCAGACACACAATTAGAGAGAGAGAGAGAGAGAGAGAGAGAGAGAGAGAAACACATATGCACTGGCAAATAACACTCTTGGTATACAATACACAAATGAATACGTCCTTGGACGTAACAGAGTATGTTTAGAAAGTTAGGATCAAGTACTCCTGAGCAACGTGTGTTGTTGCATTGCATTGCACTAACGATCTAGCATTGCAATGTACACCAGAACTAAATCATTCATGTTCATTAAAGAGATAACATATGTGTTGTTGTATTGCATTGCATTGCATTGCACAAACGATCTAATGTTGTGCACTGAAGAATAAATTATAGGTTATGCACATTTCGCATTGCATTGCATTGCATTGCACACCAGAACTAACTCATTACCATGTTCATTAAAGAGATAACATATGTGTTGTTGTATTGCATTGCATTGCATTGCATCGCATTGCATTGCTCTAACGATCTAACGTTGTGCACTGAAGAATAACTTATAGGTTATGCACTTTTCGCATTGCATTGCATTGAACACCAGAACTGAATCATTCATGTTAATTAAAGAGATAACATATGTGTTGTTGTTGTATTGCATTGTGCACTGAAGAATAACTTATGGGTTATGCACTTTTTGCATTGCATTGCACACAAGAACTAACTCATTCCATGTTCATTAAAGAGATAACATGTGTGTTGTTGCATTGCATTGCACGCACGATCTAACGTTGTGCATTGAAGAAAAACATAGGCTATGCACTTCTTGCATTGCATTGCACACCAGAACTAAATCATTCCCATGTTCATTAAAGAGATGATATGTGAGTTGTTGCATTGTATTGCAATGGATTGCATTGCACTAACGATCTAACGTTGTACACTGAAGAATAACATAATAGGTTATGCACTTTTTGCATTGGATTGCACACCAGAACTAACTCATTCCCATGTTCATTAATAGATAACGTGTGTTGTTGCATTGCATTGCACGCACAATCTAACGTTGTGCATTGAAGAATAACATAGGCTATGCACTTCTTGCATTGCATTGCACACCACAACTAAATCATTCCAATGTTCAATAAAGAAATAACGTGTGTTGTTGCATTGCATTGCATTGCATTGCACTAACGATCTAACGTTGTGCATTGAAGAATAACAAAGGCTATGCACTTCTTGCATTGCATTGCACACCAGACCTAAATCAATCCAATGTTCATTAAAGAAATAACGTGTGTTTTTGCATTGCATTGCATTGCATGGCATTGCACTAACGATCTAATGTTGTGCACTGAAGAATAACTTATAGATTATGCACTTTTCGCATTGCATTGCATTGTACACCAGAACTAAATCATTCATGTTCATTAAAGAGATAACATATGTGTTGTTGTTGCATTGCATTGCACAAACGATCTAACGTTGTGCACTGAAGAATAAATTATAGGTTATGCACATTTCGCATTGCATTGCATTGCATTGCATTGAACAGCAGAACTAACTCATTACCATGTTCATTAAAGAGATAACATATGTGTTGTTGTATTGCATTGCATTGCTCTAACGATCTAACGTTGTGCACTGAAGAATAACATATAGGTTATGCACTTTTTGCATTGCATTGCACACAAGAACTAACTCATTCCCATGTTCATTAAAGAGATAACATGTGTTTTGTTGCATTGCATTGCACGCACGATCTAACGTTGTGCATTGAAGAAAAACATAGGCTATGCAATTCTTGCATTGCATTGCACACCATAACTAAATCATTCCCATGTTCATTAAAGACATAACGTGTGTTGTTGCATTGCATTGAACTAACAATCTAACGTTGTGCACTGAAGAATAACATATAAGTTATGCACTTTTCGCATTGTATTGTATTGCGTACCAGAACTAACTCATTCCCATGTTCATTAAAGAGATAACATATGTGTTGTTGCATTGCATTGCACACACGATCTAACGTTGTGCATTGAAGAATAACATGTAGGTTATGCACTTTTTGCATTGCATTGCATTGCATTGCACACCAGAACTAAATAATTCCAATGTTCATTAAAGAAATAACGTGTGTTGCATTGCATTGCATTGCATTGCACTAACGATCTAAGGTTGTGCACTGATGTTTAACATAGGCTATGCACTTCTTGCACCAGAACTAAATAATACCCTTTACACCAGAACTAAATAATTCCCATGTTCATTAAAGAGATGATATGTGTGTTGTTGCATTGCATTGCATTTCAATGCATTGCATTGCACTAACGATCTAACGTTGTGCACTGAAGAATAACATGTAGGTTATGCACTTTTTGCATTGCATTGCATTGCATTGCACACCAGAACTAACTCATTCCCATGTTCATTAAAGAGATAACGTGTGTTGTTGCATTGCATTGCATTGCATTGCACTAACGATCTAACGTTGTGCATTGAAGAAAAACATAGGCTATGCACTTGCATTGCATTGCACACCCGAACTAAATCATTCGCATGTTCATTAAAGAGATAACGTGTGTTGTTGCATTGCATTGCATTGCACTAACGATCTAACGTTGTGCACTGAAGATTAACATAGGCTATGCACTTCTTGCATTGCATTGCACACCAGAACTAAATCATTCCCATGTTCATTAAAGAGAGGATATGTGTGTTGTTGCATTGCATTGCATTGCAATGCATTGCATTGCACTAATGATCTAACGTTGTGCACTGAAGAATAACATATAAGTTATGCACTTTTCGCATTGCATTGTATTGCATACCAGAACTAACTCATTCCCATGTTCATTAAAGAGAAAACATATGTGTTGTTGCATTGCATTGCATTGCACACACGATCTAACGATAGTGCATTGAAGAATAACATAGGTTATGCACTTTTCGCATTGCATTGCACAACAGAACTAAATCATTCCCATGTTCATTAAAGAGATGATATGTGTGTGTTGTTGCATTGCACTGCATTGCATTGCATTGCACTAACGATCTAACATTGTGCACTGAAGATTAACATAGGCTATGCACTTCTTGCATTGCATTGCACACCAGAACTAAATCATTCCCATATTCATTAAAGAGAGGATATGTGTGTTGTTGCATTGCATTGCACTGCATTGCATTGCATTGCACTAACGATCTAACATTGTGCACTGAAGATTAACATCGGCTATGCACTTCTTGCATTGCACACCAGAACTAAATCATTCCCATATTCATTAAAGAGAGGATATGTGTGTTGTTGCATTGCATTGCATTGCAATGCATTGCACTAATGATCTAACGTTGTGCACTGAAGAATAACATATAAGTTATGCACTTTTCGCATTGCATTGTATTGCATACCAGAACTAACTCATTCCAATGTTCATTAAAGAGAAAACATATGTGTTGTTGCATTGCATTGCATTGCATTGCACACACGATCTAACGATAGTGCATTGAAGAATAACATAGGTTATGCACTTTTCGCATTGCATTGCACAACAGAACTAAATCATTCCCATGTTCATTAAAGAGATGATATGTGTGTGTTGTTGCATTGCACTGCATTGCATTGCATTGCACTAACGATCTAACATTGTGCACTCAAGAATAACTTATAGGTTATGCACTTTTTGCATTGCATTGCATTGCACACCAGAACTAACTTATTCCCATGTTCATTAAAGAGATAACATGTGTGTTGTTGGATTGCATTGCACGCACGATCTAACGTTGTGCATTGAAGAAAAACATAGGCTATGCACTTCTTGCATTGCATTGCACACCACAACTAAATCACTCCAATGATCAATAAAGAAATAACGTGTGTTGTTGCATTGCATTGCATTGCATTGCATTGCACTAACGATCTAACGTTGTGCATTGAAGAATAACATAGGCTATGCACTTCTTGCATTGCATTGCACACCAGAACTAAATCATTCCAATGATCAATAAAGAAATAACGTGTGTTGTTGCATTGCATTGCATTGCATTGCATTGCACTAACGATCTAACGTTGTGCATTGAAGAATAACATAGGCTATGCACTTCTTGCATTGCATTGCACACCAGAACTAAATCATTCCAATGTTCATTAAAGAAATAACGTGTGTTGCATTGCATTGCATTTGTATTGCACTGCACTAACGCTCTAACGTTGTGCACTGAAGAATAGCATAGGCTATGCACTTCTTGCATTGCATTGCACACCAGAACTAAATCATTCCCATGTTCATTAAAGAGATGATATGTGAGTTGTTGCATTGCATTGCATTGCATTGCATTGCATTGCATTGTATTGCAATGCATTGCATGCATATGCATATGCATATGCATATGCATTGCATATGCACTTTTTACATTGCATTGCACACCAGAACTAACTCATTCCCATGTTCATTAATAGGTAACGTCTGTTGTTGCATTGCATTGCACGCACGATCTAACGTTGTGCATTGAAGAAAAACATAGGCTATGCACTTCTTGCATTGCATTGCACACCAGAACTAAATCATTCCCATGTTCATTAAAGAGATGATATGTGAGTTGTTGCATTGCATTGCATTGCATTGCATTGTATTGCAATGCATTGCATTGCATTGCACTAACGATCTAACGTTGTACACTGAAGAATAACATAATAGGTTATGCACTTTTTGCATTGCATTGCATTGCACACCAGAACTAACTCATTCCCATGTTCATTAAAGAGATAACATATGTATTGTTGCATTGCATTGCATTGCACGCACGATCTAATGTTGTGCATTGAAGAATAACATAGGCTATGCACTTCTTGCATTGCATTGCACACCACAACTAAATAATTCCAATGTTCATTAAAGAAATAACGTGTTGTTGCATTGCATTGCATTGCACTAACGATCTAACGTTGTGCACTGAAGAATAACTTATAGATTATGCACTTTTCGCATTGCATTGCATTGTACACCAGAACTAAATCATTCATGTTCATTAAAGAGATAACATATGTGTTGTTGTTGCATTGCATTGCACAAACGATCTAACGTTGTGCACTGTAGAATAAATTATAGGTTATGCACATTTCGCATTGCATTGCATTGCATTGAACAGCAGAACTAACTCATTACCATGTTCATTAAAGAGATAACATATGTGTTGTTGTATTGCATTTCATTGCTCTAACGATCTAAAGTTGTGCACTGAAGAATAACATATAGGTTATGCACTTTTTGCATTGCATTGCACACAAGAACTAACTCATTCCCCTGTTCATTAAAGAGATAACATGTGTTTTGTTGCATTGCATTGCATTGCACTAACGATCTAACGTTGTGCACTGATGAATAACATAGGCTATGCACTTCTTGTACCAGAACTAAATAATACCCTTTACACCAGAACAAAATAATTCCCATGTTCATTAAAGAGATGATATGTGTGTTGTTGCATTGCATTGCATTTCAATGCATTGCATTGCACTAACGATCTAACGTTGTGCACTGAAGAATAACATATAGGTTATGCACTTTTTGCATTGCATTGCATTGCATTGCACACCAGAACTAACTCATTCCCATGTTCATTAAAGAGATAACATGTGTTGTTGCATTGCATTGCACTAACGATCTAACGTTGTGCATTGAAGAAAAACATAGGCTATGCACTTGCATTGCATTGCACACCCGAACTAAATCATTCCAATGTTCATTAAAGAAATAACGTGTGTTGCATTGCATTGCATTTGTATTGCACTGCACTAACGCTCTAACGTTGTGCACTGAAGAATAACATAGGCTATGCACTTCTTGCATTGCATTGCACACCAGAAATAAATCATTCCAATGATCAATAAAGAAATAACGTGTGTTGTTGCATTGCATTGCATTGCATTGCACTAACGATCTAACGTTGTGCATTGAAGAATAACATAGGCTATGCACTTCTTGCATTGCATTGCACACTAGAACTAAATCATTCCAATGTTCATTAAAGAAATAACGTGTGTTTTTGCATTGCATTGCATTGCATTGCATGGCATTGCATGGCATTGCACTAACGATCTAACGTTGTGCACTGAAGAATAACTTATAGAATATGCACTTTTCGCATTGCATTGCATTGTACACCAGAACTAAATCATTCATGTTCATTAAAGAGATAACATATGTGTTGTTGTTGCATTGCATTGCACAAACGATCTAACGTTGTGCACTGAAGAATAAATTATAGGTTATGCACATTTCGCATTGCATTGCATTGAACAGCAGAACTAACTCATTACCATGTTCATTAAAGAGATAACATATGTGTTGTTGTATTGCATTGCATTGCTCTAACGATCTAAAGTTGTGCACTGAAGAATAACATATAGGTTATGCAATTTTTGCATTGCATTGCACACCATAACTAAATCATTCCCATGTTCATTAAAGACATAACGTGTGTTGTTGCATTGCATTGCACTAACAATCTAACGTTGTGCACTGAAGAATAACATATAGGTTATGCACTTTTTGCATTGCATTGCACACCAGAACTAACTCATTCCCATGTTCATTAAAGACATAACGTGTGTTGTTGCATTGCATTGCATTGCACTTACGATCTAACGTTGCGCATTGAAGAATAACATATGTTATGCACTTTTCGCATTGCATTGCACACCAGAACTAACTCATTCCCATGTTCATTAAAGAGATAACTTATGTGTGTGAGTGCATTGCATTGCATTGCATTGCACTAACGATCTAACGTTGTGCACTGAAGAATAACATATAGGTTATGCACTTTTTGCATTGCATTGCATTGCACACCAGAACTAACTCATTCCCATGTTCATTAAAGAGATAACGTGTGTTGTTGCATTGCATTGCACGCACGATCTAACGTTGTGCATTGAAGAATAACATAGGCTATGCACTTCTTGCATTGCACACCAGAACTAACTCATTCCCATGTTCATTAAAGAGATAACATATGTGTTGTTGCATTGCATTGCACAAACGATCTAACGTTGTGCACTGAAGAATAACATATAGGTTATGCACATTTCGCATTGCATTGCACACCAGAACTAACTTTTCCTATGTTCATTAAAGAGATAATATATGTTTTTGCCATTGCATTGCATTGCACACACGATCTAACGTTGTGCACTGAAGAATAACATAGGCTATGCACTTCTTGCATTGCATTGTACACCATAACTAAAACATTCCCATTTTCATTAAAGACATAACGTGTGTTGTTGCATTTAATTGCATTGCAATGCATTGCAGTAACGATCTAACGTTGTACACTGAAGAATAACTTATAGGCTATGCACTTTTTGCATTGCATTGCATTGCACACCAGAACATGTTCATTAAAGAGATAACATGTGTTTTGTTGCATTGCATTTCACAAACGATCTAACGTTGTGCATTGAATAATAACATATAGGCTATGCACTTCTTGCATTGCATTGAATACCAGAACTAACTCCTTCCCATTAAAGAGATAACGTTGCATTGCATTGCACGCACGATCTAACGTTGTGCATTGAAGAATAACATAGGCTATGCACTTCTTGCATTGCATTGCACACCAGAACTAACTCATTGTTGCATTGCATTGCATTGCATTGCATTGGACTAACAATCTAACGTTATGCACTGAAGAGTAACATATAGGTTATGCACTTCTCGCATTGCATTGCATTGCACACCAGAACTAAATCATTCCCATGTTCATTCAAGAGATGATATATGTGTTGTTGCATTGCATTCCACTAACGATCTAACGTTGTGCACTGAAGAATAACATATAGGTTATGCCCTTTTGCATTGCATTGCATTGCACACCAGAACTAACTCATTCCCATGTTCATTAAAGACATAACGTGTGTTGTTGCATTGCATTGCATTGCACTAACGATCTAACGTTGTGCATTGAAGAATAACATATAAGTTATGCACTTTTCGCATTGCATTGCATTGCACACCAGAACTAACTCATTCCCATGTTCATTAAAGAGATAACATATGTTATCTCTTTAATGTGTGTTGCATTATGTGTGTTGCATTGCATTGCAGTGCATTGCATTGCACTAACAATCTAACGTTGTGCACTGAAGAATAACATATAGCTCATGCACTTTTTGCATTGCATTGCATTGCACACCAGAACTAACTCATTCCCATGTTCATTAAAGAGATAACGTGTGTTGTTGCATTGCATTGCACGCACGATCTAACGTTGTGCATTGAAGAATAACATAGGCTATGCACTTCTTGCATTGCACACCAGAACTAACTCATTCCCATGTTCATTAAAGAGATAACATATGTGTTGTTGCATTGCATTGCACAAACGATCTAACGTTGTGCACTGAAGAATAACATAGGCTATGCACTTCTTGCATTGCACACCAGAACTAACTTTTCCTATGTTCATTAAGCCATTGCATTGCATTGCACACACGATCTAACGTTGTGCACTGAAGAATAACATAGGCTATGCACTTCTTGCATTGCATTGTACACCAGAACTAAAACATTCCCATTTTCATTAAAGAGATAACATATATGTTGTTGCATTGCATTGCACAAACGATCTAACGTTGTGCACTGAAGAGTAACATATAGGTTATGCACATTTCTCATTGCATTGCATTGCATTGCACTAACAATCTAACGTTATGCACTGAAGAGTAACATATAGGTTATGCACTTCTCGCATTGCATTGCTTTGCATTGCATTGCACTAACGATCTAACGTTGTGCACTGAAGAATAACATATAGGTTATGCACTTCTCGCATTGCATTGCATTGCATTGCATTGCACACCAGAACTAAATCATTCCCATGTTCATTCAAGAGATGATATGTGTGTTGTTGCATTGCATTTCATTGCATTCCACTAACGATTTAACGTTGTGCACTGAAGAATAACATATAGGTTATGCCCTTTTTGCATTGCATTGCATTGCACACCAGAACTAACTCATTCCCATGTTCATTAAAGAGATACCGTGTGTTGTTGCATTGCATTGCATTGCACTAACGTTGTGCACTGAAGAGTAACATATAGGTTATGCACTTCTCGCATTGCATTGCATTGCACACCAGAACTAAATCATTCCCGTGTTCATTCAAGAGAAGATATGTGTGTTGTTGTACTTTTTGCATTGCATTGCACACCAGAACTAACTCATTCCAATGTTCATTAAAGAGATAACATGTGTGTTTTGTTGCATTGCATTTCACAAACGATCTAACGTTGTGCATTGAATAGTAACATATAGGCTATGCACTTCTTGCATTGCATTGCATTGCACACCAGAACTAACTCATTCCCATGTTCATTAAAGAGATATGTTGCTGCATTGCATTGCACAAACGATCTAACGTTGTGCACTGAAGAATAACATATAGGCTTTGCACTTCTTGCATTGCATTGCACACCAGAACTAACTCATTCCCAAACTCATTTCGTTTTGCTTTGAGGAAATACAATTTGTGCTGTTGTATTGCATTTCACACACGATCAAACTTTGTGCATTGAAGAATAACATATAAGCTATGAGTGCATTGCAAACATACAGCAACTATCTCATTCCGATGTGCATTGAATAGATACCATTTTTGCAGTTACATTCCACTGCATAAAAGATCTAACTGATATAGTTAGATATAATAATAACACATTATTATTCAACGCTAATTCTTAGATCGTTTGTGCAATGCAACACTTATGTTATCTTTTCATTATTCTATGCATTGTACGCAAGAGGTAAAAAAAAAAACTCTCTGAAAAAGAGTCCTCATATATTTATATATTTACATGCAATAATTTCCCTTAAAAGAAAAAATGAATCAGTTAGTTGAATACAGTACAATGCGAAAGCACATATGTTATGTGTCAAATCAGGCATACAGAGGTCCCTCTTTGACCTACAGAACATATTTTCTGTCCAAAGAGTTCTTACTGACTTCATACTGACTGACTTCTTGTGATGTTGTATTAGCAATACAGTAGTCCATGTTTGACCTGCTGCACATATTTCTGACCCAAGAGTAATCGATCTTAAGCTTTCTATACATTCTCGTAGAATCTTTCTGATGTTACATCAGCCATACAGAAGTCCATTTTTGACATACTGAACACATTTCTGGATAAAGAGTCCTTGAGCATTAACTTACTAAACATACAAGACTGACTTCTTGCGATGTTATATAAGCCAGACAGTAGTCCATATTTGACTGATTGAACATATTTTTGGCAAAAGGTAGGCCTATTTTGTGTATATTATAAACATACTCCTTCTGATGCTTCATAAGCCATTTTGAAGTCCATTTCTGACCTATTGAACTTATTTCTGGTCAAAGGGTCCTCAAAGGTTTTTAAACTATATAAACATAGACTCCTTCTGATGTTACATCACCCATAAAAAAAAAGTACATTTTTGACCTACTAAACATATTTCTGCCAAGAGACCATGAAACTTAACTTACTATACGTACATACTGACTTCTCGTGATGTTAAATCAGGCAAGGAGTAGTCGATAGTTGACCGATTGAACACATTTTTGGCCAAAGAGTCCTCGAAATGTTTTTTTACTATTATAAACTTATAGACTCCTTCTGATGTTAAATCAGCCATATGCCCAACATTAATCTTCTCTACTTATTGACTTCTCTTAATAATACATTAGCCATACAAAAGTCCATATTTGACCTACTGAACATATTTCTGGTCAAAGAGTCCCTGACCTTTCTGTACAGCTTCCGATGTTTCCTCGAGTCCTCGATCTTGAACTTTCTAAACATACTTGTAGACTGCTTCCAATGTATCCTCTATCCGATCTGCTATCCGATGTATTCGAACAGTAGTTCAAATTTTATATTTTGAACATATTTCTAGACATGAGACCTTGAACTTTAAATTTCTAGACTAATTGCTCTTCTGATGTTTCATCAGCCATACAGTATAGTTCAAATTTGACCTATTGAACATTTCTATAACCAAAGTGTCCTCGATCTTGATCGTTCTATACATAATCATAGGCTTGTTCTGATGTTTCATCATTGAGACAGAAGTCCATTATTGACCTACTGAATATATTTCTGGCAAAAGAATCATCAAAGTTTAACTTACTGTTCCTTCTCCTATTTTTGATTTTTCATCCAACATACAGTAGTCCATATTTGACCAAGAGAACATGTTTTTGGCCAAAGAGTCATCAAAGGGTATGTTTATATGCATTCTCATCGACTACTTTTGATGTTAAGTCAACCATATTGTTAGTCCAAATTTGACCCATTGAACATATATCTGGCCAAAGAGACCTAGATCAATTAATTATCTATACATAATTACTATCTCCTTCTGATTTTTCATCAGCCAGGTTATTATCCATATTTGACAAATTAACATATTTCTGTCTGGAAGAGTCCTTGATCTTTCTATACATACTCATAGACGCTTTCAGATAGTACTTCAGCCAAAAAATGATCCATAATTGACTACTAAACTCATTTCTGAGCGGTGGGTTTATAAATCTTGATTTCTCTATACATATTAATTGACTCCTTCTGATGTTACAATAGCAAAACAGTATTGTATTGTATCAATATGACCTATTAAACCTATTTCTGACCAAAGAGTCTATGAACATTTTTCTATACATACTCAATGACTCCTGATTTTACAAAAGCAATATAGTATTTCAAAATTTGACCAATTGAACATATTTCTGGCCAAAGAGACCTTGATCTTATTCTTTCTATACATACTCCTTCTGATGTTTCATCAGCCAGATAATTGTCCACAATTGACCTACTGAACATTTTTCTGCCCGAAGAGTCAATGAGTCAATGAATTCTATACATAATCATTTACTTCTTCTGATGTTTCTTCAGCCATACAAAAGTCCAGATTTGACACGTTGAACATATTTCTGACCAAAGAGTCCTTGATCTTGAACTTTCTATTCATAATTATAGACTCTTTCAGAAAGTACATCGGACAGACAATTGTCCATATTAATTATTAAACATGGCCAACAAGTCCATGAACTTGAACATTCCTTTTAGTGTTTCATCAGCCAGACAGTAGTCCATAATTGACCTACTGAACATATTGCTGCCTGAAGAGTCTTGAACTTTCTATACATGCTCATTGACTCCTTCTGATGTTTCACAAGCAGACAATAGTCCATAATTGACCCTCTGAACATATTTCTAGTATAAGAGTCCTCTGTTTTGAACTTTCTATAGATTCTCAGTGACTCCTTATGATGATTCATCAGACGGACAATTGTCCATAATTGACCCACTGAACATATTTCTACCTGAAGAGTCTTTGAACTTGAACTTTCTATTCATAATCGTTGACTTCTGATGTTTCATCAGCCAGACAGCAGTCCATATTTGACCCACTAAACATATTTCTGGCAAAAGAGTCCTCGATCTTGAACCTTTTAAACATACTCATAGACTCTTTCTGGTGTTTCATCAGCCATGCAGTAGTTCTGATTTGACATAATGAACATATTTCTGACCGAAGAGTCCTCGATCTTGAACTTTCTATTCATACTTATAGACTCTTTCAGATAGTACGTCGGCTAGACAATTGTAGATATTGACTATTGAACACATTTCTGGCCAACGAGTCTGTGAACTTGAACTTTCTATACATGCTCATTGACTCCTTCAAGCAGACAACAGTCAATAATTGACCTCCTGAACATATTTCTAGTAAAAGAGTCCTCGATCTTGAACTTTCTATACATTCTCAGTGATGCCTTATTTTGGTTCTTTAGCCATACAGAAGTCCAGATTTGACATGTTGAACATATTTCTGACTTGAAAATTTTGTACATGCTAATTGACTCCTTTTAGTGTTTCATCAGCCAGACAGTATTCTTCCGCCGTAAAACGCATCGTGCAGCCCAAACCGTAAGTGCTGGAGACTTGAAACTTAGCCAGATGGTAGTACAAAAAAAGAGGAGAGGTTCAGAGAGTATGACCCCGATTGGCCCATAGGTGGCGCTATACCGACCAAAAGCGCGAAACTGCTCATAACTCCTAGACCGTATGTCGTAGACTCAAGTGTCTTATATCATTGGAAAAGATATAAATCTGGACTCCTGAAGAACAAAACGTATATCTCCAGTTTCATTTCCGCCATGATAGATTTTCCGCCATTTCGAATTTTGTCAAAAACCTACTTTTGCGAACTAGTCCTAGGTTTTTCGTCCGATCGGAACCAAACCAGTGCAGAAATGTTCTCTGGAGTCGGAATATCAATAACTATCGGAAAAAAGTTGAAATTTCGATTCATGGTCGCTAGGGGGCGCAAAATTAACATTGTGGGAGGAGCCTATTTTACTAAAATGGCTATAACTCGAGACGTAAATGAGGTATCTTCACCAAACGTGTATGAGTTCAATCTGGGGTCACAGTAAAAAAAATCGCAACGATTGAACACTAGGTGGCGCTATAACATGAAAAAAACATGAAAAGGGCTATAACCACCTGACCGTTAGTCCGATTGACTTGAAAATTGGTATGCAGTGTCTTGGTCCAAGGTGCCATGTATGTCTATGAGGACATTGGCGTATCTCGAAAAACATGGCCGCCATCGGCCAATGAATTTGAGCACTTATTAGACAAGGTTAACGGAGGCCGATCGGAACGAAACTCGATGGGCATGTTCGACTCATGGCCCTAGAGGTCTGTAAGAATTTTGAAAGAAATCGGCCACTAGTTGGCGCTAACGAGTTTTATGTCTCTGTAATCACGTGGTGTTACACTCATCCACACAATATGCATATCATTTGATAGATCTCCTCATCCTGAACAACTTTGGCTCAAGAACCATTGCTGTCAATCAAATCGTTCATTAAATGTGAACATGTTAAAAACCTACTTTTGCAAACTAGTCCTAGGTTTTTCGCCCGATCGGAACCAAACCAATCTAGGACAATTCTATGGACTCTCTAGATCAATAATTATCCAAAAAAAAGTTTAACTTTTGCATTTGGATGGCTGTAATAGGGTTATTTATAAAATGTGCGTGGCAAAATACACTAAAAAGCCTATAAATCCTAAATGAAAACTCAGAACTTCACGAAAATGGGTGAGCATATGTGACATAACATAATTAACAAGCATGCAACATTTTATTTTACCAATAATGTCCTATGGTACATTGCCTGTATTGGCTGTAAATGGTCTTTTCCAACTATTATGTCAGTGTCATGCTTGCTAAATAAAACTTAATAACTTTTGATGCTTTTGTGCTTAAAGGCCTTAAAGGCCTTAATTGCTTGAACCCCGATAAATGCTGCTTGCAGCTTTAATGACAATTAAAAAAATATATTCTGGCCAACGTGTCTATGTACTTGAACTTTCTATACATGCTCATTGACTCCTTTTAGTGCTTCATCAGCCAGAGAGTACTCCATAATTTACCTACTGAAAATTTTTCTGGTAAAAGAGTCCTCGATTTTGAACTTTCTTTACAAGCTCATTGACTCCTTCTGATGTTTCATCAGCCAGACAATTGTTCATAACTGACCTACTGAACATATTTCTAGTAAAAGAGTCCTCGATCTTGAACATTCTATACATGCTCATTGACTCCTTATG
This sequence comes from Rutilus rutilus, assembly GCF_951802725.1. Lineage (NCBI taxonomy): Eukaryota > Metazoa > Chordata > Actinopteri > Cypriniformes > Leuciscidae > Rutilus > Rutilus rutilus. Next base: position 20,836,231 of record NC_140216.1, read on the forward strand.
CTGTTTCTTTCTATACATACTCGTTGACTCCATCTGATGTTACATCAGCCATAAAGAAGTCCATAATTGACCCAAGGGACATATTTGTAGCCAAAGAGTCCTCAATCTTGAATTTTCTATACATACTCATAGTCTCCTTCTGATTCTTCAGTATGTCAAATATGGACTTTTGTCAGGATGATATAACATCCGAAGATGTCAATCTGAATGTATAGTGCTAATCATTTAGGGCTCTTTGGCCAGAAATATGTTCAGTAGGTGAAAAGAGGACCTCTGAATAGCTGATTTATCATCAGAAAGAGTCTATAACTTTATATAGTTTAAAAACTTTTGATGACCCTTTGACCAGAAATAAGTTCAAAAGGTCAGATATGGATATCTATATGGCTTAAGTAGCATTAGAAGGAGTCTATGAGTATGTATAGAAAGTCCAAGATCGAGAACTCTTTGGCCATAAATATATTCCTTGGGTCAAATATGGACTTCTGTAAGGCTGATTTGACATCAGAAGGAGTCGATAAGCTTATAATAGTAAAAAACATTTTGAGGATTCTTTGGCCAAAAATATGTTCAATTGGTCAAATATGGACTACAGTCTGGATGATATAACATCACAAGAAGTCTGTATAGTACGACAAATATGTATAGTAAGTTTAAAGTTCAAGGTCTCTGTTCAGAAATATGTTCAGAAGGTCAAATATGGACTTATGTATGGCTGATTTAACATCAGAGGGAGTCCATACGTTTATGATAGACAAAATCCTTTAGAGAACTCTTTGGTCAATTCTTTTTACAATCGGTCAAATATGGACTACTGCCTGCCTGATTTAACATTACGAGAAGTCTGTATAGTACGACAAATATGTATAGTAAGGTTAAAGTTCAAGGTCTCTGTCAAGAAATATGTTCAGAATGTCAATTATGGACTTCTGTATGGCTGATTTAACATGAGAAGGAGTCTATAAGTTTCTAAGAGTAAAAAACATTTTGAGGATTCTTTGGCCAAAAATATGTTAAATCGGTCAAATATGAACTACAGTCTGGCTGATATAACATCATGAGAAGTCTGTATATTAGGAGAAATATGTATACTAAGGTAAATGTTCAAGGTCTCTGTCCAGAAATATGTTCAGAAGGTCAAATATGGACTTCTGTGAGGCTGATTTAACATCAGAGGGAATCCTTTTGAGAACTCTTTGGTCAAATTTTTTTTCAATCGGTCAAATATGGACTGCCTCATTTAACATTACGAGAAGTGAGTCTATATCTATAGTGAGTTGATGTTCACAGACTCTGGCCAGAAATATGTTCAGTAGGTCAAAAATAGACTACTGGCTGGTTAATTTAATATCACAAGAAGTCAATCTGTAGTATAGCAAGATAATGTTCAAGAACTCTTTTGCCAGAAATATGTATAGTAGGTCAAAAGGGGACCTCTGTATAGCTGATTTATCATCAGAGGGAGTCTATAACTTTATATAGTTTGAAAAATTTTGAGGACACTTTGACCAGAAAAAAGTTCAAAAGGTCAGATATGGAGATCTATATGGCTTATGAAGCATCAGAAGGAGTCTATGAGTATTTATAGAAAGCCCAAGGTCGAGGACCCTTTGGCCAGAAATATGTTCCTTGGGTCAAATATGGACTTCTGTATGGCTGACGTAACATAAGAAAGAGTCAACTACTATATATAGAAAGGTCAAGTTTCGAGTACTCCTTGGAGAGAAAAAAATTCAGTATGTCAAAAATGGACTTTTGTCAGGATAATATAACATCCGAAGATATCAATCTGAATGTATAGTGTTAATCTTTAAGGACTCTTTGGCCAGGAATATGTTCAGTAGGTCAAAAGCATACCTATGTATAGCTCATTGCTATAACATTATGTGTTTTGCACAAACGATCTAACGTTGTGCATCTTTAAAGAATAACATAGGCTAAGCACTTCTTGCATTGCATTGCATTGCACACCAGAACTAAGTCAATTCAATGTTCATTAAAGAGATAACATATGTGTTGTTACATTGCATTGCATAAACGATCTAACGTTGTGCATTGAAGAATAACATAGGCTATGCACTTTTTGCATTGCATTGCATACCAGAACTTCCCATGTTCATTAAAGAGATCTAATGATTCATTGCATTGCATTGCACCAACGATCTAACGTTGTGCATTGAAGAATAACATATAAGTTATGCACTTTTCGCATTGCTTTGAATTGCACACCAGAACTAACTCATTCCCATGGTCATTAAAGAGATAACATATGTGTGTTGAATTGCATTGCATTGCATTGCACTAACGATCTAACGTTGTGCACTGAAGAATAACATATAGGTTATGCACTTTTTGCATTGCATTGCATTGCACACCAGAACGAACTCATTCCCATGTTCATTAAAGAAATAACATGTGTGTTGTTGCATTGCATTGCACTAACGATCTAACGTTGTGCACTGAAGAATAACATAGGCTATGCACTTGCATTGCATTGCATACCAGAACCAAATAATTCCAATGTTCACTAAAGCGATAACTAAATCATTCCCATGTTCATTAAAGACATAACGTGTGTTGTTGCAGTGCATTGCATTGCACTAACGATCTAACGTTGTGCATTGAAGAATAACATATAAGTTATGCACTTTTCGCATTGCATTGCATTGCACACCAGAACTAACTCATTCCCATGTTCATTAAAGAGATAACATATGTGTGTTGCATTGCATTGCATTGCATTGCACTAACAATCTAACGTTGTGCACTGAAGAATAACATATAGCTCATGCACTTTTTGCTTTGCATTGCATTGCACACCAGAACTAACTCATTCCCATGTTCATTAAAGAGATAACATATATGTTGTTGCATTGCATTGCACAAACGATCTAACGTTGTGCACTGAAGGGTTATGCACATTTCTCATTGCATTGCATTGCATTGCATTGCACTAACAATCTAACGTTATGCACTGAAGAGTAACATATAGGTTATGCACTTCTCGCATTGCATTGCATTGCTTTGCATTGCATTGCACTAACGATCTAACGTTGTGCACTGAAGAATAACATATAGGTTATGCCCTTTTCGCATTGCATTGCATTGCACACCAGAACTAAATCATTCCCATGTTCATTAAAGAGACGATGTGTGTTGTTGCATTGCATTGTATTGCATTGCATTGCATTTGCATTGCACTAACGATCTAACGTTGTGCACTGAAGAATAACATATAGGCAATTCACTTTTTGCATTGCATTGCATTGCACACCAGAACTAACTCATTCCCATGTTCATTAAAGAGATAACATGTGTGTTGTTGCATTGCATTGCATTGCAAGCACGATCTAACGTTGTGCATTGAAGAATAACATAGGCTATGCACTTCTTGCATTGCATTGCATTCCACTAACGATCTAACGTTGTGCACTGAAGAATAATATATAGGTTATGCCCTTTTTGCATTGCATTGCACACCAGAACTAACTCATTCCCATGTTCATTAAAGAGATAACGTGTGTTGTTGCATTGCATTGCATTGCATTGCACTAACGATCTAACGTTGTGCATTGAAGAATAACATAGGCTATGCACTTCTTGCATTGCACACCAGAACTAACTTATTCCAATGTTCATTAACGAGATAACGTTTGTTGTTGCATTGCATTGCATTGCATTGCACTAACGATATAACGTTGTGCATTGAAGAATAACATAGGCTATGCACTTCTTGCATTGCACACCAGAACTAACTTATTCCAATGTTCATTAAAGAAATAACGTGTGTTGTTGCATTGCATTGCATTGCACTAACGATCTAACGTTGTGCACTGAAGAATAACACATAGGTTATGCCCTTTTTGCATTGCATTGCATTGCACACTAGAACTAACTCATTCCCATGTTCATTAAAGAGACGATGTGTGTTGTTGCATTGCATTGTATTGCATTGCATTGCATTGCATTGCATTGCATTGCACAAACGATCTAACGTTGTGCACTGAGGAGTAACATATAGGTTATGCACATTTCTCATTGCATTGCATTGCATTGCACTAACAATCTAACGTTATGCACTGAAGAGTAACATATAGGTTATGCACTTCTCGCATTGCATTGCTTTGCATTGCATTGCACTAACGATCTAACGTTGTGCATTGAAGAATAACATATAGGTTATGCACTTTTCGCATTGCATTGCATTGCACACCAGAACTAACTCATTCCCATGTTCATAAAAGAGATAACATATGTGTGTTGCATTGCATTGCATTGCATTGCACTAACGATCTAACGTTGTGCACTGAAGAATAACATATAGGTTATGCACTTTTCGCATTGCATTGCATTGCATTGCACACCAGAACTAACTCATTCCCATGTTCATTAAAGAGATAACATATGTGTGTTGCATTGCATTGCATTGCATTGCACTAACGATCTAACGTTGTGCACTGAAGAATAACATATAGGTTATGCACTTTTCGCATTGCATTGCATTGCACACCAGAACTAAATCATTCCCATGTTCATTAAAGAGACGATGTGTGTTGTTGCATTGCATTGCATTTGCATTGCACTAACGATCTAACGTTGTGCACTGAAGAATAACATATAGGTAATGCACTTCTTGCATTGCATTGCACACCAGAACTAACTCATTCCAATATTCATTAAAGAAATAACGTGTGTTGTTGCATTGCATTGCATTGCATTGCACTAACAATCTAACGTTATGAACTGAAGAGTAACATTAGGTTATGCACTTCTCGCATTGCATTGCACACCAGAACTAAATCATTCCCATGTTCATTCAAGAGATGATATGTGTGTTGTTGCATTGCATTGCATTGCATTGCATTGCACTAACGATCTAACGTTGTGCACTGAAGAATAACATAGGCTATGCACTTCTTGCATTGCACACCAGAACTAACTTATTCCAATGTTCATTAACGAGATAACTTTTGTTGTTGCATTGCATTGCATTGCATTGCACTAACGATCTAACGTTGTGCATTGAAGAATAACATAGGCTATGCACTTCTTGCACTGCACACCAGAACTAACTTATTCCAATGTTCATTAAAGAAATAACGTGTGTTGTTGCATTGCATTGCATTGCATTGCACTAACGATCTAACGTTGTGCACTGAAGAATAACATATAGGTTATGCACTTCTCGCATTGCATTGCATTGCACACCAGAACTAAATCATTCCCGTGTTCATTCAAGATAAGATATGTGTGTTGTTGCATTGCATTGCATTGCATTGCACTAACGATCTAACGTTGTGCACTAAAGAATAACATATAGGTTATGCACTTTTTGCATTGCATTGCACACCAGATCTAACTCATTCCAATGTTCATTAAAGAAATAACGTGTGTTGTTGCATTGCATTGTATTGCACTAACGATCTAACGTTGTGCACTGAAGAATAACATATAGGTTATGCCCTTTTCGCATTGCATTGCATTGCACACCAGAACTAAATCATTCCCATGTTCATTAAAGAGACGATGTGTGTTGTTGCATTGCATTGTATTGCATTGCATTGCATTTGCATTGCACTAACGATCTAACGTTGTGCACTGAAGAATAACATATAGGCAATGCACTTTTTGCATTGCATTGCATTGCACACCAGAACTAACTCATTCCCATGTTCATTAAAGAGATAACGTGTGTTGTTGCATTGCATTGCATTGCAAGCACGATCTAACGTTGTGCATTGAATAATAACATAGGCTATGCACTTCTTGCATTGCATTGCACTAACGATCTAACGTTGTGCACTGAAGAATAACATATAGCTCATGCATTTTTTGCTTTGCATTGCATTGCACACCAGAACTAACTCATTCCCATGTTCATTAAAGAGATAACATATATGTTGTTGCATTGCATTGCACAAACGATCTAACGTTGTGCACTGAAGAGTAACATATAGGTTATGCACATTTCTCATTGCATTGCATTGCATTGCACTAACAATCTAACGTTATGCACTGAAGAGTAACATATAGGTTATGCACTTGTCGCATTGCATTGCTTTGCACTGCATTGCACTAACGATCTAACGTTGTGCACTGAAGAATAACATATAGCTCATGCACTTTTTGCTTTGCATTGCATTGCACACCAGAACTAACTCATTCCCATGTTCATTAAAGAGATAACATATATGTTGTTGCATTGCATTGCACAAACGATCTAACGTTGTGCACTGAAGAGTAACATATAGGTTATGCACTTCTCGCATTGCATTGCTTTGCATTGCATTGCACTAACGATCTAACGTTGTGTACTGAAGAATAACATATATGCACTTCTCGCATTGCATTGCATTGCATTGCATTGCACACCAGAACTAAATCATTCCCATGTTCATTCAAGAGATGATATGTGTGTTGTTGCATTGCATTGCATTGCATTCCACTAACGATCTAACGTTGTGCACTGAAGAATAATATATAGGTTATGCCCTTTTTGCATTGCATTGCACACCAGAACTAACTCATTCCCATGTTGATTAAAGAGATAACGTGTGTTGTTGCATTGCATTGCATTGCATCGTCCGATCGGAACCAAACCAGTGCAGAAATGTTCTCTGGAGTCGGAATATCAATAACTATCGGAAAAAAGTTGAAATTTCAATTCATGGTCGCTAGGGGGCGCAAAATTAACATTGTGGGAGGAGCCTATTTTACTAAAATGGCTATAACTCGAGACGTAAATGAGGTATCTTCACCAAACGTGTATGAGTTCAATCTGGGGTCACAGTAAAAAAAATCGCAACGATTGAACACTAGGTGGCGCTATAACATGAAAAAAACATGAAAAGGGCTATAACCACCTGACCGTTAGTCCGATTGACTTGAAAATTGGTATGCAGTGTCTTGGTCCAAGGTGCCATGTATGTCTATGAGGACATTGGCGTATCTCGAAAAACATGGCCGCCATCGGCCAATGAATTTGAGCACTTATTAGACAAGGTTAACGGAGGCCGATCGGAACGAAACTCGATGGGCATGTTCGACTCATGGCCCTAGAGGTCTGTAAGAATTTTGAAAGAAATCGGCCACTAGTTGGCGCTAACGAGTTTTATGGCTCTGTAATCACGTGGTGTTACACTCATCCACACAATATGCATATCATTTGATAGATCTCCTCATCCTGAACAACTTTGGCTCAAGAACCATTGCTGTCAATCAAATCGTTCATTAAATGTGAACATGTTAAAAACCTACTTTTGCAAACTAGTCCTAGGTTTTTCGCCCGATCGGAACCAAACCAATCTAGGACAATTCTATGGACTCTCTAGATCAATAATTATCCAAAAAAAAGTTTAACTTTTGCATTTGGATGGCTGTAATAGGGTTATTTATCAAATGTGCGTGGCAAAATACACTAAAAAGCCTATAAATCCTAAATGAAAACTCCGAACTTCACGAAAATGGGTGAGCATATGTGACATAACATAATTAACAAGCATGCAACATTTTATTTTACCATATATGTCCTATGGTACATTGCCTGTATTGGCTGTAAATGGTCTTTTCCAACTATTATGTCAGTGTCATGCTTGCTAAATAAAACTATAACTTTTGATGCTTTTGTGCTTAAAGGCCTTAAAGGCCTTAATTGCTTGAACCCCGATAAATGCTGCTTGCAGCTTTAATGACAATTAAAAAAAAATATTCTGGCCAACGTGTCTATGTACTTGAACTTTCTATACATGCTCATTGACTCCTTTTAGTGCTTCATAAAAGAGTCCTCGATTTTGAACTTTCTTTACAAGCTCATTGACTCCTGATGTTTCATCAGCCAGACAATTGTTCATAACTGACCTACTGAACATATTTCTAGTAAAAGAGTCCTCGATCTTGAACATTCTATACATGCTCATTGACTCCTTATGCTGTTTCTTTCTATACATACTCGTTGACTCCATCTGATGTTACATCAGCCATAAAGAAGTCCATAATTGACCCAAGGGACATATTTGTAGCCAAAGAGTCCTCAATCTTGAACTTTCTATACATACTCATAGTCTCCTTCTGATTCTTCATAAGCCATATTTATGTCCATATTTATTATTACCTATTATTATTTCTGGTCAAAGGTTCCTCAAAAGTTTTTAAACTATGTCAAATTATAGACTCCATCTGTTGATAAATCAGACCAAAAGAGGTCAACTCTTGAGTCAATATGTATAGAGAGTTAATGTTCATTGATTCTTTGGCCAAAAATATATTCAGAGGGTCACATATGGAAAGTGTTATACTGTTAAAGTGATGTATCATCAGAAGAAGTCTATGAGTATTTAGTAAGTTAACTTGTGAGGACCTTTTTGCCAAAAATATTTTCAGTTCGCCAGATATGGACATCTATATAGCTTATGAAGAATCAGAAAGAGTCAACGAGTATATGAGGTCAAGTTTAGACTCTTTGACCAGAAAAAAATTCAGTATGTCAAATATGGACTTTTGTCATGATGATATAACATCCGAAGATATCAATCTGAATGTATAGTGTTAATCTTTAAGGACTCTTTAGCCAGTGATATTTTCGGTAGGTCAAATATGGACTTCTGTGTGGCTGATTTAACATCAGAGGGAGTCCATACGTTTATGATAGACAAAATCCTTTTGAGAACTCTTTGGTCAATTTTTTTTTCAATCGGTCAAATATGGACTACTGCCTGCCTGATTTAACATTACGAGAAGTCAGTCTATATGTATAGTGAGTTAATGTTAATGTTCAGTAGGTCAAAAATAGACTACAGTTCAATAGGTCAGATATGGATATCTATATGGCTTAAGTAGCATCAGAAGGAGTCTATGAGTATGTAAAGAAAGACCAATATCGAGGACTCTTTGACCAAAAATATGTTCCTTGGGTCAAATATGGACTTCTGTATGGCTGACGTAACATCAGAAAGAGTCAACGAGTATATATGGAAAGGTCAAGTTTCGAGTATTCCTTGGTCAGAAAAAAATTCAGTATGTCAAATATGGACTTTTGTCTGGATGATATAACATCCGAAGATGTCAATCTGAATGTATAGTGCTAATCATTTAGGGCTCTTTGGCCGGAAATATGTTCAGTAGGTGAAAAGAGGACCTCTGAATAGTTGATTTATCATCAGAAAGCGTCTATAACTTTATATAGTTTAAAAACTTTTGATGACCCTTTGACCAGAAATAAGTTCAAAAGGTCAGATATGGATATCTATATGGCTTAAGTAGCATTAGAAGGAGTCTATGAGTATGTATAGAAAGTCCAAGATCGAGAACTCCTTGGCCATAAATATATTCCTTGGGTCAAATATGGACTTCTGTGTGGCTGATTTAACATCAGAGGGAGTCCATACGTTTATGATAGACAAAATCCTTTTGAGAACTCTTTGGTCAATTTTTTTTTCAATCGGTCCAATATGGACTACTGCCTGCCTGATTTAACATTACGAGAAGTCAGTCTATATGTATAGTGAGTTCATGTTCACGGACTCTGGCCAGAAATATGTTCAGTAGGTCAAAAATAGACTACTGGCTGGTTAATATAACATCACAAGAAGTTAATCTGTAGTATAACAAGATAATGTTCAAGAACTCTTTGGCCAGAAATATGTTCAGAAGGTCAAAAGGGGACCTCTGTATAGCTGATTTATCATCAGAAGTCGTCTATAACTTTATATAGATTGAAACATTTTGAGGACACTTTGACCAGAAATAAGCTGAAAAGGTCAGAAATGGACATCTATATGGCTTATGAAGCATCAGAAGGAGTCTATGAGTATGTATAGAAAGCCCAATATCGAGGACTCTTTGGCCATAAATATGTTCCTTGGGTCAAATATGGACTTCTGTATGGCTGACGTAACATCAGAAAGAGTCAACGAGTATATATGGAAAGGTCAAGTTTCGAGTATTCCTTGGTCAGAAAAAAATTCAGTATGTCAAATATGGACTTTTGTCAGGATGATATAACATCCGAAGATGTCAATCTGAATGTATAGTGTTAATCATTTAGGACTCTTTGGACAGAAATATGTTCAGTTGGTGAAAAGAGGACCTCTGAATAGCTGATTTATCATCAGAAAGAGTCTATAACTTTATATAGTTTAAAAACTTTTGATGACCCTTTGACCAGAAATAAGTTCAAAAGGTCAGATATGGATATCTATATGGCTTAAGTAGCATTAGAAGGAGTCTATGAGTATGTATAGAAAGCCCAATATCGAGGACTCTTTGGCCAAAAATATGTTCCTTGGGTCAAATATGGACTTCTGTATGGCTGACGTAACATCAGAAAGAGTCAACGAGTATATATGGAAAGGTCAAGTTTCGAGTATTCCTTGGTCAGAAAAAAATTCAGTATGTCAAATATGGACTTTTGTCAGGATGATATAACATCCGAAGATGTCAATCTGAATGTATAGTGTTAATCATTTAGGACTCTTTGGCCAGAAATATGTTCAGTAGGTGAAAAGAGGACCTCTGAATAGCTGATTTATCATCAGAAAGAGTCTATAACTTTATATAGTTTAAAATCTTTTGATGACCCTTTGACCAGAAATAAGTTCAAAAGGTCAAATATGGATATCTATATGGCTTAAGTAGCATTAGAAGGAGTCTATGAGTATGTATAGAAAGTCCAAGATCGAGAACTCTTTGGCCATAAATATGTTCAGAAGGTCAAAAGGGGACCTCTGTATAGCTGATTTATCATCAGAAGTCGTCTATAACTTTATATAGATTGAAACATTTTGAGGACACTTTGACCAGAAATAAGCTGAAAAGGTCAGAAATGGACATCTATATGGCTTATGAAGCATCAGAAGGAGTCTATGAGTATGTATAGAAAGCCCAATATCGAGGACTCTTTGGCCAAAAATATGTTCCTTGGGTCAAATATGGACTTCTGTATGGCTGACGTAACATCAGAAAGAGTCAACGAGTATATATGGAAAGGTCAAGTTTCGAGTATTCCTTGGTCAGAAAAAAATTCAGTATGTCAAATATGGACTTTTGTCAGGATGATATAACATCCGAAGATGTCAATCTGAATGTATAGTGCTAATCATTTAGGGCTCTTTGGCCAGAAATATGTTCAGTAGGTGAAAAGAGGACCTCTGAATAGTTGATTTATCATCAGAAAGCGTCTATAACTTTATATAGTTTAAAAACTTTTGATGACCCTTTGACTAGAAATAAGTTCAAAAGGTCAGATATGGATATCTATATGGCTTAAGTAGCATTAGGAGTCTATGAGTATGTATAGAAAGTCCAAGATCGAGAACTCTTTGGCCATAAATATATTCCTTGGGTCAAATATGGACTTCTGTAAGGCTGATTTGACATCAGAAGGAGTCGATAAGTTTATAATAGTAAAAAACATTTTTAGGATTCTTTGGCCAAAAATATGTTCAATTGGTCACATATGGACTACAGTCTGGATGATATAACATCACAAGAAGTCTGTATAGTACGACAAATATGTATAGTAAGGTTAAAGTTCAAGGTCTCTGTCCAGAGATATGTTCAGAAGGTCAAATATGGACTTCTGTGTGGCTGACGTAACATAAGAAAGAGTCAACTACTATATATAGAAAGGTCAAGTTTCGAGTACTCCTTGGACAGAAAAAAATTCAGTATGTCAAAAATGGACTTTTGTCAGGATGATATAACATCCGAAGATATCAATCTGAATGTATAGTGTTAATCTTTAAGGACTCTTTGGCCAGGAATATGTTCAGTAGGTCAAAAGCATACCTATGTATAGCTCATTGCTATAACATTATGTGTTTTGCACAAACGATCTAACGTTGTGCATCTTTAAAGAATAACATAGGCTATGCACTTCTTGCATTGCATTACACTTCTCTCATTGCATTGCACACCAGAACTAAGTCAATTCAATGTTCATTAAAGAGATAACATATGTGTTGTTACATTGCATTGCACAAACGATCTAACGTTGTGCATTGAAGAATAACATAGGCTATGCTCTTTTTGCATTGCATTGCATACCAGAACTTCCCATGTTCATTAAAGAGATAACGTGTCAACACACGTATCTCAATGCACGCATTGCATTGCATTGCACCAACGATCTAACGTTGTGCATTGAAGAATAACATATAAGTTATGCACTTTTCGTATTGCTTTGAATTGCACACCAGAACTAACTCATTCCCATGGTCATTAAAGAGATAACATATGTGTGTTGAATTGCATTGCATTGCATTGCACTAACGATCTAACGTTGTGCACTGAAGAATAACATAGGCTATGCACTTGCATTGCATTGCATACCAGAACCAAATAATTCCAATGTTCACTAAAGCGATAACTAAATCATTCCCATGTTCATTAAAGACATAACGTGTGTTGTTGCAGTGCATTGCATTGCACTAACGATCTAACGTTGTGCATTGAAGATAACATATAAGTTATGCACTTTTCGCATTGCATTGCATTGCACACCAGAACTAACTCATTCCCATGTTCATTAAAGAGATAACATATGTGTGTTGCATTGCATTGCATTGCATTGCATTGCATTGCATTGCACTAACAATCTAACGTTGTGCACTGAAGAATAACATATAGCTCATGCACTTTTCGCATTGCATTGCATTGCACACCAGAACTAACTCATTCACATGTTCATTAAAGAGATAACATATGTTGTTGCATTGCACAAACGATCTAACGTTGTGCACTGAAGAGTAACATATAGGTTATGCACATTTCTCATTGCATTGCATTGCATTGCACTAACAATCTAACGTTGTGCACTGAAGAATAACATATAGGTTATGCCCTTTTCGCATTGCATTGCATTGCACACCAGAACTAAATCATTCCCATGTTCATTAAAGAGACGATGTGTGTTGTTGCATTGCATTGTATTGCATTGCATTGCATTTGCATTGCACTAACGATCTAACGTTGTGCACTGAAGAATAACATATAGGTAATGCACTTTTTGCATTGCATTGCATTGCACACCAGAACTAACTCATTCCCATGTTCATTAAAGAGATAACATGTGTGTTGTTGCATTGCATTGCATTGCAAGCACGATCTAACGTTGTGCATTGAAGAATAACATAGGCTATGCACTTCTTGCATTGCATTGCACTAACGATCTAACGTTGTGCACTGAAGAATAACATATAGGTTATGCACTTTTCGCATTGCATTGCATTGCACACCAGAAATAAATCATTCCCATGTTCATTAAAGAGACGATGTGTGTTGTTGCATTGCATTGTATTGCATTGCATTGCATTTGCATTGCACTAACGATCTAACGTTGTGCACTGAAGAATAACATATAGGTAATGCACTTCTTGCTTTGCATTGCACACCAGAACTAACTCATTCCAATATTCATTAAAGAAATAACGTGTGTTGTTGCATTGCATTGCATTGCATTGCACTAACAATCTAACGTTATGCACTGAAGAGTAACATTAGGTTATGCACTTCTCGCATTGCATTGCACACCAGAACTAAATCATTCCCATGTTCATTCAAGAGATGATATGTGTGTTGTTGCATTGCATTCCACTAACGATCTACCGTTGTGCACTGAAGAATAACATATAGGTTATGCCCTTTTTGCATTGCATTGCATTGCACCCCAGAACTAACTCATTCCCATGTTCATTAAAGAGATAACGTGTGTTGTTGCATTGCATTGCATTGCATTGCACTAACGATCTAACGTTGTGCACTGAAGAATAACATAGGCTATGCACTTCTTGCACTGCACACCAGAACTAACTTATTCCAATGTTCATTAAAGAAATAACGTGTGTTGTTGCATTGCATTGCATTGCATTGCATTGCACTAACGATCTAACGTTGTGCACTGAAGAATAACATATAGGTTATGCACTTCTCGCATTGCATTACATTGCACACCTGAACTAAATCATTCCCGTGTTCATTCAAGATAAGATATGTGTGTTGTTGCATTGCATTGCATTGCATTGCACTAACGATCTAACGTTGTGCACTAAAGAATAACATATAGGTTATGCACTTTTTGCATTGCATTGCACACCAGATCTAACTCATTCCAATGTTCATTAAAGAAATAACGTGTGTTGTTGCATTGCATTGCATTGCATTGCACTAACGATCTAACGTTGTGCACTGAAGAATAACATATAGGTTATGCACTTCTCGCATTGCATTGCATTGCACACCAGAACTAAATCATTCCCGTGTTCATTCAAGATAAGATATGTGTGTTGTTGCATTGCATTGCATTGCACTAACGATCTAACGTTGTGCATTAAAGAATAACATATAGGTTATGCACTTTTTGCATTGCATTGCACACCAGATCTAACTCATTCCAATGTTCATTAAAGAGATAACATGTGTGTTTTGTTGCATTGCATTTCACAAACGATCTAACGTTGTGCATTGAAGCCACCTATAGAATTCCACATTTGACCTATTAAACTTATTTCTGGTCAAAGGGTCCTCAAAGGGTTTCTTATTATGTTAATTCAGCCATACAGAGGTCCTATTTGAACTACTGAACAAATTTTTGGCCAAAGAGTCTTTGAACATTAACCTTCTCTACTTATTGACTTCTCTTAATAATACATTAGCCATACAAAAGTCCATATTTGACCTACTGAACATATTTCTGGTCAAAGAGTCCCTGACCTTTCTGTACAGCTTCCGATGTTTCATCAGCCTGAAAGATGTCCATACTTGACCCATTGAATATATTTCTGACCATAGAGTCCTCGATCTTGAACTTTCTAAACATACTTGTAGACTGCTTCCAATGTATCCTCTATCCGATCTGCTATCCGATGTATTCGAACAGTAGTTCAAATTTTATATTTTGAACATATTTCTAGACATGAGACCTTGAACTTTAAATTTCTAGACTAATTGCTTTTCTGATGTTTCATCAGCCATACAGTATAGTTCAAATTTGACCTATTAAACATTTCTATAACCAAAGTGTCCTCGATCTTGATCGTTCTATACATAATCATAGGCTTGTTCTGATGTTTCATCATTGAGACAGAAGTCCATTATTGACCTACTGAATATATTTCTGGCAAAAGAATCATCAAAGTTTAACTTACTGTTCCTTCTCCTATTTTTGATTTTTCATCCAACATACAGTAGTCCATATTTGACCAAGAGAACATGTTTCTGGCCAAAGAGTCATCAAAGGGTATGTTTATATGCATTCTCATCGACTACTTTTGATGTTAAGTCAACCATATTGTTAGTCCAAATTTGACCCATTGAACATATATCTGGCCAAAGAGACCTAGATCAATTAATTATCTATACATAATTACTATCTCCTTCTGATTTTTCATCAGCCAGGTTATTATCCATATTTGACAAATGAACATATTTCTGTCTGGAAGAGTCCTTGATCTTTCTATACATACTCATAGACGCTTTCAGATAGTACTTCAGCCAAAAAATGATCCATAATTGACTACTAAACTCATTTCTGAGCGGTGGGTTTATAAATCTTGATTTCTCTATACATATTAATTGACTCCTTCTGATGTTACAATAGCAAAACAGTATTGTATTGTATCAATATGACCTATTAAACCTATTTCTGACCAAAGAGTCTATGAACATTTTTCTATACATGACTCCTGATTTTACAAGAGCAATATAGTATTTCAAAATTTGACCAATTGAACATATTTCTGGCCAAAGAGACCTTGATCTTATTCTTTCTATACATACTCCTTCTGATGTTTCATCAGCCAGATAATTGTCCACAATTGACCTACTGAACATTTTTCTGCCCGAAGAGTCAATGAGTCAATGAATTCTATACATAATCATTTACTTCTGATGTTTCTTCAGCCATACAGAAGTCCAGATTTGACACGTTGAACATATTTCTGACCAAAGAGTCCTTGATCTTGAACTTTCTATTCATAATTACAGACTCTTTCAGAAAGTACATCGGACAGACAATTGTCCATATTAATTATTAAACATGGCCAACAAGTCCATGAACTTGAACATTCCTTTTAGTGTTTCATCAGCCAGACAGTAGTCCATAATTGACCTACTGAACATATTGCTGCCTGAAGAGTCTTGAACTTGAACTTTCTATACATGCTCATTGACTCCTTCTGATGTTTCACAAGCAGACAATAGTCCATAATTGACCCTCTGAACATATTTCTAGTATAAGAGTCCTCTGTCTTGAACTTTCTATAGATTCTCAGTGACTCCTTATGATGACTCATCAGACGGACAATTGTCCATAATTGACCCACTGAACATATTTCTACCTGAAGAGTCTTTGAACTTGAACTTTCTATTCATAATCGTTGACTTCTGATGTTTCATCAGCCAGACAGCAGTCCATATTTGACCCACTAAACATATTTCTGGCAAAAGAGTCCTCGATCTTGAACCTTTTAAACATACTCATAGACTCTTTCTGGTGTTTCATCAGCCATGCAGTAGTTCTGATTTGACATAATGAACATATTTCTGACCGAAGAGTCCTCGATCTTGAACTTTCTATTCATACTTATAGACTCTTTCAGATAGTACGTCGGCTGGACAATTGTAGATATTGACTATTGAACACGTTTCTGGCCAACGAGTCTGTGAACTTGAACTTTCTATACATGCTCATTGACTCCTTCAAGCAGACAACAGTCAATAATTGACCTCCTGAACATATTTCTAGTAAAAGAGTCCTCGATCTTGAACTTTCTATACATTCTCAGTGATGCCTTATTTTGTTTCTTTAGCCATACAGAAGTCCAGATTTGACATGTTGAACATATTTCTGACTTGAAAATTTTGTACATGCTAATTGACTCCTTTTAGTGTTTCATCAGCCAGACAGTATTCTTCCGCCGTAAAACGCATCGTGCAGCCCAAACCGTAAGTGCTGGAGACTTGAAACTTAGCCAGATGGTAGTACAAAAAACGAGGAGAGGTTCAGAGAGTATGACCCCGATTGGCCCATAGGTGGCGCTATAGCGACCAAAAGCGCGAAACTGTTCATAACTCCTAGACCGTATGTCGTAGACTCAAGTGTCTTATATCAATGGAAAAGATATAAATCTGGACTCCTGAAGAACAAAACGTATATCTCCAGTTTCATTTCCGCCATGATAGATTTTCCGCCATTTCGAATTTTGTCAAAAACCTACTTTTGCGAACTAGTCCTAGGTTTTTCGTCCGATCGGAACCAAACCAGTGCAGAAATGTTCTCTGGAGTCGGAATATCAATAACTATCGGAAAAAAGTTGGGGGCGCAAAATTAACATTGTGGGAGGAGCCTATTTTACTAAAATGGCTATAACTCGAGACGTAAATGAGGTATCTTCACCAAACGTGTATGAGTTCAATCTGGGGTCACAGTAAAAAAAATCGCAACGATTGAACACTAGGTGGCGCTATAACATGAAAAAAACATAAAAAGGGCTATAACCACCTGACCGTTAGTCCGATTGACTTGAAAATTGGTATGCAGTGTCTTGGTCCAAGGTGCCATGTATGTCTATGAGGACATTGGCGTATCTCGAAAAACATGGCCGCCATCGGCCAATGAATTTGAGCACTTATTAGACAAGGTTAACGGAGGCCGATCGGAACGAAACTCGATGGGCATGTTCGACTCATGGCCCTAGAGGTCTGTAAGAATTTTGAAAGAAATCGGCCACTAGTTGGCGCTAACGAGTTTTATGGCTCTGTAATCACGTGGTGTTACACTCATCCACACAATATGCATATCATTTGATAGATCTCCTCATCCTGAACAACTTTGGCTCAAGAACCATTGCTGTCAATCAAATCGTTCATTAAATGTGAACATGTTAAAAACCTACTTTTGCAAACTAGTCCTAGGTTTTTCGCCCGATTGGAACCAAACCAATCTAGGATAATTCTATGGACTCTCTAGATCAATAATGATCCAAAAAAAAGTTTAACTTTTGCATTTGGATGGCTGTAATAGGGTTATTTATAAATTGTGCATGGCAAAATACACTAAAAAGCCTATAAATCCTAAATGAAAACTCAGAACTTCACGAAAATGGGTGAGCATATGTGACATAACATAATTAACAAGCATGCAACATTTTATTTTACCATATATGTCCTATGGTACATTGCCTGTATTGGCTGTAAATGGTCTTTTCCAACTATTATGTCAGTGTCATGCTTGCTAAATAAAACAATAACTTTTGATGCTTTTGTGCTTAAAGGCCTTAAAGGCCTTAATTGCTAGAACCCCGATAAATGCTGCTTGCAGCTTTAATGACAATTAAAAAAATATATTCTGGCCAACGTGTCTATGTACTTGAACTTTCTATACATGCTCATTGACTCCTTTTAGTGCTTCATCAGCCAGAGAGTACTCCATAATTTACCTACTGAAAATTTTTCTGGTAAAAGAGTCCTCGATTTTGAACTTTCTTTACAAGCTCATTGACTCCTTCTGATGTTTCATCAGCCAGACAATTGTTCATAACTGACCTACTGAACATATTTCTAGTAAAAGAGTCCTCGATCTTGAACATTCTATACATGCTCATTGACTCCTTATGCTGTTTCTTTCTATACATACTCGTTGACTCCATCTGATGTTACATCAGCCATAAAGAAGTCCATAATTGACCCAAGGGACATATTTGTAGCCAAAGAGTCCTCAATCTTGAACTTTCTATACATACTCATAGTCTCCTTCTGATTCTTCATAAGCCATATGTCCATATATGACCTATTATTATTTCTGGTCAAAGGTTCCTCAAAAGTTTTTAAACTATGTCAAATTATAGACTCCATCTGATGATAAATCAGACCAAAAGAGGTCAAATTTTGACTCTTGAGTCAATATGTATAGAGAGTTAATGTTCATTGATTCTTTGGCCAAAAATATATTCAGAGGGTCACATATGGAAAGTGTTATACTGTTAAAGTGATGTATCATCAGAAGAAGTCTGTGAGTATTTAGTAAGTTAACTTGTGAGAACCTTTTTGCCAAAAATATTTTCAGTTCGCCAGATATGGACATCTATATAGCTTATGAAGAATCAGAAAGAGTCAACGAGTATATGAGGTCAAGTTTAGACTCTTTGACCAGAAAAAAATTCAGTATGTCAAATATGGACTTTTGTCATGATGATATAACATCCGAAGATATCAATCTGAATGTATAGTGTTAATCTTTAAGGACTCTTTAGCCAGTGATATTTTCGGTAGGTCAAATATGGACTTCTGTGTGGCTGATTTAACATCAGAGGGAGTCCATACGTTTATGATAGACAAAATCCTTTTGAGAACTCTTTGGTCAATTTTTTTTTCAATCGGTCCAATATGGGCTACTGCCTGCCTGATTTAACATTACGAGAAGTCAGTCTATATGTATAGTGAGTTACTGTTCACTGACTCTGGCCAGAAATATGTTCAGTAGGTCAAAAATAGACTACAGTTCAAAAGGTCAGATATGGATATCTATATGGCTTAAGTAGCATCAGAAGGAGTCTATGAGTATGTATAGAAAGACCAATATCGAGGACTCTTTGACCAAAAATATGTTCCTTGGGTCAAATATGGACTTCTGTATGGCTGACGTAACATCAGAAAGAGTCAACGAGTATATATGGAAAGGTCAAGTTTCGAGTATTCCTTGGTCAGAAAAAAATTCAGTATGTCAAATATGGACTTTTGTCAGGATGATATAACATCCGAAGATGTCAATCTGAATGTATAGTGCTAATCATTTAGGGCTCTTTGGCCAGAAATATGTTCAGTAGGTGAAAAGAGGACCTCTGAATAGTTGATTTATCATCAGAAAGCGTCTATAACTTTATATAGTTTAAAAACTTTTGATGACCCTTTGACCAGAAATAAGTTCAAAAGGTCAGATATGGATATCTATATGGCTTAAGTAGCATTAGAAGGAGTCTATGAGTATGTATAGAAAGTCCAAGATCCAGAACTCTTTGGCCATTAATATATTCCTTGGGTCAAATATGGACTTCTGTAAGGCTGATTTGACATCAGAAGGAGTCGATAAGTTTATAATAGTAAAAAACATTTTGAGGATTCTTTGGCCAAAAATATGTTCAATTGGTCAAATATGGACTACAGTCTGGATGATATAACATCACAAGAAGTCTGTATAGTACGACAAATATGTATAGTAAGGTTAAAGTTCAAGGTCTCTGTCCAGAGATATGTTCAGAAGGTCAAATATGGACTTCTGTGTGGCTGATTTAACATCAGAGGGAGTCCATACGTTTATGATAGACAAAATCCTTTTGAGAACTCTTTGGTCAATTTTTTTTTCAATCGGTCCAATATGGGCTACTGCCTGCCTGATTTAACATTACGAGAAGTCAGTCTATATGTATAGTGAGTTAATGTTCACGGACTCTGGCCAGAAATATGTTCAGTAGGTCAAAAATAGACTACTGGCTGGTTAATATAACATCACAAGAAGTCAATCTGTAGTATAACAAGATAATGTTCAAGAACTCTTTGGCCAGAAATATGTTCAGAAGGTCAAAAGGGGACCTCTGTATAGCTGATTTATCATCAGAAGTCGTCTATAACTTTATATAGATTGAAACATTTTGAGGACACTTTGACCAGAAATAAGCTGAAAAGGTCAGAAATGGACATCTATATGGCTTATGAAGCATCAGAAGGAGTCTATGAGTATGTATAGAAAGCCCAATATCGAGGACTCTTTGGCCATAAATATGTTCCTTGGGTCAAATATGGACTTCTGTATGGCTGACGTAACATCAGAAAGAGTCAACGAGTATATATGGAAAGGTCTAGTTTCGAGTATTCCTTGGTCAGAAAAAAATTCAGTATGTCAAATATGGACTTTTGTCAGGATGATATAACATCCGAATATGTCAATCTGAATGTATAGTGTTAATCATTTAGGACTCTTTGGCCAGAAATATGTTCAGTAGGTGAAAAGAGGACCTCTGAATAGCTGATTTATCATCAGAAAGAGTCTATAACTTTATATAGTTTAAGAACTTTTGATGACCCTTTGACCAGAAATAAGTTCAAAAGGTCAGATATGGATATCTATATGGCTTAAGTAGCATTAGAAGGAGTCTATGAGTATGTATAGAAAGCCCAATATCGTGGACTCTTTGGCCAAAAATATGTTCCTTGGGTCAAATATGGACTTCTGTATGGCTGACGTAACATCAGAAAGAGTCAACGAGTATATATGGAAAGGTCAAGTTTCGAGTATTCCTTGGTCAGAAAAAAATTCAGTATGTCAAATATGGACTTTTATCAGGATGATATAACATCCGAAGATGTCAATCTGAATGTATAGTGTTAATCATTTAGGACTCTTTGGCCAGAAATATGTTCAGTAGGTGAAAAGAGGACCTCTGAATAGCTGATTTATCATCAGAAAGAGTCTATAACTTTATATAGTTTAAAAACTTTTGATGACCCTTTGACCAGAAATAAGTTCAAAAGGTCAGATATGGATATCTATATGGCTTAAGTAGCATTAGAAGGAGTCTATGAGTATGTATAGAAAGTCCAAGATCGAGAACTCTTTGGCCATAAATATATTCCTTGGGTCAAATATGGACTTCTTTAAGGCTGATTTGACATCAGAAGGTGTCGATAAGTTTATAATAGTAAAAAACATTTTGAGGATTGTTTGGCCAAAAATATGTTCAATTGGTCAAATATGGACTACAGTCTGGATGATATAACATCACAAGAAGTCTGTATAGTACGACAAATATGGGCTTAAGGTTAAAGTTCAAGGTCTCTGTCCAGAAGGTCAAATATGGACTTCTGTGTGGCTGATTTAACATCAGAGGGAGTCCATACGTTTATGATAGACAAAATCCTTTTGAGAACTCTTTGGTCAATTTTTTTTTCAGTCGGTCCAATATGGACTACTGCCTGCCTGATTTAACATTACGAGAAGTCAGTCTATATGTATAGTGAGTTAATGTTCACGGACTCTGGCCAGAAATATGTTCAGTAGGTCAAAAATAGACTACTGACTGGTTAATATAACATCACAAGAAGTTAATCTGTAGTATAACAAGATAATGTTCAAGAACTCTTTGGCCAGAAATATGTTCAGAAGGTCAAAAGGGGACCTCTGTATAGCTGATTTATCATCAGAAGTCGTCTATAACTTTATATAGATTGAAACATTTTGAGGACACTTTGACCAGAAATAAGCTGAAAAGGTCAGAAATGGACATCTATATGGCTTATGAAGCATCAGAAGGAGTCTATGAATATGTATAGAAAGCCCAATATCGAGGACTTTTTGGCCATAAATATGTTCCTTGGGTCAAATATGGACTTCTGTATGGCTGACGTAAAATCAGAAAGAGTCAAAGAGTATATATGGAAAGGTCAAGTTTCGAGTATTCCTTGGTCAGAAAAAAATTCAGTATGTCAAATATGGACTTTTGTCAGGATGATATAACATCCGAAGATGTCAATCTGAATGTATAGTGTTAATCATTTAGGACTCTTTGGCCAGAAATATGTTCAGTTGGTGAAAAGAGGACCTCTGAATAGCTGATTTATCATCAGAAAGAGTCTATAACTTTATATAGTTTAAAAAATTTTAATGACCCTTTGACCAGAAATAAGTTCAAAAGGTCAGATATGGATATCTATATGGCTTAAGTAGCATTAGAAGGAGTCTATGAGTATGTATAGAAAGCCCAATATCGAGGACTCTTTGGCCAAAAATATGTTCCTTGGATCAAATATGGACTTCTGTATGGCTGACGTAACATCAGAAAGAGTCAACGAGTATATATGGAAAGGTCAAGTTTCGAGTATTCCTTGGTCAGAAAAAAATTCAGTATGTCAAATATGGACTTTTGTCAGGATGATATAACATCCGAAGATGTCAATCTGAATGTATAGTGCTAATCATTTAGGGCTCTTTGGCCAGAAATATGTTCAGTAGGTGAAAAGAGGACCTCTGAATAGTTGATTTATCATCAGAAAGCGTCTATAACTTTATATAGTTTAAAAACTTTTGATGACCCTTTGACCAGAAATAAGTTCAAAAGGTCAGATATGGATATCTATATGGCTTAAGTAGCATTAGAAGGAGTCTATGAGTATGTATAGAAAGTCCAAGATCCAGAACTCTTTGGCCATTAATATATTCCTTGGGTCAAATATGGACTTCTGTAAGGCTGATTTGACATCAGAAGGAGTCGATAAGTTTATAATAGTAAAAAACATTTTGAGGATTCTTTGGCCAAAAATATGTTCAATTGGTCAAATATGGACTACAGTCTGGATGATATAACATCACAAGAAGTCTGTATAGTACGACAAATATGTATAGTAAGGTTAAAGTTCAAGGTCTCTGTCCAGAGATATGTTCAGAAGGTCAAATATGGACTTCTGTGTGGCTGATTTAACATCAGAGGGAGTCCATACGTTTATGATAGACAAAATCCTTTTGAGAACTCTTTGGTCAATTTTTCTTTCAATCGGTCCAATATGGACTACTGCCTGCCTGATTTAACATTACGAGAAGTCAGTCTATATGTATAGTGAGTTAATGTTCACGGACTCTGGCCAGAAATATGTTCAGTAGGTCAAAAATAGACTACTGGCTGGTTAATATAACATCACAAGAAGTCAATCTGTAGTATAACAAGATAATGTTCAAGAACTCTTTGGCCAGAAATATGTTCAGAAGGTCAAAAGGGGACCTCTGTATAGCTGATTTATCATCAGAAGTCGTCTATAACTTTATATAGATTGAAACATTTTGAGGACACTTTGACCAGAAATAAGCTGAAAAGGTCAGAAATGGACATCTATATGGCTTATGAAGCATCAGAAGGAGTCTATGAATATGTATAGAAAGCCCAATATCGAGGACTCTTTGGCCATAAATATGTTCCTTGGGTCAAATATGGACTTCTGTATGGCTGACGTAACATCAGAAAGAGTCAACGAGTATATATGGAAAGGTCAAGTTTCGAGTATTCCTTGGTCAGAAAAAAATTCAGTATGTCAAATATGGACTTTTGTCAGGATGATATAACATCCGAAGATGTCAATCTGAATTTATAGTGCTAATCATTTAGGGCTCTTTGGCCAGAAATATGTTCAGTAGGTGAAAAGAGGACCTCTGAATAGCTGATTTATCATCAGAAAGAGTCTATAACTTTATATAGTTTAAAAACTTTTGATGACCCTTTGACCAGAAATAAGTTCAAAAGGTCAGATATGGATATCTATATGGCTTAAGTAGCATTAGAAGGAGTCTATGAGTATGTATAGAAAGTCCAAGATCGAGAACTCTTTGGCCATAAATATATTCCTTGGGTCAAATATGGACTTCTGTAAGGCTGATTTGACATCAGAAGGAGTCGATAAGTTTATAATAGTAAAAAACATTTTGAGGATTCTTTGGCCAAAAATATGTTCAATTGGTCAAATATGGACTACAGTCTGGATGATATAACATCACAAGAAGTCTGTATAGTACGACAAATATGTATAGTAAGGTTAAAGTTCAAGGTCTCTGTCCAGAGATATGTTCAGAAGGTCAAATATGGACTTCTGTGTGGCTGATTTAACATCAGAGGGAGTCCATACGTTTATGATAGACAAAATCCTTTTGAGAACTCTTTGGTCAATTTTTCTTTCAATCGGTCCAATATGGGCTACTGCCTGCCTGATTTAACATTACGAGAAGTCAGTCTATATGTATAGTGAGTTAATGTTCACGGACTCTGGCCAGAAATATGTTCAGTAGGTCAAAAATAGACTACTGGCTGGTTAATATAACATCACAAGAAGTCAATCTGTAGTATAACAAGATAATGTTCAAGAACTCTTTGGCCAGAAATATGTTCAGAAGGTCAAAAGGGGACCTCTGTATAGCTGATTTATCATCAGAAGTCGTCTATAACTTTATATAGATTGAAACATTTTGAGGACACTTTGACCAGAAATAAGCTGAAAAGGTCAGAAATGGACATCTATATGGCTTATGAAGCATCAGAAGGAGTCTATGAGTATGTATAGAAAGCCCAATATCGAGGACTCTTTGGCCATAAATATGTTCCTTGGGTCAAATATGGACTTCTGTATGGCTGACGTAACATCAGAAAGAGTCAACGAGTATATATGGAAAGGTCTAGTTTCGAGTATTCCTTGGTCAGAAAAAAATTCAGTATGTCAAATATGGACTTTTGTCAGGATGATATAACATCCGAATATGTCAATCTGAATGTATAGTGTTAATCATTTAGGACTCTTTGGCCAGAAATATGTTCAGTAGGTGAAAAGAGGACCTCTGAATAGCTGATTTATCATCAGAAAGAGTCTATAACTTTATATAGTTTAAGAACTTTTGATGACCCTTTGACCAGAAATAAGTTCAAAAGGTCAGATATGGATATCTATATGGCTTAAGTAGCATTAGAAGGAGTCTATGAGTATGTATAGAAAGCCCAATATCGTGGACTCTTTGGCCAAAAATATGTTCCTTGGGTCAAATATGGACTTCTGTATGGCTGACGTAACATCAGAAAGAGTCAACGAGTATATATGGAAAGGTCAAGTTTCGAGTATTCCTTGGTCAGAAAAAAATTCAGTATGTCAAATATGGACTTTTATCAGGATGATATAACATCCGAAGATGTCAATCTGAATGTATAGTGTTAATCATTTAGGACTGTTTGGCCAGAAATATGTTCAGTAGGTGAAAAGAGGACCTCTGAATAGCTGATTTATCATCAGAAAGAGTCTATAACTTTATATAGTTTAAAAACTTTTGATGACCCTTTGACCAGAAATAAGTTCAAAAGGTCAGATATGGATATCTATATGGCTTAAGTAGCATTAGAAGGAGTCTATGAGTATGTATAGAAAGTCCAAGATCGAGAACTCTTTGGCCATAAATATGTTCAGAAGGTCAAAAGGGGACCTCTGTATAGCTGATTTATCATCAGAAGTCGTCTATAACTTTATATAGATTGAAACATTTTGAGGACACTTTGACCAGAAATAAGCTGAAAAGGTCAGAAATGGACATCTATATGGCTTATGAAGCATCAGAAGGAGTCTATGAGTATGTATAGAAAGCCCAATATCGAGGACTCTTTGGCCAAAAATATGTTCCTTGGGTCAAATATGGACTTCTGTATGGCTGACGTAACATCAGAAAGAGTCAACGAGTATATATGGAAAGGTCAAGTTTCGAGTATTCCTTGGTCAGAAAAAAATTCAGTATGTCAAATATGGACTTTTGTCAGGATGATATAACATCCGAAGATGTCAATCTGAATGTATAGTGCTAATCATTTAGGGCTCTTTGGCCAGAAATATGTTCAGTAGGTGAAAAGAGGACCTCTGAATAGTTGATTTATCATCAGAAAGCGTCTATAACTTTATATAGTTTAAAAACTTTTGATGACCCTTTGACTAGAAATAAGTTCAAAAGGTCAGATATGGATATCTATATGGCTTAAGTAGCATTAGGAGTCTATGAGTATGTATAGAAAGTCCAAGATCGAGAACTCTTTGGCCATAAATATATTCCTTGGGTCAAATATGGACTTCTGTAAAGCTGATTTGACATCAGAAGGAGTCGATAAGTTTATAATAGTAAAAAACATTTTTAGGATTCTTTGGCCAAAAATATGTTCAATTGGTCACATATGGACTACAGTCTGGATGATATAACATCACAAGAAGTCTGTATAGTACGACAAATATGTATAGTAAGGTTAAAGTTCAAGGTCTCTGTCCAGAGATATGTTCAGAAGGTCAAATATGGACTTCTGTGTGGCTTATTTAACATCAGAGGGAGTCCATACGTTTATGATAGACAAAATCCTTTTGAGAACTCTTTGGTCAATTTTTTTTTCAAATGGTCCAATATGGGCTACTGCCTGCCTGATTTAACATTACGAGAAGTCAGTCTATATGTATAGTGAGTTAATGTTCACGGACTCTGGCCAGAAATATGTTCAGTAGGTCAAAAATAGACTACTGGCTGGTTAATATAACATCACAAGAAGTCAATCTGTAATATAACAAGATAATGTTCAAGAACTCTTTGGCCAGAAATATGTTCAGAAGGTCAAAAGGGGACCTCTGTATAGCTGATTTATCATCAGAAGTCGTCTATAACTTTATATAGATTGAAACATTTTGAGGACACTTTGACCAGAAATAAGCTGAAAAGGTCAGAAATGGACATCTATATGGCTTATGAAGCATCAGAAGGAGTCTATGAGTATGTATAGAAAGCCCAATATCGAGGACTCTTTGGCCATAAATATGTTCCTTGGGTCAAATATGGACTAACTGTATGGCTGACGTAACATCAGAAAGAGTCAACGAGTATATATGGAAAGGTCTAGTTTCGAGTATTCCTTGGTCAGAAAAAAATTCAGTATGTCAAATATGGACTTTTGTCAGGATGATATAACATCCGAAGATGTCAATCTGAATGTATAGTGCTAATCATTTAGGGCTCTTTGGCCAGAAATATGTTCAGTAGGTGAAAAGAGGACCTCTGAATAGTTGATTTATCATCAGAAAGCGTCTATAACTTTATATAGTTTAAAAACTTTTGATGACCCTTTGACTAGAAATAAGTTCAAAAGGTCAGATATGGATATCTATATGGCTTAAGTAGATGGAAAGGTCTAGTTTCGAGTATTCCTTGGTCAGAAAAAAATTCAGTATGTCAAAAATGGACTTTTGTCAGGATGATATAACATCCGAAGATATCAATCTGAATGTATAGTGTTAATCTTTAAGGACTCTTTGGCCAGGAATATGTTCAGTAGGTCAAAAGCATACCTATGTATAGCTCATTGCTATAACATTATGTGTTTTGCACAAACGATCTAACGTTGTGCATCTTTAAAGAATAACATAGGCTATGCACTTCTTGCATTGCATTACACTTCTCTCATTGCATTGCACACCAGAACTAAGTCAATTCAATGTTCATTAAAGAGATAACATATGTGTTGTTACATTGCATTGCACAAACGATCTAACGTTGTGCATTGAAGAATAACATAGGCTATGCTCTTTTTGCATTGCATTGCATACCAGAACTTCCCATGTTCATTAAAGAGATAACGTGTCAACACACGTATCTCAATGCACGCATTGCATTGCATTGCACCAACGATCTAACGTTGTGCATTGAAGAATAACATATAAGTTATGCACTTTTCGTATTGCTTTGAATTGCACACCAGAACTAACTCATTCCCATGGTCATTAAAGAGATAACATATGTGTGTTGAATTGCATTGCATTGCATTGCACTAACGATCTAACGTTGTGCACTGAAGAATAACATAGGCTATGCACTTGCATTGCATTGCATACCAGAACCAAATAATTCCAATGTTCACTAAAGCGATAACTAAATCATTCCCATGTTCATTAAAGACATAACGTGTGTTGTTGCAGTGCATTGCATTGCACTAACTATCTAACGTTGTGCATTGAAGATAACATATAAGTTATGCACTTTTCGCATTGCATTGCATTGCACACCAGAACTAACTCATTCCCATGTTCATTAAAGAGATAACATATGTGTGTTGCATTGCATTGCATTGCATTGCATTGCATTGCACTAACAATCTAACGTTGTGCACTGAAGAATAACATATAGCTCATGCACTTTTCGCATTGCATTGCATTGCACACCAGAACTAACTCATTCACATGTTCATTAAAGAGATAACATATGTTGTTGCATTGCATTGCACAAACGATCTAACGTTGTGCACTGAAGAGTAACATATAGGTTATGCACATTTCTCATTGCATTGCATTGCATTGCATTGCACTAACAATCTAACGTTGTGCACTGAAGAATAACATATAGGTTATGCCCTTTTCGCATTGCATTGCATTGCACACCAGAACTAAATCATTCCCATGTTCATTAAAGAGACGATGTGTGTTGTTGCATTGCATTGCATTGCAAGCACGATCTAACGTTGTGCATTGAAGAATAACATAGGCTATGCACTTCTTGCATTGCATTGCACTAACGATCTAACGTTGTGCACTGAAGAATAACATATAGGTTATGCACTTTTCGCATTGCATTGCATTGCACACCAGAAATAAATCATTCCCATGTTCATTAAAGAGACGATGTGTGTTGTTGCATTGCATTGTATTGCATTGCATTGCATTTGCATTGCACTAACGATCTAACGTTGTGCACTGAAGAATAACATATAGGTAATGCACTTCTTGCTTTGCATTGCACACCAGAACTAACTCATTCCAATATTCATTAAAGAAATAACGTGTGTTGTTGCATTGCATTGCATTGCATTGCATTGCACTAACAATCTAACGTTATGCACTGAAGAGTAACATTAGGTTATGCACTTTTCGCATTGCATTGCACACCAGAACTAAATCATTCCCATGTTCATTCAAGAGATGATATGTGTGTTGTTGCATTGCATTCCACTAACGATCTACCGTTGTGCACTGAAGAATAACATATAGGTTATGCCCTTTTTGCATTGCATTGCATTGCACCCCAGAACTAACTCATTCCCATGTTCATTAAAGAGATAACGTGTGTTGTTGCATTGCATTGCATTGCATTGCACTAACGATCTAACGTTGTGCACTGAAGAATAACATAGGCTATGCACTTCTTGCACTGCACACCAGAACTAACTTATTCCAATGTTCATTAAAGAAATAACGTGTGTTGTTGCATTGCATTGCATTGCATTGCATTGCATTGCACTAACGATCTAACGTTGTGCACTGAAGAATAACATATAGGTTATGCACTTCTCGCATTGCATTACATTGCACACCTGAACTAAATCATTCCCGTGTTCATTCAAGATAAGATATGTGTGTTGTTGCATTGCATTGCATTGCACTAACGATCTAACGTTGTGCACTAAAGAATAACATATAGGTTATGCACTTTTTGCATTGCATTGCACACCAGATCTAACTCATTCCAATGTTCATTAAAGAAATAACGTGTGTTGTTGCATTGCATTGCATTGCATTGCACTAACGATCTAACGTTGTGCACTGAAGAATAACATATAGGTTATGCACTTCTCGCATTGCATTGCATTGCACACCAGAACTAAATCATTCCCGTGTTCATTCAAGATAAGATATGTGTGTTGTTGCATTGCATTGCATTGCACTAACGATCTAACGTTGTGCATTAAAGAATAACATATAGGTTATGCACTTTTTGCATTGCATTGCACACCAGATCTAACTCATTCCAATGTTCATTAAAGAGATAACATGTGTGTTTTGTTGCATTGCATTTCACAAACGATCTAACGTTGTGCATTGAAGCCACCTATAGAATTCCACATTTGACCTATTAAACTTATTTCTGGTCAAAGGGTCCTCAAAGGGTTTCTTATTATGTTAATTCAGCCATACAGAGGTCCTATTTGAACTGCTGAACAAATTTTTGGCCAAAGAGTCTTTGAACATTAACCTTCTCTACTTATTGACTTCTCTTAATAATACATTAGCCATACAAAAGTCCATATTTGACCTACTGAACATATTTCTGGTCAAAGAGTCCCTGACCTTTCTGTACAGCTTCCGATGTTTCATTAGCCTGAAAGATGTCCATACTTGACCCATTGAATATATTTCTGACCATAGAGTCCTCGATCTTGAACTTTCTAAACATACTTGTAGAATGTATCCTCTATCCGATCTGCTATCCGATGTATTCGAACAGTAGTTCAAATTTTATATTTTGAACATATTTCTAGACATGAGACCTTGAACTTTAAATTTCTAGACTAATTGCTCTTCTGATGTTTCATCAGCCATACAGTATAGTTCAAATTTGACCTATTGAACATTTCTATAACCAAAGTGTCCTCGATCTTGATCGTTCTATACATAATCATAGGCTTGTTCTGATGTTTCATCATTGAGACAGAAGTCCATTATTGACCTACTGAATATATTTCTGGCAAAAGAATCATCAAAGTTTAACTTACTGTTCCTTCTCCTATTTTTGATTTTTCATCCAACATACAGTAGTCCATATTTGACCAAGAGAACATGTTTCTGGCCAAAGAGTCATCAAAGGGTATGTTTATATGCATTCTCATCGACTACTTTTGATGTTAAGTCAACCATATTGTTAGTCCAAATTTGACCCATTGAACATATATCTGGCCAAAGAGACCTAGATCAATTAATTATCTATACATAATTACTATCTCCTTCTGATTTTTCATCAGCCAGGTTATTATCCATATTTGACAAATGAACATATTTCTGTCTGGAAGAGTCCTTGATCTTTCTATACATACTCATAGACGCTTTCAGATAGTACTTCAGCCAAAAAATGATCCATAATTGACTACTAAACTCATTTCTGAGCGGTGGGTTTATAAATCTTGATTTCTCTATACATATTAATTGACTCCTTCTGATGTTACAATAGCAAAACAGTATTGTATTGTATCAATATGACCTATTAAACCTATTTCTGACCAAAGAGTCTATGAACATTTTTCTATACATGACTCCTGATTTTACAAGAGCAATATAGTATTTCAAAATTTGACCAATTGAACATATTTCTGGCCAAAGAGACCTTGATCTTATTCTTTCTATACATACTCCTTCTGATGTTTCATCAGCCAGATAATTGTCCACAATTGACCTACTGAACATTTTTCTGCCCGAAGAGTCAATGAGTCAATGAATTCTATACATAATCATTTACTTCTGATGTTTCTTCAGCCATACAGAAGTCCAGATTTGACACGTTGAACATATTTCTGACCAAAGAGTCCTTGATCTTGAACTTTCTATTCATAATTACAGACTCTTTCAGAAAGTACATCGGACAGACAATTGTCCATATTAATTATTAAACATGGCCAACAAGTCCATGAACTTGAACATTCCTTTTAGTGTTTCATCAGCCAGACAGTAGTCCATAATTGACCTACTGAACATATTGCTGCCTGAAGAGTCTTGAACTTGAACTTTCTATACATGCTCATTGACTCCTTCTGATGTTTCACAAGCAGACAATAGTCCATAATTGACCCTCTGAACATATTTCTAGTATAAGAGTCCTCTGTCTTGAACTTTCTATAGATTCTCAGTGACTCCTTATGATGACTCATCAGACGGACAATTGTCCATAATTGACCCACTGAACATATTTCTACCTGAAGAGTCTTTGAACTTGAACTTTCTATTCATAATCGTTGACTTCTGATGTTTCATCAGCCAGACAGCAGTCCATATTTGACCCACTAAACATATTTCTGGCAAAAGAGTCCTCGATCTTGAACCTTTTAAACATACTCATAGACTCTTTCTGGTGTTTCATCAGCCATGCAGTAGTTCTGATTTGACATAATGAACATATTTCTGACCGAAGAGTCCTCGATCTTGAACTTTCTATTCATACTTATAGACTCTTTCAGATAGTACGTCGGCTGGACAATTGTAGATATTGACTATTGAACACGTTTCTGGCCAACGAGTCTGTGAACTTGAACTTTCTATACATGCTCATTGATGCCTTATTTTGTTTCTTTAGCCATACAGAAGTCCAGATTTGACATGTTGAAAATTTTGTACATGCTAATTGACTCCTTTTAGTGTTTCATCAGCCAGACAGTATTCTTCCGCCGTAAAACGCATCGTGCAGCCCAAACCGTAAGTGCTGGAGATTTGAAACTTAGCCAGATGGTAGAACAAAAAACGAGGAGAGGTTCAGAGAGTATGACCCCGATTGGCCCATAGGTGGCGCTATAGCGACCAAAAGCACGAAACTGTTCATAACTCCTAGACCGTATGTCGTAGACTCAAGTGTCTTATATCATTGGAAAAGATATAAATCTGGACTCCTGAAGAACAAAACTTATATCTCCAGTTTCATTTCCGCCATGATAGATTTTCCGCCATTTCGAATTTTGTCAAAAACCTACTTTTGCGAACTAGTCCTAGGTTTTTCGTCCGATCGGAACCAAACCAGTGCAGAAATGTTCTCTGGAGTCGGAATATCAATAACTATCGGAAAAAAGTTGAAATTTCAATTCATGGTCGCTAGGGGGCGCAAAATTAACATTGTGGGAGGAGCCTATTTTACTAAAATGGCTATAACTCGAGACGTAAATGAGGTATCTTCACCAAACGTGTATGAGTTCAATCTGGGGTCACAGTAAAAAAAATCGCAACGATTGAACACTAGGTGGCGCTATAACATGAAAAAAACATAAAAAGGGCTATAACCACCTGACCGTTAGTCCGATTGACTTGAAAATTGGTATGCAGTGTCTTGGTCCAAGGTGCCATGTATGTCTATGAGGACATTGGCGTATCTCGAAAAACATGGCCGCCATCGGCCAATGAATTTGAGCACTTATTAGACAAGGTTAACGGAGGCCGATCGGAACGAAACTCGATGGGCATGTTCGACTCATGGCCCTAGAGGTCTGTAAGAATTTTGAAAGAAATCGGCCACTAGTTGGCGCTAACGAGTTTTATGGCTCTGTAATCACGCGGTGTTACACTCATCCACACAATATGCACATCATTTGATAGATCTCCTCATCCTGAACAACTTTGGCTCAAGAACCATTGCTGTCAATCAAATCGTTCATTAAATGTGAACATGTTAAAAACCTACTTTTGCAAACTAGTCCTAGGTTTTTCGCCCGATTGGAACCAAACCAATCTAGGACAATTCTATGGACTCTCTAGATCAATAATGATCCAAAAAAAAGTTTAACTTTTGCATTTGGATGGCTGTAATAGGGTTATTTATAAATTGTGCATGGCAAAATACACTAAAAAGCCTATAAATCCTAAATGAAAACTCAGAACTTCACGAAAATGGGTGAGCATATGTGACATAACATAATTAACAAGCATGCAACATTTTATTTTACCATATATGTCCTATGGTACATTGCCTGTATTGGCTGTAAATGGTCTTTTCCAACTATTATGTCAGTGTCATGCTTGCTAAATAAAACAATAACTTTTGATGCTTTTGTGCTTAAAGGCCTTAAAGGCCTTAATTGCTTGAACCCCGATAAATGCTGCTTGCAGCTTTAATGACAATTAAAAAAATATATTCTGGCCAACGTGTCTATGTACTTGAACTTTCTATACATGCTCATTGACTCCTTTTAGTGCTTCATCAGCCAGAGAGTACTCCATAATTTACCTACTGAAATTTTTTCTGGTAAAAGAGTCCTCGATTTTGAACTTTCTTTACAAGCTCATTGACTCCTTCTGATGTTTCATCAGCCAGACAATTGTTCATAACTGACCTACTGAACATATTTCTAGTAAAAGAGTCCTCGATCTTGAACATTCTATACATGCTCATTGACTCCTTATGCTGTTTCTTTCTATACATACTCGTTGACTCCATCTGATGTTACATCAGCCATAAAGAAGTCCATAATTGACCCAAGGGACATATTTGTAGCCAAAGAGTCCTCAATCTTGAACTTTCTATACATACTCATAGTCTCCTTCTGATTCTTCATAAGCCATATATATGTCCATATATGACCTATTATTATTTCTGGTCAAAGGTTCCTCAAAAGTTTTTAAACTATGTCAAATTATAGACTCCATCTGATGATAAATCAGACCAAAAGAGGTCAAATTTTGACTCTTGAGTCAATATGTATAGAGAGTTAATGTTCATTGATTCTTTGGCCAAAAATATATTCAGAGGGTCACATATGGAAAGTGTTATACTGTTAAAGTGATGTATCATCAGAAAGAGTCAACGAGTATATGAGGTCAAGTTTAGACTCTTTGACCAGAAAAAAATTCAGTATGTCAAATATGGACTTTTGTCATGATGATATAACATCCGAAGATATCAATCTGAATGTATAGTGTTAATCTTTAAGGACTCTTTAGCCAGTGATATTTTCGGTAGGTCAAATATGGACTTCTGTGTGGCTGATTTAACATCAGAGGGAGTCCATACGTTTATGATAGACAAAATCCTTTTGAGAACTCTTTGGTCAATTTTTTTTTCAATCGGTCAAATATGGACTACTGCCTGCCTGATTTAACATTACGAGAAGTCAGTCTATATGTATAGTGAGTTACTGTTCACTGACTCTGGCCAGAAATATGTTCAGTAGGTCAAAAATAGACTACAGTTCAAAAGGTCAGATATGGATATCTATATGGCTTAAGTAGCATCAGAAGGAGTCTATGAGTATGTATAGAAAGACCAATATCGAGGACTCTTTGACCAAAAATATGTTCCTTGGGTCAAATATGGACTTCTGTATGGCTGACGTAACATCAGAAAGAGTCAACGAGTATATATGGAAAGGTCAAGTTTCGAGTATTCCTTGGTCAGAAAAAAATTCAGTATGTCAAATATGGACTTTTGTCAGGATGATATAACATCCGAAGATGTCAATCTGAATGTATAGTGCTAATCATTTAGGGCTCTTTGGCCAGAAATATGTTCAGGTGAAAAGAGGACCTCTGAATAGTTGATTTATCATCAGAAAGCGTCTATAACTTTATATAGTTTAAAAACTTTTGATGACCCTTTGACCAGAAATAAGTTCAAAAGGTCAGATATGGATATCTATATGGCTTAAGTAGCATTAGAAGGAGTCTATGAGTATGTATAGAAAGTCCAAGATCCAGAACTCTTTGGCCATTAATATATTCCTTGGGTCAAATATGGACTTCTGTAAGGCTGATTTGACATCAGAAGGAGTCGATAAGTTTAT
Source organism: Rutilus rutilus (assembly GCF_951802725.1). NCBI lineage: Eukaryota > Metazoa > Chordata > Actinopteri > Cypriniformes > Leuciscidae > Rutilus > Rutilus rutilus. The sequence goes on from NC_140216.1 coordinate 20,872,056, forward strand.
AATAGTAAAAAACATTTTGAGGATTCTTTGGCCAAAAATATGTTCAATTGGTCAAATATGGACTACAGTCTGGATGATATAACATCACAAGAAGTCTGTATAGTACGACAAATATGTATAGTAAGGTTAAAGTTCAAGGTCTCTGTCCAGAGATATGTTCAGAAGGTCAAATATGGACTTCTGTGTGGCTGATTTAACATCAGAGGGAGTCCATACGTTTATGATAGACAAAATCCTTTTGAGAACTCTTTGGTCAATTTTTTTTTCAATCGGTCCAATATGGGCTACTGCCTGCCTGATTTAACATTACGAGAAGTCAGTCTATATGTATAGTGAGTTAATGTTCACGGACTCTGGCCAGAAATATGTTCAGTAGGTCAAAAATAGACTACTGGCTGGTTAATATAACATCACAAGAAGTCAATCTGTAGTATAACAAGATAATGTTCAAGAACTCTTTGGCCAGAAATATGTTCAGAAGGTCAAAAGGGGACCTCTGTATAGCTGATTTATCATCAGAAGTCGTCTATAACTTTATATAGATTGAAACATTTTGAGGACACTTTGACCAGAAATAAGCTGAAAAGGTCAGAAATGGACATCTATATGGCTTATGAAGCATCAGAAGGAGTCTATGAGTATGTATAGAAAGCCCAATATCGAGGACTCTTTGGCCATAAATATGTTCCTTGGGTCAAATATGGACTTCTGTATGGCTGACGTAACATCAGAAAGAGTCAACGAGTATATATGGAAAGGTCTAGTTTCGAGTATTCCTGGGTCAGAAAAAAATTCAGTATGTCAAATATGGACTTTTGTCAGGATGATATAACATCCGAATATGTCAATCTGAATGTATAGTGTTAATCATTTAGGACTCTTTGGCCAGAAATATGTTCAGTAGGTGAAAAGAGGACCTCTGAATAGCTGATTTATCATCAGAAAGAGTCTATAACTTTATATAGTTTAAGAACTTTTGATGACCCTTTGACCAGAAATAAGTTCAAAAGGTCAGATATGGATATCTATATGGCTTAAGTAGCATTAGAAGGAGTCTATGAGTATGTATAGAAAGCCCAATATCGTGGACTCTTTGGCCAAAAATATGTTCCTAGGGTCAAATATGGACTTCTGTATGGCTGACGTAACATCAGAAAGAGTCAACGAGTATATATGGAAAGGTCAAGTTTCGAGTATTCCTTGGTCAGAAAAAAATTCAGTATGTCAAATATGGACTTTTATCAGGATGATATAACATCCGAAGATGTCAATCTGAATGTATAGTGTTAATCATTTAGGACTCTTTGGCCAGAAATATGTTCAGTAGGTGAAAAGAGGACCTCTGAATAGCTGATTTATCATCAGAAAGAGTCTATAACTTTATATAGTTTAAAAACTTTTGATGACCCTTTGACCAGAAATAAGTTCAAAAGGTCAGATATGGATATCTATATGGCTTAAGTAGCATTAGAAGGAGTCTATGAGTATGTATAGAAAGTCCAAGATCGAGAACTCTTTGGCCATAAATATATTCCTTGGGTCAAATATGGACTTCTTTAAGGCTGATTTGACATCAGAAGGTGTCGATAAGTTTATAATAGTAAAAAACATTTTGAGGATTGTTTGGCCAAAAATATGTTCAATTGGTCAAATATGGACTACAGTCTGGATGATATAACATCACAAGAAGTCTGTATAGTACGACAAATATGGGCTTAAGGTTAAAGTTCAAGGTCTCTGTCCAGAAGGTCAAATATGGACTTCTGTGTGGCTGATTTAACATCAGAGGGAGTCCATACGTTTATGATAGACAAAATCCTTTTGAGAACTCTTTGGTCAATTTTTTTTTCAGTCGGTCCAATATGGACTACTGCCTGCCTGATTTAACATTACGAGAAGTCAGTCTATATGTATAGTGAGTTAATGTTCACGGACTCTGGCCAGAAATATGTTCAGTAGGTCAAAAATAGACTACTGACTGGTTAATATAACATCACAAGAAGTTAATCTGTAGTATAACAAGATAATGTTCAAGAACTCTTTGGCCAGAAATATGTTCAGAAGGTCAAAAGGGGACCTCTGTATAGCTGATTTATCATCAGAAGTCGTCTATAACTTTATATAGATTGAAACATTTTGAGGACACTTTGACCAGAAATAAGCTGAAAAGGTCAGAAATGGACATCTATATGGCTTATGAAGCATCAGAAGGAGTCTATGAATATGTATAGAAAGCCCAATATCGAGGACTTTTTGGCCATAAATATGTTCCTTGGGTCAAATATGGACTTCTGTATGGCTGACGTAACATCAGAAAGAGTCAACGAGTATATATGGAAAGGTCTAGTTTCGAGTATTCCTTGGTCAGAAAAAAATTCAGTATGTCAAATATGGACTTTTGTCAGGATGATATAACATCCGAATATGTCAATCTGAATGTATAGTGTTAATCATTTAGGACTCTTTGGCCAGAAATATGTTCAGTAGGTGAAAAGAGGACCTCTGAATAGCTGATTTATCATCAGAAAGAGTCTATAACTTTATATAGTTTAAGAACTTTTGATGACCCTTTGACCAGAAATAAGTTCAAAAGGTCAGATATGGATATCTATATGGCTTAAGTAGCATTAGAAGGAGTCTATGAGTATGTATAGAAAGCCCAATATCGTGGACTCTTTGGCCAAAAATATGTTCCTTGGGTCAAATATGGACTTCTGTATGGCTGACGTAACATCAGAAAGAGTCAACGAGTATATATGGAAAGGTCAAGTTTCGAGTATTCCTTGGTCAGAAAAAAATTCAGTATGTCAAATATGGACTTTTATCAGGATGATATAACATCCGAAGATGTCAATCTGAATGTATAGTGTTAATCATTTAGGACTCTTTGGCCAGAAATATGTTCAGTAGGTGAAAAGAGGACCTCTGAATAGCTGATTTATCATCAGAAAGAGTCTATAACTTTATATAGTTTAAAAACTTTTGATGACCCTTTGACCAGAAATAAGTTCAAAAGGTCAGATATGGATATCTATATGGCTTAAGTAGCATTAGAAGGAGTCTATGAGTATGTATAGAAAGTCCAAGATCGAGAACTCTTTGGCCATAAATATATTCCTTGGGTCAAATATGGACTTCTTTAAGGCTGATTTGACATCAGAAGGTGTCGATAAGTTTATAATAGTAAAAAACATTTTGAGGATTGTTTGGCCAAAAATATGTTCAATTGGTCAAATATGGACTACAGTCTGGATGATATAACATCACAAGAAGTCTGTATAGTACGACAAATATGGGCTTAAGGTTAAAGTTCAAGGTCTCTGTCCAGAAGGTCAAATATGGACTTCTGTGTGGCTGATTTAACATCAGAGGGAGTCCATACGTTTATGATAGACAAAATCCTTTTGAGAACTCTTTGGTCAATTTTTTTTTCAGTCGGTCCAATATGGACTACTGCCTGCCTGATTTAACATTACGAGAAGTCAGTCTATATGTATAGTGAGTTAATGTTCACGGACTCTGGCCAGAAATATGTTCAGTAGGTCAAAAATAGACTACTGACTGGTTAATATAACATCACAAGAAGTTAATCTGTAGTATAACAAGATAATGTTCAAGAACTCTTTGGCCAGAAATATGTTCAGAAGGTCAAAAGGGGACCTCTGTATAGCTGATTTATCATCAGAAGTCGTCTATAACTTTATATAGATTGAAACATTTTGAGGACACTTTGACCAGAAATAAGCTGAAAAGGTCTAGAAATGGACATCTATATGGCTTATGAAGCATCAGAAGGAGTCTATGAATATGTATAGAAAGCCCAATATCGAGGACTTTTTGGCCATAAATATGTTCCTTGGGTCAAATATGGACTTCTGTATGGCTGACGTAAAATCAGAAAGAGTCAAAGAGTATATATGGAAAGGTCAAGTTTCGAGTATTCCTTGGTCAGAAAAAAATTCAGTATGTCAAATATGGACTTTTGTCAGGATGATATAACATCCGAAGATGTCAATCTGAATGTATAGTGTTAATCATTTAGGACTCTTTGGCCAGAAATATGTTCAGTTGGTGAAAAGAGGACCTCTGAATAGCTGATTTATCATCAGAAAGAGTCTATAACTTTATATAGTTTAAAAACTTTTGATGACCCTTTGACCAGAAATAAGTTCAAAAGGTCAGATATGGATATCTATATGGCTTAAGTAGCATTAGAAGGAGTCTATGAGTATGTATAGAAAGCCCAATATCGAGGACTCTTTGGCCAAAAATATGTTCCTTGGGTCAAATATGGACTTCTGTATGGCTGACGTAACATCAGAAAGAGTCAACGAGTATATATGGAAAGGTCAAGTTTCGAGTATTCCTTGGTCAGAAAAAAATTCAGTATGTCAAATATGGACTTTTGTCAGGATGATATAACATCCGAAGATGTCAATCTGAATGTATAGTGCTAATCATTTAGGGCTCTTTGGCCAGAAATATGTTCAGTAGGTGAAAAGAGGACCTCTGAATAGTTGATTTATCATCAGAAAGCGTCTATAACTTTATATAGTTTAAAAACTTTTGATGACCCTTTGACCAGAAATAAGTTCAAAAGGTCAGATATGGATATCTATATGGCTTAAGTAGCATTAGAAGGAGTCTATATGTATAGAAAGTCCAAGATCGAGAACTCTTTGGCCATAAATATATTCCTTGGGTCAAATATGGACTTCTGTAAGGCTGATTTGACATCAGAAGGAGTCGATAAGTTTATAATAGTAAAAAACATTTTGAGGATTCTTTGGCCAAAAATATGTTCAATTGGTCAAATATGGACTACAGTCTGGATGATATAACATCACAAGAAGTCTGTATAGTACGACAAATATGTATAGTAAGGTTAAAGTTCAAGGTCTCTGTCCAGAGATATGTTCAGAAGGTCAAATATGGACTTCTGTGTGGCTGATTTAACATCAGAGGGAGTCCATACGTTTATGATAGACAAAATCCTTTTGAGAACTCTTTGGTCAATTTTTTTTTCAATCGGTCCAATATGGGCTACTGCCTGCCTGATTTAACATTACGAGAAGTCAGTCTATATGTATAGTGAGTTAATGTTCACGGACTCTGGCCAGAAATATGTTCAGTAGGTCAAAAATAGACTACTGGCTGGTTAATATAACATCACAAGAAGTCAATCTGTAGTATAACAAGATAATGTTCAAGAACTCTTTGGCCAGAAATATGTTCAGAAGGTCAAAAGGGGACCTCTGTATAGCTGATTTATCATCAGAAGTCGTCTATAACTTTATATAGATTGAAACATTTTGAGGACACTTTGACCAGAAATAAGCTGAAAAGGTCAGAAATGGACATCTATATGGCTTATGAAGCATCAGAAGGAGTCTATGAGTATGTATAGAAAGCCCAATATCGAGGACTCTTTGGCCATAAATATGTTCCTTGGGTCAAATATGGACTTCTGTATGGCTGACGTAACATCAGAAAGAGTCAACGAGTATATATGGAAAGGTCTAGTTTCGAGTATTCCTTGGTCAGAAAAAAATTCAGTATGTCAAATATGGACTTTTGTCAGGATGATATAACATCCGAATATGTCAATCTGAATGTATAGTGTTAATCATTTAGGACTCTTTGGCCAGAAATATGTTCAGTAGGTGAAAAGAGGACCTCTGAATAGCTGATTTATCATCAGAAAGAGTCTATAACTTTATATAGTTTAAGAACTTTTGATGACCCTTTGACCAGAAATAAGTTCAAAAGGTCAGATATGGATATCTATATGGCTTAAGTAGCATTAGAAGGAGTCTATGAGTATGTATAGAAAGCCCAATATCGTGGACTCTTTGGCCAAAAATATGTTCCTTGGGTCAAATATGGACTTCTGTATGGCTGACGTAACATCAGAAAGAGTCAACGAGTATATATGGAAAGGTCAAGTTTCGAGTATTCCTTGGTCAGAAAAAAATTCAGTATGTCAAATATGGACTTTTATCAGGATGATATAACATCCGAAGATGTCAATCTGAATGTATAGTGTTAATCATTTAGGACTCTTTGGCCAGAAATATGTTCAGTAGGTGAAAAGAGGACCTCTGAATAGCTGATTTATCATCAGAAAGAGTCTATAACTTTATATAGTTTAAAAACTTTTGATGACCCTTTGACCAGAAATAAGTTCAAAAGGTCAGATATGGATATCTATATGGCTTAAGTAGCATTAGAAGGAGTCTATGAGTATGTATAGAAAGTCCAAGATCGAGAACTCTTTGGCCATAAATATATTCCTTGGGTCAAATATGGACTTCTTTAAGGCTGATTTGACATCAGAAGGTGTCGATAAGTTTATAATAGTAAAAAACATTTTGAGGATTGTTTGGCCAAAAATATGTTCAATTGGTCAAATATGGACTACAGTCTGGATGATATAACATCACAAGAAGTCTGTATAGTACGACAAATATGGGCTTAAGGTTAAAGTTCAAGGTCTCTGTCCAGAAGGTCAAATATGGACTTCTGTGTGGCTGATTTAACATCAGAGGGAGTCCATACGTTTATGATAGACAAAATCCTTTTGAGAACTCTTTGGTCAATTTTTTTTTCAGTCGGTCCAATATGGACTACTGCCTGCCTGATTTAACATTACGAGAAGTCAGTCTATATGTATAGTGAGTTAATGTTCACGGACTCTGGCCAGAAATATGTTCAGTAGGTCAAAAATAGACTACTGACTGGTTAATATAACATCACAAGAAGTTAATCTGTAGTATAACAAGATAATGTTCAAGAACTCTTTGGCCAGAAATATGTTCAGAAGGTCAAAAGGGGACCTCTGTATAGCTGATTTATCATCAGAAGTCGTCTATAACTTTATATAGATTGAAACATTTTGAGGACACTTTGACCAGAAATAAGCTGAAAAGGTCAGAAATGGACATCTATATGGCTTATGAAGCATCAGAAGGAGTCTATGAGTATGTATAGAAAGCCCAATATCGAGGACTCTTTGGCCATAAATATGTTCCTTGGGTCAAATATGGACTTCTGTATGGCTGACGTAACATCAGAAAGAGTCAACGAGTATATATGGAAAGGTCTAGTTTCGAGTATTCCTTGGTCAGAAAAAAATTCAGTATGTCAAATATGGACTTTTGTCAGGATGATATAACATCCGAATATGTCAATCTGAATGTATAGTGTTAATCATTTAGGACTCTTTGGCCAGAAATATGTTCAGTAGGTGAAAAGAGGACCTCTGAATAGCTGATTTATCATCAGAAAGAGTCTATAACTTTATATAGTTTAAGAACTTTTGATGACCCTTTGACCAGAAATAAGTTCAAAAGGTCAGATATGGATATCTATATGGCTTAAGTAGCATTAGAAGGAGTCTATGAGTATGTATAGAAAGCCCAATATCGTGGACTCTTTGGCCAAAAATATGTTCCTTGGGTCAAATATGGACTTCTGTATGGCTGACGTAACATCAGAAAGAGTCAACGAGTATATATGGAAAGGTCAAGTTTCGAGTATTCCTTGGTCAGAAAAAAATTCAGTATGTCAAATATGGACTTTTATCAGGATGATATAACATCCGAAGATGTCAATCTGAATGTATAGTGTTAATCATTTAGGACTCTTTGGCCAGAAATATGTTCAGTAGGTGAAAAGAGGACCTCTGAATAGCTGATTTATCATCAGAAAGAGTCTATAACTTTATATAGTTTAAAAACTTTTGATGACCCTTTGACCAGAAATAAGTTCAAAAGGTCAGATATGGATATCTATATGGCTTAAGTAGCATTAGAAGGAGTCTATGAGTATGTATAGAAAGTCCAAGATCGAGAACTCTTTGGCCATAAATATATTCCTTGGGTCAAATATGGACTTCTTTAAGGCTGATTTGACATCAGAAGGTGTCGATAAGTTTATAATAGTAAAAAACATTTTGAGGATTGTTTGGCCAAAAATATGTTCAATTGGTCAAATATGGACTACAGTCTGGATGATATAACATCACAAGAAGTCTGTATAGTACGACAAATATGGGCTTAAGGTTAAAGTTCAAGGTCTCTGTCCAGAAGGTCAAATATGGACTTCTGTGTGGCTGATTTAACATCAGAGGGAGTCCATACGTTTATGATAGACAAAATCCTTTTGAGAACTCTTTGGTCAATTTTTTTTTCAGTCGGTCCAATATGGACTACTGCCTGCCTGATTTAACATTACGAGAAGTCAGTCTATATGTATAGTGAGTTAATGTTCACGGACTCTGGCCAGAAATATGTTCAGTAGGTCAAAAATAGACTACTGACTGGTTAATATAACATCACAAGAAGTTAATCTGTAGTATAACAAGATAATGTTCAAGAACTCTTTGGCCAGAAATATGTTCAGAAGGTCAAAAGGGGACCTCTGTATAGCTGATTTATCATCAGAAGTCGTCTATAACTTTATATAGATTGAAACATTTTGAGGACACTTTGACCAGAAATAAGCTGAAAAGGTCAGAAATGGACATCTATATGGCTTATGAAGCATCAGAAGGAGTCTATGAATATGTATAGAAAGCCCAATATCGAGGACTTTTTGGCCATAAATATGTTCCTTGGGTCAAATATGGACTTCTGTATGGCTGACGTAAAATCAGAAAGAGTCAAAGAGTATATATGGAAAGGTCAAGTTTCGAGTATTCCTTGGTCAGAAAAAAATTCAGTATGTCAAATATGGACTTTTGTCAGGATGATATAACATCCGAAGATGTCAATCTGAATGTATAGTGTTAATCATTTAGGACTCTTTGGCCAGAAATATGTTCAGTTGGTGAAAAGAGGACCTCTGAATAGCTGATTTATCATCAGAAAGAGTCTATAACTTTATATAGTTTAAAAACTTTTGATGACCCTTTGACCAGAAATAAGTTCAAAAGGTCAGATATGGATATCTATATGGCTTAAGTAGCATTAGAAGGAGTCTATGAGTATGTATAGAAAGCCCAATATCGAGGACTCTTTGGCCAAAAATATGTTCCTTGGGTCAAATATGGACTTCTGTATGGCTGACGTAACATCAGAAAGAGTCAACGAGTATATATGGAAAGGTCAAGTTTCGAGTATTCCTTGGTCAGAAAAAAATTCAGTATGTCAAATATGGACTTTTGTCAGGATGATATAACATCCGAAGATGTCAATCTGAATGTATAGTGCTAATCATTTAGGGCTCTTTGGCCAGAAATATGTTCAGTAGGTGAAAAGAGGACCTCTGAATAGTTGATTTATCATCAGAAAGCGTCTATAACTTTATATAGTTTAAAAACTTTTGATGACCCTTTGACCAGAAATAAGTTCAAAAGGTCAGATATGGATATCTATATGGCTTAAGTAGCATTAGAAGGAGTCTATATGTATAGAAAGTCCAAGATCGAGAACTCTTTGGCCATAAATATATTCCTTGGGTCAAATATGGACTTCTGTAAGGCTGATTTGACATCAGAAGGAGTCGATAAGTTTATAATAGTAAAAAACATTTTGAGGATTCTTTGGCCAAAAATATGTTCAATTGGTCAAATATGGACTACAGTCTGGATGATATAACATCACAAGAAGTCTGTATAGTACGACAAATATGTATAGTAAGGTTAAAGTTCAAGGTCTCTGTCCAGAGATATGTTCAGAAGGTCAAATATGGACTTCTGTGTGGCTGATTTAACATCAGAGGGAGTCCATACGTTTATGATAGACAAAATCCTTTTGAGAACTCTTTGGTCAATTTTTTTTTCAATCGGTCCAATATGGGCTACTGCCTGCCTGATTTAACATTACGAGAAGTCAGTCTATATGTATAGTGAGTTAATGTTCACGGACTCTGGCCAGAAATATGTTCAGTAGGTCAAAAATAGACTACTGGCTGGTTAATATAACATCACAAGAAGTCAATCTGTAGTATAACAAGATAATGTTCAAGAACTCTTTGGCCAGAAATATGTTCAGAAGGTCAAAAGGGGACCTCTGTATAGCTGATTTATCATCAGAAGTCGTCTATAACTTTATATAGATTGAAACATTTTGAGGACACTTTGACCAGAAATAAGCTGAAAAGGTCAGAAATGGACATCTATATGGCTTATGAAGCATCAGAAGGAGTCTATGAGTATGTATAGAAAGCCCAATATCGAGGACTCTTTGGCCATAAATATGTTCCTTGGGTCAAATATGGACTTCTGTATGGCTGACGTAACATCAGAAAGAGTCAACGAGTATATATGGAAAGGTCTAGTTTCGAGTATTCCTTGGTCAGAAAAAAATTCAGTATGTCAAATATGGACTTTTGTCAGGATGATATAACATCCGAATATGTCAATCTGAATGTATAGTGTTAATCATTTAGGACTCTTTGGCCAGAAATATGTTCAGTAGGTGAAAAGAGGACCTCTGAATAGCTGATTTATCATCAGAAAGAGTCTATAACTTTATATAGTTTAAGAACTTTTGATGACCCTTTGACCAGAAATAAGTTCAAAAGGTCAGATATGGATATCTATATGGCTTAAGTAGCATTAGAAGGAGTCTATGAGTATGTATAGAAAGCCCAATATCGTGGACTCTTTGGCCAAAAATATGTTCCTTGGGTCAAATATGGACTTCTGTATGGCTGACGTAACATCAGAAAGAGTCAACGAGTATATATGGAAAGGTCAAGTTTCGAGTATTCCTTGGTCAGAAAAAAATTCAGTATGTCAAATATGGACTTTTATCAGGATGATATAACATCCGAAGATGTCAATCTGAATGTATAGTGTTAATCATTTAGGACTCTTTGGCCAGAAATATGTTCAGTAGGTGAAAAGAGGACCTCTGAATAGCTGATTTATCATCAGAAAGAGTCTATAACTTTATATAGTTTAAAAACTTTTGATGACCCTTTGACCAGAAATAAGTTCAAAAGGTCAGATATGGATATCTATATGGCTTAAGTAGCATTAGAAGGAGTCTATGAGTATGTATAGAAAGTCCAAGATCGAGAACTCTTTGGCCATAAATATATTCCTTGGGTCAAATATGGACTTCTTTAAGGCTGATTTGACATCAGAAGGTGTCGATAAGTTTATAATAGTAAAAAACATTTTGAGGATTGTTTGGCCAAAAATATGTTCAATTGGTCAAATATGGACTACAGTCTGGATGATATAACATCACAAGAAGTCTGTATAGTACGACAAATATGGGCTTAAGGTTAAAGTTCAAGGTCTCTGTCCAGAAGGTCAAATATGGACTTCTGTGTGGCTGATTTAACATCAGAGGGAGTCCATACGTTTATGATAGACAAAATCCTTTTGAGAACTCTTTGGTCAATTTTTTTTTCAGTCGGTCCAATATGGACTACTGCCTGCCTGATTTAACATTACGAGAAGTCAGTCTATATGTATAGTGAGTTAATGTTCACGGACTCTGGCCAGAAATATGTTCAGTAGGTCAAAAATAGACTACTGACTGGTTAATATAACATCACAAGAAGTTAATCTGTAGTATAACAAGATAATGTTCAAGAACTCTTTGGCCAGAAATATGTTCAGAAGGTCAAAAGGGGACCTCTGTATAGCTGATTTATCATCAGAAGTCGTCTATAACTTTATATAGATTGAAACATTTTGAGGACACTTTGACCAGAAATAAGCTGAAAAGGTCAGAAATGGACATCTATATGGCTTATGAAGCATCAGAAGGAGTCTATGAATATGTATAGAAAGCCCAATATCGAGGACTTTTTGGCCATAAATATGTTCCTTGGGTCAAATATGGACTTCTGTATGGCTGACGTAAAATCAGAAAGAGTCAAAGAGTATATATGGAAAGGTCAAGTTTCGAGTATTCCTTGGTCAGAAAAAAATTCAGTATGTCAAATATGGACTTTTGTCAGGATGATATAACATCCGAAGATGTCAATCTGAATGTATAGTGTTAATCATTTAGGACTCTTTGGCCAGAAATATGTTCAGTTGGTGAAAAGAGGACCTCTGAATAGCTGATTTATCATCAGAAAGAGTCTATAACTTTATATAGTTTAAAAACTTTTGATGACCCTTTGACCAGAAATAAGTTCAAAAGGTCAGATATGGATATCTATATGGCTTAAGTAGCATTAGAAGGAGTCTATGAGTATGTATAGAAAGCCCAATATCGAGGACTCTTTGGCCAAAAATATGTTCCTTGGGTCAAATATGGACTTCTGTATGGCTGACGTAACATCAGAAAGAGTCAACGAGTATATATGGAAAGGTCAAGTTTCGAGTATTCCTTGGTCAGAAAAAAATTCAGTATGTCAAATATGGACTTTTGTCAGGATGATATAACATCCGAAGATGTCAATCTGAATGTATAGTGCTAATCATTTAGGGCTCTTTGGCCAGAAATATGTTCAGTAGGTGAAAAGAGGACCTCTGAATAGTTGATTTATCATCAGAAAGCGTCTATAACTTTATATAGTTTAAAAACTTTTGATGACCCTTTGACCAGAAATAAGTTCAAAAGGTCAGATATGGATATCTATATGGCTTAAGTAGCATTAGAAGGAGTCTATATGTATAGAAAGTCCAAGATCGAGAACTCTTTGGCCATAAATATATTCCTTGGGTCAAATATGGACTTCTGTAAGGCTGATTTGACATCAGAAGGAGTCGATAAGTTTATAATAGTAAAAAACATTTTGAGGATTCTTTGGCCAAAAATATGTTCAATTGGTCAAATATGGACTACAGTCTGGATGATATAACATCACAAGAAGTCTGTATAGTACGACAAATATGTATAGTAAGGTTAAAGTTCAAGGTCTCTGTCCAGAGATATGTTCAGAAGGTCAAATATGGACTTCTGTGTGGCTGATTTAACATCAGAGGGAGTCCATACGTTTATGATAGACAAAATCCTTTTGAGAACTCTTTGGTCAATTTTTTTTTCAATCGGTCCAATATGGGCTACTGCCTGCCTGATTTAACATTACGAGAAGTCAGTCTATATGTATAGTGAGTTAATGTTCACGGACTCTGGCCAGAAATATGTTCAGTAGGTCAAAAATAGACTACTGGCTGGTTAATATAACATCACAAGAAGTCAATCTGTAGTATAACAAGATAATGTTCAAGAACTCTTTGGCCAGAAATATGTTCAGAAGGTCAAAAGGGGACCTCTGTATAGCTGATTTATCATCAGAAGTCGTCTATAACTTTATATAGATTGAAACATTTTGAGGACACTTTGACCAGAAATAAGCTGAAAAGGTCAGAAATGGACATCTATATGGCTTATGAAGCATCAGAAGGAGTCTATGAGTATGTATAGAAAGCCCAATATCGAGGACTCTTTGGCCATAAATATGTTCCTTGGGTCAAATATGGACTTCTGTATGGCTGACGTAACATCAGAAAGAGTCAACGAGTATATATGGAAAGGTCTAGTTTCGAGTATTCCTTGGTCAGAAAAAAATTCAGTATGTCAAATATGGACTTTTGTCAGGATGATATAACATCCGAATATGTCAATCTGAATGTATAGTGTTAATCATTTAGGACTCTTTGGCCAGAAATATGTTCAGTAGGTGAAAAGAGGACCTCTGAATAGCTGATTTATCATCAGAAAGAGTCTATAACTTTATATAGTTTAAGAACTTTTGATGACCCTTTGACCAGAAATAAGTTCAAAAGGTCAGATATGGATATCTATATGGCTTAAGTAGCATTAGAAGGAGTCTATGAGTATGTATAGAAAGCCCAATATCGTGGACTCTTTGGCCAAAAATATGTTCCTTGGGTCAAATATGGACTTCTGTATGGCTGACGTAACATCAGAAAGAGTCAACGAGTATATATGGAAAGGTCAAGTTTCGAGTATTCCTTGGTCAGAAAAAAATTCAGTATGTCAAATATGGACTTTTATCAGGATGATATAACATCCGAAGATGTCAATCTGAATGTATAGTGTTAATCATTTAGGACTCTTTGGCCAGAAATATGTTCAGTAGGTGAAAAGAGGACCTCTGAATAGCTGATTTATCATCAGAAAGAGTCTATAACTTTATATAGTTTAAAAACTTTTGATGACCCTTTGACCAGAAATAAGTTCAAAAGGTCAGATATGGATATCTATATGGCTTAAGTAGCATTAGAAGGAGTCTATGAGTATGTATAGAAAGTCCAAGATCGAGAACTCTTTGGCCATAAATATATTCCTTGGGTCAAATATGGACTTCTTTAAGGCTGATTTGACATCAGAAGGTGTCGATAAGTTTATAATAGTAAAAAACATTTTGAGGATTGTTTGGCCAAAAATATGTTCAATTGGTCAAATATGGACTACAGTCTGGATGATATAACATCACAAGAAGTCTGTATAGTACGACAAATATGGGCTTAAGGTTAAAGTTCAAGGTCTCTGTCCAGAAGGTCAAATATGGACTTCTGTGTGGCTGATTTAACATCAGAGGGAGTCCATACGTTTATGATAGACAAAATCCTTTTGAGAACTCTTTGGTCAATTTTTTTTTCAGTCGGTCCAATATGGACTACTGCCTGCCTGATTTAACATTACGAGAAGTCAGTCTATATGTATAGTGAGTTAATGTTCACGGACTCTGGCCAGAAATATGTTCAGTAGGTCAAAAATAGACTACTGACTGGTTAATATAACATCACAAGAAGTTAATCTGTAGTATAACAAGATAATGTTCAAGAACTCTTTGGCCAGAAATATGTTCAGAAGGTCAAAAGGGGACCTCTGTATAGCTGATTTATCATCAGAAGTCGTCTATAACTTTATATAGATTGAAACATTTTGAGGACACTTTGACCAGAAATAAGCTGAAAAGGTCAGAAATGGACATCTATATGGCTTATGAAGCATCAGAAGGAGTCTATGAGTATGTATAGAAAGCCCAATATCGAGGACTCTTTGGCCATAAATATGTTCCTTGGGTCAAATATGGACTTCTGTATGGCTGACGTAACATCAGAAAGAGTCAACGAGTATATATGGAAAGGTCTAGTTTCGAGTATTCCTTGGTCAGAAAAAAATTCAGTATGTCAAATATGGACTTTTGTCAGGATGATATAACATCCGAATATGTCAATCTGAATGTATAGTGTTAATCATTTAGGACTCTTTGGCCAGAAATATGTTCAGTAGGTGAAAAGAGGACCTCTGAATAGCTGATTTATCATCAGAAAGAGTCTATAACTTTATATAGTTTAAGAACTTTTGATGACCCTTTGACCAGAAATAAGTTCAAAAGGTCAGATATGGATATCTATATGGCTTAAGTAGCATTAGAAGGAGTCTATGAGTATGTATAGAAAGCCCAATATCGTGGACTCTTTGGCCAAAAATATGTTCCTTGGGTCAAATATGGACTTCTGTATGGCTGACGTAACATCAGAAAGAGTCAACGAGTATATATGGAAAGGTCAAGTTTCGAGTATTCCTTGGTCAGAAAAAAATTCAGTATGTCAAATATGGACTTTTATCAGGATGATATAACATCCGAAGATGTCAATCTGAATGTATAGTGTTAATCATTTAGGACTCTTTGGCCAGAAATATGTTCAGTAGGTGAAAAGAGGACCTCTGAATAGCTGATTTATCATCAGAAAGAGTCTATAACTTTATATAGTTTAAAAACTTTTGATGACCCTTTGACCAGAAATAAGTTCAAAAGGTCAGATATGGATATCTATATGGCTTAAGTAGCATTAGAAGGAGTCTATGAGTATGTATAGAAAGTCCAAGATCGAGAACTCTTTGGCCATAAATATATTCCTTGGGTCAAATATGGACTTCTTTAAGGCTGATTTGACATCAGAAGGTGTCGATAAGTTTATAATAGTAAAAAACATTTTGAGGATTGTTTGGCCAAAAATATGTTCAATTGGTCAAATATGGACTACAGTCTGGATGATATAACATCACAAGAAGTCTGTATAGTACGACAAATATGGGCTTAAGGTTAAAGTTCAAGGTCTCTGTCCAGAAGGTCAAATATGGACTTCTGTGTGGCTGATTTAACATCAGAGGGAGTCCATACGTTTATGATAGACAAAATCCTTTTGAGAACTCTTTGGTCAATTTTTTTTTCAGTCGGTCCAATATGGACTACTGCCTGCCTGATTTAACATTACGAGAAGTCAGTCTATATGTATAGTGAGTTAATGTTCACGGACTCTGGCCAGAAATATGTTCAGTAGGTCAAAAATAGACTACTGACTGGTTAATATAACATCACAAGAAGTTAATCTGTAGTATAACAAGATAATGTTCAAGAACTCTTTGGCCAGAAATATGTTCAGAAGGTCAAAAGGGGACCTCTGTATAGCTGATTTATCATCAGAAGTCGTCTATAACTTTATATAGATTGAAACATTTTGAGGACACTTTGACCAGAAATAAGCTGAAAAGGTCAGAAATGGACATCTATATGGCTTATGAAGCATCAGAAGGAGTCTATGAATATGTATAGAAAGCCCAATATCGAGGACTTTTTGGCCATAAATATGTTCCTTGGGTCAAATATGGACTTCTGTATGGCTGACGTAAAATCAGAAAGAGTCAAAGAGTATATATGGAAAGGTCAAGTTTCGAGTATTCCTTGGTCAGAAAAAAATTCAGTATGTCAAATATGGACTTTTGTCAGGATGATATAACATCCGAAGATGTCAATCTGAATGTATAGTGTTAATCATTTAGGACTCTTTGGCCAGAAATATGTTCAGTTGGTGAAAAGAGGACCTCTGAATAGCTGATTTATCATCAGAAAGAGTCTATAACTTTATATAGTTTAAAAACTTTTGATGACCCTTTGACCAGAAATAAGTTCAAAAGGTCAGATATGGATATCTATATGGCTTAAGTAGCATTAGAAGGAGTCTATGAGTATGTATAGAAAGCCCAATATCGAGGACTCTTTGGCCAAAAATATGTTCCTTGGGTCAAATATGGACTTCTGTATGGCTGACGTAACATCAGAAAGAGTCAACGAGTATATATGGAAAGGTCAAGTTTCGAGTATTCCTTGGTCAGAAAAAAATTCAGTATGTCAAATATGGACTTCTGTGTGGCTGATTTAACATCAGAGGGAGTCCATACGTTTATGATAGACAAAATCCTTTTGAGAACTCTTTGGTCAATTTTTTTTTCAATCGGTCCAATATGGGCTACTGCCTGCCTGATTTAACATTACGAGAAGTCAGTCTATATGTATAGTGAGTTACTGTTCACTGACTCTGGCCAGAAATATGTTCAGTAGGTCAAAAATAGACTACAGTTCAAAAGGTCAGATATGGATATCTATATGGCTTAAGTAGCATCAGAAGGAGTCTATGAGTATGTATAGAAAGACCAATATCGAGGACTCTTTGACCAAAAATATGTTCCTTGGGTCAAATATGGACTTCTGTATGGCTGACGTAACATCAGAAAGAGTCAACGAGTATATATGGAAAGGTCAAGTTTCGAGTATTCCTTGGTCAGAAAAAAATTCAGTATGTCAAATATGGACTTTTGTCAGGATGATATAACATCCGAAGATGTCAATCTGAATGTATAGTGCTAATCATTTAGGGCTCTTTGGCCAGAAATATGTTCAGTAGGTGAAAAGAGGACCTCTGAATAGTTGATTTATCATCAGAAAGCGTCTATAACTTTATATAGTTTAAAAACTTTTGATGACCCTTTGACCAGAAATAAGTTCAAAAGGTCAGATATGGATATCTATATGGCTTAAGTAGCATTAGAAGGAGTCTATATGTATAGAAAGTCCAAGATCGAGAACTCTTTGGCCATAAATATATTCCTTGGGTCAAATATGGACTTCTGTAAGGCTGATTTGACATCAGAAGGAGTCGATAAGTTTATAATAGTAAAAAACATTTTGAGGATTCTTTGGCCAAAAATATGTTCAATTGGTCAAATATGGACTACAGTCTGGATGATATAACATCACAAGAAGTCTGTATAGTACGACAAATATGTATAGTAAGGTTAAAGTTCAAGGTCTCTGTCCAGAGATATGTTCAGAAGGTCAAATATGGACTTCTGTGTGGCTGATTTAACATCAGAGGGAGTCCATACGTTTATGATAGACAAAATCCTTTTGAGAACTCTTTGGTCAATTTTTCTTTCAATCGGTCCAATATGGACTACTGCCTGCCTGATTTAACATTACGAGAAGTCAGTCTATATGTATAGTGAGTTAATGTTCACGGACTCTGGCCAGAAATATGTTCAGTAGGTCAAAAATAGACTACTGGCTGGTTAATATAACATCACAAGAAGTCAATCTGTAGTATAACAAGATAATGTTCAAGAACTCTTTGGCCAGAAATATGTTCAGAAGGTCAAAAGGGGACCTCTGTATAGCTGATTTATCATCAGAAGTCGTCTATAACTTTATATAGATTGAAACATTTTGAGGACACTTTGACCAGAAATAAGCTGAAAAGGTCAGAAATGGACATCTATATGGCTTATGAAGCATCAGAAGGAGTCTATGAATATGTATAGAAAGCCCAATATCGAGGACTCTTTGGCCATAAATATGTTCCTTGGGTCAAATATGGACTTCTGTATGGCTGACGTAACATCAGAAAGAGTCAACGAGTATATATGGAAAGGTCAAGTTTCGAGTATTCCTTGGTCAGAAAAAAATTCAGTATGTCAAATATGGACTTTTGTCAGGATGATATAACATCCGAAGATGTCAATCTGAATTTATAGTGCTAATCATTTAGGGCTCTTTGGCCAGAAATATGTTCAGTAGGTGAAAAGAGGACCTCTGAATAGCTGATTTATCATCAGAAAGAGTCTATAACTTTATATAGTTTAAAAACTTTTGATGACCCTTTGACCAGAAATAAGTTCAAAAGGTCAGATATGGATATCTATATGGCTTAAGTAGCATTAGAAGGAGTCTATGAGTATGTATAGAAAGTCCAAGATCGAGAACTCTTTGGCCATAAATATATTCCTTGGGTCAAATATGGACTTCTGTAAGGCTGATTTGACATCAGAAGGAGTCGATAAGTTTATAATAGTAAAAAACATTTTTAGGATTCTTTGGCCAAAAATATGTTCAATTGGTCAAATATGGACTACAGTCTGGATGATATAACATCACAAGAAGTCTGTATAGTACGACAAATATGTATAGTAAGGTTAAAGTTCAAGGTCTCTGTCCAGAGATATGTTCAGAAGGTCAAATATGGACTTCTGTGTGGCTGATTTAACATCAGAGGGAGTCCATACGTTTATGATAGACAAAATCCTTTTGAGAACTCTTTGGTCAATTTTTTTTTCAATCGGTCCAATATGGGCTACTGCCTGCCTGATTTAACATTACGAGAAGTCAGTCTATATGTATAGTGAGTTAATGTTCACGGACTCTGGCCAGAAATATGTTCAGTAGGTCAAAAATAGACTACTGGCTGGTTAATATAACATCACAAGAAGTCAATCTGTAATATAACAAGATAATGTTCAAGAACTCTTTGGCCAGAAATATGTTCAGAAGGTCAAAAGGGGACCTCTGTATAGCTGATTTATCATCAGAAGTCGTCTATAACTTTATATAGATTGAAACATTTTGAGGACACTTTGACCAGAAATAAGCTGAAAAGGTCAGAAATGGACATCTATATGGCTTATGAAGCATCAGAAGGAGTCTATGAGTATGTATAGAAAGCCCAATATCGAGGACTCTTTGGCCATAAATATGTTCCTTGGGTCAAATATGGACTTCTGTATGGCTGACGTAACATCAGAAAGAGTCAACGAGTATATATGGAAAGGTCTAGTTTCGAGTATTCCTTGGTCAGAAAAAAATTCAGTATGTCAAATATGGACTTTTGTCAGGATGATATAACATCCGAATATGTCAATCTGAATGTATAGTGTTAATCATTTAGGACTCTTTGGCCAGAAATATGTTCAGTAGGTGAAAAGAGGACCTCTGAATAGCTGATTTATCATCAGAAAGAGTCTATAACTTTATATAGTTTAAGAACTTTTGATGACCCTTTGACCAGAAATAAGTTCAAAAGGTCAGATATGGATATCTATATGGCTTAAGTAGCATTAGAAGGAGTCTATGAGTATGTATAGAAAGCCCAATATCGTGGACTCTTTGGCCAAAAATATGTTCCTTGGGTCAAACATGGACTTCTGTATGGCTGACGTAACATCAGAAAGAGTCAACGAGTATATATGGAAAGGTCAAGTTTCGAGTATTCCTTGGTCAGAAAAAAATTCAGTATGTCAAATATGGACTTCTGTGTGGCTGATTTAACATCAGAGGGAGTCCATACGTTTATGATAGACAAAATCCTTTTGAGAACTCTTTGGTCAATTTTTTTTTCAATCGGTCCAATATGGGCTACTGCCTGCCTGATTTAACATTACGAGAAGTCAGTCTATATGTATAGTGAGTTACTGTTCACTGACTCTGGCCAGAAATATGTTCAGTAGGTCAAAAATAGACTACAGTTCAAAAGGTCAGATATGGATATCTATATGGCTTAAGTAGCATCAGAAGGAGTCTATGAGTATGTATAGAAAGACCAATATCGAGGACTCTTTGACCAAAAATATGTTCCTTGGGTCAAATATGGACTTCTGTATGGCTGACGTAACATCAGAAAGAGTCAACGAGTATATATGGAAAGGTCAAGTTTCGAGTATTCCTTGGTCAGAAAAAAATTCAGTATGTCAAATATGGACTTTTGTCAGGATGATATAACATCCGAAGATGTCAATCTGAATGTATAGTGCTAATCATTTAGGGCTCTTTGGCCAGAAATATGTTCAGTAGGTGAAAAGAGGACCTCTGAATAGTTGATTTATCATCAGAAAGCGTCTATAACTTTATATAGTTTAAAAACTTTTGATGACCCTTTGACCAGAAATAAGTTCAAAAGGTCAGATATGGATATCTATATGGCTTAAGTAGCATTAGAAGGAGTCTATATGTATAGAAAGTCCAAGATCGAGAACTCTTTGGCCATAAATATATTCCTTGGGTCAAATATGGACTTCTGTAAGGCTGATTTGACATCAGAAGGAGTCGATAAGTTTATAATAGTAAAAAACATTTTGAGGATTCTTTGGCCAAAAATATGTTCAATTGGTCAAATATGGACTACAGTCTGGATGATATAACATCACAAGAAGTCTGTATAGTACGACAAATATGTATAGTAAGGTTAAAGTTCAAGGTCTCTGTCCAGAGATATGTTCAGAAGGTCAAATATGGACTTCTGTGTGGCTGATTTAACATCAGAGGGAGTCCATACGTTTATGATAGACAAAATCCTTTTGAGAACTCTTTGGTCAATTTTTCTTTCAATCGGTCCAATATGGACTACTGCCTGCCTGATTTAACATTACGAGAAGTCAGTCTATATGTATAGTGAGTTAATGTTCACGGACTCTGGCCAGAAATATGTTCAGTAGGTCAAAAATAGACTACTGGCTGGTTAATATAACATCACAAGAAGTCAATCTGTAGTATAACAAGATAATGTTCAAGAACTCTTTGGCCAGAAATATGTTCAGAAGGTCAAAAGGGGACCTCTGTATAGCTGATTTATCATCAGAAGTCGTCTATAACTTTATATAGATTGAAACATTTTGAGGACACTTTGACCAGAAATAAGCTGAAAAGGTCAGAAATGGACATCTATATGGCTTATGAAGCATCAGAAGGAGTCTATGAATATGTATAGAAAGCCCAATATCGAGGACTCTTTGGCCATAAATATGTTCCTTGGGTCAAATATGGACTTCTGTATGGCTGACGTAACATCAGAAAGAGTCAACGAGTATATATGGAAAGGTCAAGTTTCGAGTATTCCTTGGTCAGAAAAAAATTCAGTATGTCAAATATGGACTTTTGTCAGGATGATATAACATCCGAAGATGTCAATCTGAATTTATAGTGCTAATCATTTAGGGCTCTTTGGCCAGAAATATGTTCAGTAGGTGAAAAGAGGACCTCTGAATAGCTGATTTATCATCAGAAAGAGTCTATAACTTTATATAGTTTAAAAACTTTTGATGACCCTTTGACCAGAAATAAGTTCAAAAGGTCAGATATGGATATCTATATGGCTTAAGTAGCATTAGAAGGAGTCTATGAGTATGTATAGAAAGTCCAAGATCGAGAACTCTTTGGCCATAAATATATTCCTTGGGTCAAATATGGACTTCTGTAAGGCTGATTTGACATCAGAAGGAGTCGATAAGTTTATAATAGTAAAAAACATTTTTAGGATTCTTTGGCCAAAAATATGTTCAATTGGTCAAATATGGACTACAGTCTGGATGATATAACATCACAAGAAGTCTGTATAGTACGACAAATATGTATAGTAAGGTTAAAGTTCAAGGTCTCTGTCCAGAGATATGTTCAGAAGGTCAAATATGGACTTCTGTGTGGCTGATTTAACATCAGAGGGAGTCCATACGTTTATGATAGACAAAATCCTTTTGAGAACTCTTTGGTCAATTTTTTTTTCAATCGGTCCAATATGGGCTACTGCCTGCCTGATTTAACATTACGAGAAGTCAGTCTATATGTATAGTGAGTTAATGTTCACGGACTCTGGCCAGAAATATGTTCAGTAGGTCAAAAATAGACTACTGGCTGGTTAATATAACATCACAAGAAGTCAATCTGTAATATAACAAGATAATGTTCAAGAACTCTTTGGCCAGAAATATGTTCAGAAGGTCAAAAGGGGACCTCTGTATAGCTGATTTATCATCAGAAGTCGTCTATAACTTTATATAGATTGAAACATTTTGAGGACACTTTGACCAGAAATGAGCTGAAAAGGTCAGAAATGGACATCTATATGGCTTATGAAGCATCAGAAGGAGTCTATGAGTATGTATAGAAAGCCCAATATCGAGGACTCTTTGGCCATAAATATGTTCCTTGGGTCAAATATGGACTTCTGTATGGCTGACGTAACATCAGAAAGAGTCAACGAGTATATATGGAAAGGTCTAGTTTCGAGTATTCCTTGGTCAGAAAAAAATTCAGTATGTCAAATATGGACTTTTGTCAGGATGATATAACATCCGAATATGTCAATCTGAATGTATAGTGTTAATCATTTAGGACTCTTTGGCCAGAAATATGTTCAGTAGGTGAAAAGAGGACCTCTGAATAGCTGATTTATCATCAGAAAGAGTCTATAACTTTATATAGTTTAAGAACTTTTGATGACCCTTTGACCAGAAATAAGTTCAAAAGGTCAGATATGGATATCTATATGGCTTAAGTAGCATTAGAAGGAGTCTATGAGTATGTATAGAAAGCCCAATATCGTGGACTCTTTGGCCAAAAATATGTTCCTTGGGTCAAACATGGACTTCTGTATGGCTGACGTAACATCAGAAAGAGTCAACGAGTATATATGGAAAGGTCAAGTTTCGAGTATTCCTTGGTCAGAAAAAAATTCAGTATGTCAAATATGGACTTTTATCAGGATGATATAACATCCGAAGATGTCAATCTGAATGTATAGTGTTAATCATTTAGGACTCTTTGGCCAGAAATATGTTCAGTAGGTGAAAAGAGGACCTCTGAATAGCTGATTTATCATCAGAAAGAGTCTATAACTTTATATAGTTTAAAAACTTTTGATGACCCTTTGACCAGAAATAAGTTCAAAAGGTCAGATATGGATATCTATATGGCTTAAGTAGCATTAGAAGGAGTCTATGAGTATGTATAGGAAGTCCAAGATCGAGAACTCTTTGGCCATAAATATATTCCTTGGGTCAAATATGGACTTCTTTAAGGCTGATTTGACATCAGAAGGTGTCGATAAGTTTATAATAGTAAAAAACATTTTGAGGATTGTTTGGCCAAAAATATGTTCAATTGGTCAAATATGGACTACAGTCTGGATGATATAACATCACAAGAAGTCTGTATAGTACGACAAATATGGGCTTAAGGTTAAAGTTCAAGGTCTCTGTCCAGAAGGTCAAATATGGACTTCTGTGTGGCTGATTTAACATCAGAGGGAGTCCATACGTTTATGATAGACAAAATCCTTTTGAGAACTCTTTGGTCAATTTTTTTTTCAGTCGGTCCAATATGGACTACTGCCTGCCTGATTTAACATTACGAGAAGTCAGTCTATATGTATAGTGAGTTAATGTTCACGGACTCTGGCCAGAAATATGTTCAGTAGGTCAAAAATAGACTACTGACTGGTTAATATAACATCACAAGAAGTTAATCTGTAGTATAACAAGATAATGTTCAAGAACTCTTTGGCCAGAAATATGTTCAGAAGGTCAAAAGGGGACCTCTGTATAGCTGATTTATCATCAGAAGTCGTCTATAACTTTATATAGATTGAAACATTTTGAGGACACTTTGACCAGAAATAAGCTGAAAAGGTCAGAAATGGACATCTATATGGCTTATGAAGCATCAGAAGGAGTCTATGAATATGTATAGAAAGCCCAATATCGAGGACTTTTTGGCCATTAATATGTTCCTTGGGTCAAATATGGACTTCTGTATGGCTGACGTAACATCAGAAAGAGTCAACGAGTATATATGGAAAGGTCAAGTTTCGAGTATTCCTTGGTCAGAAAAAAATTCAGTATGTCAAATATGGACTTTTGTCAGGATGATATAACATCCGAAGATGTCAATCTGAATGTATAGTGTTAATCATTTAGGACTCTTTGGACAGAAATATGTTCAGTTGGTGAAAAGAGGACCTCTGAATAGCTGATTTATCATCAGAAAGAGTCTATAACTTTATATAGTTTAAAAACTTTTGATGACCCTTTGACCAGAAATAAGTTCAAAAGGTCAGATATGGATATCTATATGGCTTAAGTAGCATTAGAAGGAGTCTATGAGTATGTATAGAAAGCCCAATATCGAGGACTCTTTGGCCAAAAATATGTTCCTTGGGTCAAATATGGACTTCTGTATGGCTGACGTAACATCAGAAAGAGTCAACGAGTATATATGGAAAGGTCAAGTTTCGAGTATTCCTTGGTCAGAAAAAAATTCAGTATGTCAAATATGGACTTTTGTCAGGATGATATAACATCCGAAGATGTCAATCTGAATGTATAGTGTTAATCATTTAGGACTCTTTGGCCAGAAATATGTTCAGTAGGTGAAAAGAGGACCTCTGAATAGCTGATTTATCATCAGAAAGAGTCTATAACTTTATATAGTTTAAAATCTTTTGATGACCCTTTGACCAGAAATAAGTTCAAAAGGTCAAATATGGATATCTATATGGCTTAAGTAGCATTAGAAGGAGTCTATGAGTATGTATAGAAAGTCCAAGATCGAGAACTCTTTGGCCATAAATATGTTCAGAAGGTCAAAAGGGGACCTCTGTATAGCTGATTTATCATCAGAAGTCGTCTATAACTTTATATAGATTGAAACATTTTGAGGACACTTTGACCAGAAATAAGCTGAAAAGGTCAGAAATGGACATCTATATGGCTTATGAAGCATCAGAAGGAGTCTATGAGTATGTATAGAAAGCCCAATATCGAGGACTCTTTGGCCAAAAATATGTTCCTTGGGTCAAATATGGACTTCTGTATGGCTGACGTAACATCAGAAAGAGTCAACGAGTATATATGGAAAGGTTTAGAAGCTTCAGAAGGTCAAAAGGGGACCTCTGTATAGCTGATTTATCATCAGAAAGCGTCTATAACTTTATATAGTTTAAAAACTTTTGATGACCCTTTGACTAGAAATAAGTTCAAAAGGTCAGATATGGATATCTATATGGCTTAAGTAGCATTAGGAGTCTATGAGTATGTATAGAAAGTCCAAGATCGAGAACTCTTTGGCCATAAATATATTCCTTGGGTCAAATATGGACTTCTGTAAGGCTGATTTGACATCAGAAGGAGTCGATAAGTTTATAATAGTAAAAAACATTTTTAGGATTCTTTGGCCAAAAATATGTTCAATTGGTCACATATGGACTACAGTCTGGATGATATAACATCACAAGAAGTCTGTATAGTACGACAAATATGTATAGTAAGGTTAAAGTTCAAGGTCTCTGTCCAGAGATATGTTCAGAAGGTCAAATATGGACTTCTGTGTGGCTGACGTAACATAAGAAAGAGTCAACTACTATATATAGAAAGGTCAAGTTTCGAGTACTCCTTGGACAGAAAAAAATTCAGTATGTCAAAAATGGACTTTTGTCAGGATGATATAACATCCGAAGATATCAATCTGAATGTATAGTGTTAATCTTTAAGGACTCTTTGGCCAGGAATATGTTCAGTAGGTCAAAAGCATACCTATGTATAGCTCATTGCTATAACATTATGTGTTTTGCACAAACGATCTAACGTTGTGCATCTTTAAAGAATAACATAGGCTATGCACTTCTTGCATTGCATTACACTTCTCTCATTGCATTGCACACCAGAACTAAGTCAATTCAATGTTCATTAAAGAGATAACATATGTGTTGTTACATTGCATTGCACAAACGATCTAACGTTGTGCATTGAAGAATAACATAGGCTATGCTCTTTTTGCATTGCATTGCATACCAGAACTTCCCATGTTCATTAAAGAGATAACGTGTCAACACACGTATCTCAATGCACGCATTGCATTGCATTGCACCAACGATCTAACGTTGTGCATTGAAGAATAACATATAAGTTATGCACTTTTCGTATTGCTTTGAATTGCACACCAGAACTAACTCATTCCCATGGTCATTAAAGAGATAACATATGTGTGTTGAATTGCATTGCATTGCATTGCACTAACGATCTAACGTTGTGCACTGAAGAATAACATAGGCTATGCACTTGCATTGCATTGCATACCAGAACCAAATAATTCCAATGTTCACTAAAGCGATAACTAAATCATTCCCATGTTCATTAAAGACATAACGTGTGTTGTTGCAGTGCATTGCATTGCACTAACGATCTAACGTTGTGCATTGAAGATAACATATAAGTTATGCACTTTTCGCATTGCATTGCATTGCACACCAGAACTAACTCATTCCCATGTTCATTAAAGAGATAACATATGTGTGTTGCATTGCATTGCATTGCATTGCATTGCATTGCATTGCACTAACAATCTAACGTTGTGCACTGAAGAATAACATATAGCTCATGCACTTTTCGCATTGCATTGCATTGCACACCAGAACTAACTCATTCACATGTTCATTAAAGAGATAACATATGTTGTTGCATTGCATTGCACAAACGATCTAACGTTGTGCACTGAAGAGTAACATATAGGTTATGCACATTTCTCATTGCATTGCATTGCATTGCATTGCATTGCACTAACAATCTAACGTTGTGCACTGAAGAATAACATATAGGTTATGCCCTTTTCGCATTGCATTGCATTGCACACCAGAACTAAATCATTCCCATGTTCATTAAAGAGACGATGTGTGTTGTTGCATTGCATTGTATTGCATTGCATTGCATTTGCATTGCACTAACGATCTAACGTTGTGCACTGAAGAATAACATATAGGTAATGCACTTTTTGCATTGCATTGCATTGCACACCAGAACTAACTCATTCCCATGTTCATTAAAGAGATAACATGTGTGTTGTTGCATTGCATTGCATTGCAAGCACGATCTAACGTTGTGCATTGAAGAATAACATATAGGTAATGCACTTCTTGCTTTGCATTGCACACCAGAACTAACTCATTCCAATATTCATTAAAGAAATAACGTGTGTTGTTGCATTGCATTGCATTGCATTGCACTAACAATCTAACGTTATGCACTGAAGAGTAACATTAGGTTATGCACTTCTCGCATTGCATTGCACACCAGAACTAAATCATTCCCATGTTCATTCAAGAGATGATATGTGTGTTGTTGCATTGCATTCCACTAACGATCTACCGTTGTGCACTGAAGAATAACATATAGGTTATGCCCTTTTTGCATTGCATTGCATTGCACCCCAGAACTAACTCATTCCCATGTTCATTAAAGAGATAACGTGTGTTGTTGCATTGCATTGCATTGCATTGCACTAACGATCTAACGTTGTGCACTGAAGAATAACATAGGCTATGCACTTCTTGCACTGCACACCAGAACTAACTTATTCCAATGTTCATTAAAGAAATAACGTGTGTTGTTGCATTGCATTGCATTGCATTGCATTGCACTAACGATCTAACGTTGTGCACTGAAGAATAACATATAGGTTATGCACTTCTCGCATTGCATTACATTGCACACCTGAACTAAATCATTCCCGTGTTCATTCAAGATAAGATATGTGTGTTGTTGCATTGCATTGCATTGCATTGCACTAACGATCTAACGTTGTGCACTAAAGAATAACATATAGGTTATGCACTTTTTGCATTGCATTGCACACCAGATCTAACTCATTCCAATGTTCATTAAAGAAATAACGTGTGTTGTTGCATTGCATTGCATTGCATTGCACTAACGATCTAACGTTGTGCACTGAAGAATAACATATAGGTTATGCACTTCTCGCATTGCATTGCATTGCACACCAGAACTAAATCATTCCCGTGTTCATTCAAGATAAGATATGTGTGTTGTTGCATTGCATTGCATTGCACTAACGATCTAACGTTGTGGATTAAAGAATAACATATAGGTTATGCACTTTTTGCATTGCATTGCACACCAGATCTAACTCATTCCAATGTTCATTAAAGAGATAACATGTGTGTTTTGTTGCATTGCATTTCACAAACGATCTAACGTTGTGCATTGAAGCCACCTATAGAATTCCACATTTGACCTATTAAACTTATTTCTGGTCAAAGGGTCCTCAAAGGGTTTCTTATTATGTTAATTCAGCCATACAGAGGTCCTATTTGAACTACTGAACAAATTTTTGGCCAAAGAGTCTTTGAACATTAACCTTCTCTACTTATTGACTTCTCTTAATAATACATTAGCCATACAAAAGTCCATATTTGACCTACTGAACATATTTCTGGTCAAAGAGTCCCTGACCTTTCTGTACAGCTTCCGATGTTTCATCAGCCTGAAAGATGTCCATACTTGACCCATTGAATATATTTCTGACCATAGAGTCCTCGATCTTGAACTTTCTAAACATACTTGTAGACTGCTTCCAATGTATCCTCTATCCGATCTGCTATCCGATGTATTCGAACAGTAGTTCAAATTTTATATTTTGAACATATTTCTAGACATGAGACCTTGAACTTAAAATTTCTAGACTAATTGCTTTTCTGATGTTTCATCAGCCATACAGTATAGTTCAAATTTGACCTATTGAACATTTCTATAACCAAAGTGTCCTCGATCTTGATCGTTCTATACATAATCATAGGCTTGTTCTGATGTTTCATCATTGAGACAGAAGTCCATTATTGACCTACTGAATATATTTCTGGCAAAAGAATCATCAAAGTTTAACTTACTGTTCCTTCTCCTATTTTTGATTTTTCATCCAACATACAGTAGTCCATATTTGACCAAGAGAACATGTTTCTGGCCAAAGAGTCATCAAAGGGTATGTTTATATGCATTCTCATCGACTACTTTTGATGTTAAGTCAACCATATTGTTAGTCCAAATTTGACCCATTGAACATATATCTGGCCAAAGAGACCTAGATCAATTAATTATCTATACATAATTACTATCTCCTTCTGATTTTTCATCAGCCAGGTTATTATCCATATTTGACAAATGAACACATTTCTTCATATAGTCCTTGATCTTTCTATACATACTCATAGACGCTTTCAGATAGTACTTCAGCCAAAAAATGATCCATAATTGACTACTAAACTCATTTCTGAGCGGTGGGTTTATAAATCTTGATTTCTCTATACATATTAATTGACTCCTTCTGATGTTACAATAGCAAAACAGTATTGTATTGTATCAATATGACCTATTAAACCTATTTCTGACCAAAGAGTCTATGAACATTTTTCTATACATGACTCCTGATTTTACAAGAGCAATATAGTATTTCAAAATTTGACCAATTGAACATATTTCTGGCCAAAGAGACCTTGATCTTATTCTTTCTATACATACTCCTTCTGATGTTTCATCAGCCAGATAATTGTCCACAATTGACCTACTGAACATTTTTCTGCCCGAAGAGTCAATGAGTCAATGAATTCTATACATAATCATTTACTTCTGATGTTTCTTCAGCCATACAGAAGTCCAGATTTGACACGTTGAACATATTTCTGACCAAAGAGTCCTTGATCTTGAACTTTCTATTCATAATTACAGACTCTTTCAGAAAGTACATCGGACAGACAATTGTCCATATTAATTATTAAACATGGCCAACAAGTCCATGAACTTGAACATTCCTTTTAGTGTTTCATCAGCCAGACAGTAGTCCATAATTGACCTACTGAACATATTGCTGCCTGAAGAGTCTTGAACTTGAACTTTCTATACATGCTCATTGACTCCTTCTGATGTTTCACAAGCAGACAATAGTCCATAATTGACCCTCTGAACATATTTCTAGTATAAGAGTCCTCTGTCTTGAACTTTCTATAGATTCTCAGTGACTCCTTATGATGACTCATCAGACGGACAATTGTCCATAATTGACCCACTGAACATATTTCTACCTGAAGAGTCTTTGAACTTGAACTTTCTATTCATAATCGTTGACTTCTGATGTTTCATCAGCCAGACAGCAGTCCATATTTGACCCACTAAACATATTTCTGGCAAAAGAGTCCTCGATCTTGAACCTTTTAAACATACTCATAGACTCTATCTGGTGTTTCATCAGCCATGCAGTAGTTCTGATTTGACATAATGAACATATTTCTGACCGAAGAGTCCTCGATCTTGAACTTTCTATTCATACTTATAGACTCTTTCAGATAGTACGTCGGCTGGACAATTGTAGATATTGACTATTGAACACGTTTCTGGCCAACGAGTCTGTGAACTTGAACTTTCTATACATGCTCATTGACTCCTTCAAGCAGACAACAGTCAATAATTGACCTCCTGAACATATTTCTAGTAAAAGAGTCCTCGATCTTGAACTTTCTATACATTCTCAGTGATGCCTTATTTTGTTTCTTTAGCCATACAGAAGTCCAGATTTGACATGTTGAACATATTTCTGACTTGAAAATTTTGTACATGCTAATTGACTCCTTTTAGTGTTTCATCAGCCAGACAGTATTCTTCCGCCGTAAAACGCATCGTGCAGCCCAAACCGTAAGTGCTGGAGACTTGAAACTTAGCCAGATGGTAGTACAAAAAACGAGGAGAGGTTCAGAGAGTATGACCCCGATTGGCCCATAGGTGGCGCTATAGCGACCAAAAGCGCGAAACTGTTCATAACTCCTAGACCGTATGTCGTAGACTCAAGTGTCTTATATCAATGGAAAAGATATAAATCTGGACTCCTGAAGAACAAAACGTATATCTCCAGTTTCATTTCCGCCATGATAGATTTTCCGCCATTTCGAATTTTGTCAAAAACCTACTTTTGCGAACTAGTCCTAGGTTTTTCGTCCGATCGGAACCAAACCAGTGCAGAAATGTTCTCTGGAGTCGGAATATCAATAACTATCGGAAAAAAGTTGAAATTTCAATTCATGGTCGCTAGGGGGCGCAAAATTAACATTGTGGGAGGAGCCTATTTTACTAAAATGGCTATAACTCGAGACGTAAATGAGGTATCTTCACCAAACGTGTATGAGTTCAATCTGGGGTCACAGTAAAAAAAATCGCAACGATTGAACACTAGGTGGCGCTATAACATGAAAAAAACATAAAAAGGGCTATAACCACCTGACCGTTAGTCCGATTGACTTGAAAATTGGTATGCAGTGTCTTGGTCCAAGGTGCCATGTATGTCTATGAGGACATTGGCGTATCTCGAAAAACATGGCCGCCATCGGCCAATGAATTTGAGCACTTATTAGACAAGGTTAACGGAGGCCGATCGGAACGAAACTCGATGGGCATGTTCGACTCATGGCCCTAGAGGTCTGTAAGAATTTTGAAAGAAATCGGCCACTAGTTGGCGCTAACGAGTTTTATGGCTCTGTAATCACGTGGTGTTACACTCATCCACACAATATGCATATCATTTGATAGATCTCCTCATCCTGAACAACTTTGGCTCAAGAACCATTGCTGTCAATCAAATCGTTCATTAAATGTGAACATGTTAAAAACCTACTTTTGCAAACTAGTCCTAGGTTTTTCGCCCGATTGGAACCAAACCAATCTAGGATAATTCTATGGACTCTCTAGATCAATAATGATCCAAAAAAAAGTTTAACTTTTGCATTTGGATGGCTGTAATAGGGTTATTTATAAATTGTGCATGGCAAAATACACTAAAAAGCCTATAAATCCTAAATGAAAACTCAGAACTTCACGAAAATGGGTGAGCATATGTGACATAACATAATTAACAAGCATGCAACATTTTATTTTACCATATATGTCCTATGGTACATTGCCTGTATTGGCTGTAAATGGTCTTTTCCAACTATTATGTCAGTGTCATGCTTGCTAAATAAAACAATAACTTTTGATGCTTTTGTGCTTAAAGGCCTTAAAGGCCTTAATTGCTAGAACCCCGATAAATGCTGCTTGCAGCTTTAATGACAATTAAAAAAATATATTCTGGCCAACGTGTCTATGTACTTGAACTTTCTATACATGCTCATTGACTCCTTTTAGTGCTTCATCAGCCAGAGAGTACTCCATAATTTACCTACTGAAAATTTTTCTGGTAAAAGAGTCCTCGATTTTGAACTTTCTTTACAAGCTCATTGACTCCTTCTGATGTTTCATCAGCCAGACAATTGTTCATAACTGACCTACTGAACATATTTCTAGTAAAAGAGTCCTCGATCTTGAACATTCTATACATGCTCATTGACTCCTTATGCTGTTTCTTTCTATACATACTCGTTGACTCCATCTGATGTTACATCAGCCATAAAGAAGTCCATAATTGACCCAAGGGACATATTTGTAGCCAAAGAGTCCTCAATCTTGAACTTTCTATACATACTCATAGTCTCCTTCTGATTCTTCATAAGCCATATGTCCATATATGACCTATTATTATTTCTGGTCAAAGGTTCCTCAAAAGTTTTTAAACTATGTCAAATTATAGACTCCATCTGATGATAAATCAGACCAAAAGAGGTCAAATTTTGACTCTTGAGTCAATATGTATAGAGAGTTAATGTTCATTGATTCTTTGGCCAAAAATATATTCAGAGGGTCACATATGGAAAGTGTTATACTGTTAAAGTGATGTATCATCAGAAGAAGTCTGTGAGTATTTAGTAAGTTAACTTGTGAGAACCTTTTTGCCAAAAATATTTTCAGTTCGCCAGATATGGACATCTATATAGCTTATGAAGAATCAGAAAGAGTCAACGAGTATATGAGGTCAAGTTTAGACTCTTTGACCAGAAAAAAATTCAGTATGTCAAATATGGACTTTTGTCATGATGATATAACATCCGAAGATATCAATCTGAATGTATAGTGTTAATCTTTAAGGACTCTTTAGCCAGTGATATTTTCGGTAGGTCAAATATGGACTTCTGTGTGGCTGATTTAACATCAGAGGGAGTCCATACGTTTATGATAGACAAAATCCTTTTGAGAACTCTTTGGTCAATTTTTTTTTCAATCGGTCCAATATGGGCTACTGCCTGCCTGATTTAACATTACGAGAAGTCAGTCTATATGTATAGTGAGTTACTGTTCACTGACTCTGGCCAGAAATATGTTCAGTAGGTCAAAAATAGACTACAGTTCAAAAGGTCAGATATGGATATCTATATGGCTTAAGTAGCATCAGAAGGAGTCTATGAGTATGTATAGAAAGACCAATATCGAGGACTCTTTGACCAAAAATATGTTCCTTGGGTCAAATATGGACTTCTGTATGGCTGACGTAACATCAGAAAGAGTCAACGAGTATATATGGAAAGGTCAAGTTTCGAGTATTCCTTGGTCAGAAAAAAATTCAGTATGTCAAATATGGACTTTTGTCAGGATGATATAACATCCGAAGATGTCAATCTGAATGTATAGTGCTAATCATTTAGGGCTCTTTGGCCAGAAATATGTTCAGTAGGTGAAAAGAGGACCTCTGAATAGTTGATTTATCATCAGAAAGCGTCTATAACTTTATATAGTTTAAAAACTTTTGATGACCCTTTGACCAGAAATAAGTTCAAAAGGTCAGATATGGATATCTATATGGCTTAAGTAGCATTAGAAGGAGTCTATGAGTATGTATAGAAAGTCCAAGATCCAGAACTCTTTGGCCATTAATATATTCCTTGGGTCAAATATGGACTTCTGTAAGGCTGATTTGACATCAGAAGGAGTCGATAAGTTTATAATAGTAAAAAACATTTTGAGGATTCTTTGGCCAAAAATATGTTCAATTGGTCAAATATGGACTACAGTCTGGATGATATAACATCACAAGAAGTCTGTATAGTACGACAAATATGTATAGTAAGGTTAAAGTTCAAGGTCTCTGTCCAGAGATATGTTCAGAAGGTCAAATATGGACTTCTGTGTGGCTGATTTAACATCAGAGGGAGTCCATACGTTTATGATAGACAAAATCCTTTTGAGAACTCTTTGGTCAATTTTTTTTTCAATCGGTCCAATATGGGCTACTGCCTGCCTGATTTAACATTACGAGAAGTCAGTCTATATGTATAGTGAGTTAATGTTCACGGACTCTGGCCAGAAATATGTTCAGTAGGTCAAAAATAGACTACTGGCTGGTTAATATAACATCACAAGAAGTCAATCTGTAGTATAACAAGATAATGTTCAAGAACTCTTTGGCCAGAAATATGTTCAGAAGGTCAAAAGGGGACCTCTGTATAGCTGATTTATCATCAGAAGTCGTCTATAACTTTATATAGATTGAAACATTTTGAGGACACTTTGACCAGAAATAAGCTGAAAAGGTCAGAAATGGACATCTATATGGCTTATGAAGCATCAGAAGGAGTCTATGAGTATGTATAGAAAGCCCAATATCGAGGACTCTTTGGCCATAAATATGTTCCTTGGGTCAAATATGGACTTCTGTATGGCTGACGTAACATCAGAAAGAGTCAACGAGTATATATGGAAAGGTCTAGTTTCGAGTATTCCTTGGTCAGAAAAAAATTCAGTATGTCAAATATGGACTTTTGTCAGGATGATATAACATCCGAATATGTCAATCTGAATGTATAGTGTTAATCATTTAGGACTCTTTGGCCAGAAATATGTTCAGTAGGTGAAAAGAGGACCTCTGAATAGCTGATTTATCATCAGAAAGAGTCTATAACTTTATATAGTTTAAGAACTTTTGATGACCCTTTGACCAGAAATAAGTTCAAAAGGTCAGATATGGATATCTATATGGCTTAAGTAGCATTAGAAGGAGTCTATGAGTATGTATAGAAAGCCCAATATCGTGGACTCTTTGGCCAAAAATATGTTCCTTGGGTCAAACATGGACTTCTGTATGGCTGACGTAACATCAGAAAGAGTCAACGAGTATATATGGAAAGGTCAAGTTTCGAGTATTCCTTGGTCAGAAAAAAATTCAGTATGTCAAATATGGACTTTTATCAGGATGATATAACATCCGAAGATGTCAATCTGAATGTATAGTGTTAATCATTTAGGACTCTTTGGCCAGAAATATGTTCAGTAGGTGAAAAGAGGACCTCTGAATAGCTGATTTATCATCAGAAAGAGTCTATAACTTTATATAGTTTAAAAACTTTTGATGACCCTTTGACCAGAAATAAGTTCAAAAGGTCAGATATGGATATCTATATGGCTTAAGTAGCATTAGAAGGAGTCTATGAGTATGTATAGGAAGTCCAAGATCGAGAACTCTTTGGCCATAAATATATTCCTTGGGTCAAATATGGACTTCTTTAAGGCTGATTTGACATCAGAAGGTGTCGATAAGTTTATAATAGTAAAAAACATTTTGAGGATTGTTTGGCCAAAAATATGTTCAATTGGTCAAATATGGACTACAGTCTGGATGATATAACATCACAAGAAGTCTGTATAGTACGACAAATATGGGCTTAAGGTTAAAGTTCAAGGTCTCTGTCCAGAAGGTCAAATATGGACTTCTGTGTGGCTGATTTAACATCAGAGGGAGTCCATACGTTTATGATAGACAAAATCCTTTTGAGAACTCTTTGGTCAATTTTTTTTTCAGTCGGTCCAATATGGACTACTGCCTGCCTGATTTAACATTACGAGAAGTCAGTCTATATGTATAGTGAGTTAATGTTCACGGACTCTGGCCAGAAATATGTTCAGTAGGTCAAAAATAGACTACTGACTGGTTAATATAACATCACAAGAAGTTAATCTGTAGTATAACAAGATAATGTTCAAGAACTCTTTGGCCAGAAATATGTTCAGAAGGTCAAAAGGGGACCTCTGTATAGCTGATTTATCATCAGAAGTCGTCTATAACTTTATATAGATTGAAACATTTTGAGGACACTTTGACCAGAAATAAGCTGAAAAGGTCAGAAATGGACATCTATATGGCTTATGAAGCATCAGAAGGAGTCTATGAATATGTATAGAAAGCCCAATATCGAGGACTTTTTGGCCATTAATATGTTCCTTGGGTCAAATATGGACTTCTGTATGGCTGACGTAACATCAGAAAGAGTCAACGAGTATATATGGAAAGGTCAAGTTTCGAGTATTCCTTGGTCAGAAAAAAATTCAGTATGTCAAATATGGACTTTTGTCAGGATGATATAACATCCGAAGATGTCAATCTGAATGTATAGTGTTAATCATTTAGGACTCTTTGGACAGAAATATGTTCAGTTGGTGAAAAGAGGACCTCTGAATAGCTGATTTATCATCAGAAAGAGTCTATAACTTTATATAGTTTAAAAACTTTTGATGACCCTTTGACCAGAAATAAGTTCAAAAGGTCAGATATGGATATCTATATGGCTTAAGTAGCATTAGAAGGAGTCTATGAGTATGTATAGAAAGCCCAATATCGAGGACTCTTTGGCCAAAAATATGTTCCTTGGGTCAAATATGGACTTCTGTATGGCTGACGTAACATCAGAAAGAGTCAACGAGTATATATGGAAAGGTCAAGTTTCGAGTATTCCTTGGTCAGAAAAAAATTCAGTATGTCAAATATGGACTTTTGTCAGGATGATATAACATCCGAAGATGTCAATCTGAATGTATAGTGTTAATCATTTAGGACTCTTTGGCCAGAAATATGTTCAGTAGGTGAAAAGACGACCTCTGAATAGCTGATTTATCATCAGAAAGAGTCTATAACTTTATATAGTTTAAAATCTTTTGATGACCCTTTGACCAGAAATAAGTTCAAAAGGTCAAATATGGATATCTATATGGCTTAAGTAGCATTAGAAGGAGTCTATGAGTATGTATAGAAAGTCCAAGATCGAGAACTCTTTGGCCATAAATATGTTCAGAAGGTCAAAAGGGGACCTCTGTATAGCTGATTTATCATCAGAAGTCGTCTATAACTTTATATAGATTGAAACATTTTGAGGACACTTTGACCAGAAATAAGCTGAAAAGGTCAGAAATGGACATCTATATGGCTTATGAAGCATCAGAAGGAGTCTATGAGTATGTATAGAAAGCCCAATATCGAGGACTCTTTGGCCAAAAATATGTTCCTTGGGTCAAATATGGACTTCTGTATGGCTGACGTAACATCAGAAAGAGTCAACGAGTATATATGGAAAGGTCAAGTTTCGAGTATTCCTTGGTCAGAAAAAAATTCAGTATGTCAAATATGGACTTTTGTCAGGATGATATAACATCCGAAGATGTCAATCTGAATGTATAGTGCTAATCATTTAGGGCTCTTTGGCCAGAAATATGTTCAGTAGGTGAAAAGAGGACCTCTGAATAGTTGATTTATCATCAGAAAGCGTCTATAACTTTATATAGTTTAAAAACTTTTGATGACCCTTTGACTAGAAATAAGTTCAAAAGGTCAGATATGGATATCTATATGGCTTAAGTAGCATTAGGAGTCTATGAGTATGTATAGAAAGTCCAAGATCGAGAACTCTTTGGCCATAAATATATTCCTTGGGTCAAATATGGACTTCTGTAAGGCTGATTTGACATCAGAAGGAGTCGATAAGTTTATAATAGTAAAAAACATTTTTAGGATTCTTTGGCCAAAAATATGTTCAATTGGTCACATATGGACTACAGTCTGGATGATATAACATCACAAGAAGTCTGTATAGTACGACAAATATGTATAGTAAGGTTAAAGTTCAAGGTCTCTGTCCAGAGATATGTTCAGAAGGTCAAATATGGACTTCTGTGTGGCTTATTTAACATCAGAGGGAGTCCATACGTTTATGATAGACAAAATCCTTTTGAGAACTCTTTGGTCAATTTTTTTTTCAAATGGTCCAATATGGGCTACTGCCTGCCTGATTTAACATTACGAGAAGTCAGTCTATATGTATAGTGAGTTAATGTTCACGGACTCTGGCCAGAAATATGTTCAGTAGGTCAAAAATAGACTACTGGCTGGTTAATATAACATCACAAGAAGTCAATCTGTAATATAACAAGATAATGTTCAAGAACTCTTTGGCCAGAAATATGTTCAGAAG
This sequence comes from Rutilus rutilus, assembly GCF_951802725.1. NCBI lineage: Eukaryota > Metazoa > Chordata > Actinopteri > Cypriniformes > Leuciscidae > Rutilus > Rutilus rutilus. The sequence continues at coordinate 20,910,820 of NC_140216.1, forward strand.
GTCAAAAGGGGACCTCTGTATAGCTGATTTATCATCAGAAGTCGTCTATAACTTTATATAGATTGAAACATTTTGAGGACACTTTGACCAGAAATAAGCTGAAAAGGTCAGAAATGGACATCTATATGGCTTATGAAGCATCAGAAGGAGTCTATGAGTATGTATAGAAAGCCCAATATCGAGGACTCTTTGGCCATAAATATGTTCCTTGGGTCAAATATGGACTAACTGTATGGGTGACGTAACATCAGAAAGAGTCAACGAGTATATATGGAAAGGTCTAGTTTCGAGTATTCCTTGGTCAGAAAAAAATTCAGTATGTCAAATATGGACTTTTGTCAGGATGATATAACATCCGAAGATGTCAATCTGAATGTATAGTGCTAATCATTTAGGGCTCTTTGGCCAGAAATATGTTCAGTAGGTGAAAAGAGGACCTCTGAATAGTTGATTTATCATCAGAAAGCGTCTATAACTTTATATAGTTTAAAAACTTTTGATGACCCTTTGACTAGAAATAAGTTCAAAAGGTCAGATATGGATATCTATATGGCTTAAGTAGCATTAGGAGTCTATGAGTATGTATAGAAAGTCCAAGATCGAGAACTCTTTGGCCATAAATATATTCCTTGGGTCAAATATGGACTTCTGTAAGGCTGATTTGACATCAGAAGGAGTCGATAAGTTTATAATAGTAAAAAACATTTTTAGGATTCTTTGGCCAAAAATATGTTCAATTGGTCACATATGGACTACAGTCTGGATGATATAACATCACAAGAAGTCTGTATAGTACGACAAATATGTATAGTAAGGTTAAAGTTCAAGGTCTCTGTCCAGAGATATGTTCAGAAGGTCAAATATGGACTTCTGTGTGGCTGACGTAACATAAGAAAGAGTCAACTACTATATATAGAAAGGTCAAGTTTCGAGTACTCCTTGGACAGAAAAAAATTCAGTATGTCAAAAATGGACTTTTGTCAGGATGATATAACATCCGAAGATATCAATCTGAATGTATAGTGTTAATCTTTAAGGACTCTTTGGCCAGGAATATGTTCAGTAGGTCAAAAGCATACCTATGTATAGCTCATTGCTATAACATTATGTGTTTTGCACAAACGATCTAACGTTGTGCATCTTTAAAGAATAACATAGGCTATGCACTTCTTGCATTGCATTACACTTCTCTCATTGCATTGCACACCAGAACTAAGTCAATTCAATGTTCATTAAAGAGATAACATATGTGTTGTTACATTGCATTGCACAAACGATCTAACGTTGTGCATTGAAGAATAACATAGGCTATGCTCTTTTTGCATTGCATTGCATACCAGAACTTCCCATGTTCATTAAAGAGATAACGTGTCAACACACGTATCTCAATGCACGCATTGCATTGCATTGCACCAACGATCTAACGTTGTGCATTGAAGAATAACATATAAGTTATGCACTTTTCGTATTGCTTTGAATTGCACACCAGAACTAACTCATTCCCATGGTCATTAAAGAGATAACATATGTGTGTTGAATTGCATTGCATTGCATTGCACTAACGATCTAACGTTGTGCACTGAAGAATAACATAGGCTATGCACTTGCATTGCATTGCATACCAGAACCAAATAATTCCAATGTTCACTAAAGCGATAACTAAATCATTCCCATGTTCATTAAAGACATAACGTGTGTTGTTGCAGTGCATTGCATTGCACTAACTATCTAACGTTGTGCATTGAAGATAACATATAAGTTATGCACTTTTCGCATTGCATTGCATTGCACACCAGAACTAACTCATTCCCATGTTCATTAAAGAGATAACATATGTGTGTTGCATTGCATTGCATTGCATTGCATTGCATTGCACTAACAATCTAACGTTGTGCACTGAAGAATAACATATAGCTCATGCACTTTTCGCATTGCATTGCATTGCACACCAGAACTAACTCATTCACATGTTCATTAAAGAGATAACATATGTTGTTGCATTGCATTGCACAAACGATCTAACGTTGTGCACTGAAGAGTAACATATAGGTTATGCACATTTCTCATTGCATTGCATTGCATTGCATTGCACTAACAATCTAACGTTGTGCACTGAAGAATAACATATAGGTTATGCCCTTTTCGCATTGCATTGCATTGCACACCAGAACTAAATCATTCCCATGTTCATTAAAGAGACGATGTGTGTTGTTGCATTGCATTGCATTGCAAGCACGATCTAACGTTGTGCATTGAAGAATAACATAGGCTATGCACTTCTTGCATTGCATTGCACTAACGATCTAACGTTGTGCACTGAAGAATAACATATAGGTTATGCACTTTTCGCATTGCATTGCATTGCACACCAGAAATAAATCATTCCCATGTTCATTAAAGAGACGATGTGTGTTGTTGCATTGCATTGTATTGCATTGCATTGCATTTGCATTGCACTAACGATCTAACGTTGTGCACTGAAGAATAACATATAGGTAATGCACTTCTTGCTTTGCATTGCACACCAGAACTAACTCATTCCAATATTCATTAAAGAAATAACGTGTGTTGTTGCATTGCATTGCATTGCATTGCATTGCACTAACAATCTAACGTTATGCACTGAAGAGTAACATTAGGTTATGCACTTTTCGCATTGCATTGCACACCAGAACTAAATCATTCCCATGTTCATTCAAGAGATGATATGTGTGTTGTTGCATTGCATTCCACTAACGATCTACCGTTGTGCACTGAAGAATAACATATAGGTTATGCCCTTTTTGCATTGCATTGCATTGCACCCCAGAACTAACTCATTCCCATGTTCATTAAAGAGATAACGTGTGTTGTTGCATTGCATTGCATTGCATTGCACTAACGATCTAACGTTGTGCACTGAAGAATAACATATAGGTTATGCACTTCTCGCATTGCATTACATTGCACACCTGAACTAAATCATTCCCGTGTTCATTCAAGATAAGATATGTGTGTTGTTGCATTGCATTGCATTGCACTAACGATCTAACGTTGTGCACTAAAGAATAACATATAGGTTATGCACTTTTTGCATTGCATTGCACACCAGATCTAACTCATTCCAATGTTCATTAAAGAAATAACGTGTGTTGTTGCATTGCATTGCATTGCACTAACGATCTAACGTTGTGCACTAAAGAATAACATATAGGTTATGCACTTTTTGCATTGCATTGCACACCAGATCTAACTCATTCCAATGTTCATTAAAGAGATAACATGTGTGTTTTGTTGCATTGCATTTCACAAACGATCTAACGTTGTGCATTGAAGCCACCTATAGAATTCCACATTTGACCTATTAAACTTATTTCTGGTCAAAGGGTCCTCAAAGGGTTTCTTATTATGTTAATTCAGCCATACAGAGGTCCTATTTGAACTACTGAACAAATTTTTGGCCAAAGAGTCTTTGAACATTAACCTTCTCTACTTATTGACTTCTCTTAATAATACATTAGCCATACAAAAGTCCATATTTGACCTACTGAACATATTTCTGGTCAAAGAGTCCCTGACCTTTCTGTACAGCTTCCGATGTTTCATTAGCCTGAAAGATGTCCATACTTGACCCATTGAATATATTTCTGACCATAGAGTCCTCGATCTTGAACTTTCTAAACATACTTGTAGAATGTATCCTCTATCCGATCTGCTATCCGATGTATTCGAACAGTAGTTCAAATTTTATATTTTGAACATATTTCTAGACATGAGACCTTGAACTTTAAATTTCTAGACTAATTGCTCTTCTGATGTTTCATCAGCCATACAGTATAGTTCAAATTTGACCTATTGAACATTTCTATAACCAAAGTGTCCTCGATCTTGATCGTTCTATACATAATCATAGGCTTGTTCTGATGTTTCATCATTGAGACAGAAGTCCATTATTGACCTACTGAATATATTTCTGGCAAAAGAATCATCAAAGTTTAACTTACTGTTCCTTCTCCTATTTTTGATTTTTCATCCAACATACAGTAGTCCATATTTGACCAAGAGAACATGTTTCTGGCCAAAGAGTCATCAAAGGGTATGTTTATATGCATTCTCATCGACTACTTTTGATGTTAAGTCAACCATATTGTTAGTCCAAATTTGACCCATTGAACATATATCTGGCCAAAGAGACCTAGATCAATTAATTATCTATACATAATTACTATCTCCTTCTGATTTTTCATCAGCCAGGTTATTATCCATATTTGACAAATGAACATATTTCTGTCTGGAAGAGTCCTTGATCTTTCTATACATACTCATAGACGCTTTCAGATAGTACTTCAGCAAAAAAATGATCCATAATTGACTACTAAACTCATTTCTGAGCGGTGGGTTTATAAATCTTGATTTCTCTATACATATTAATTGACTCCTTCTGATGTTACAATAGCAAAACAGTATTGTATTGTATCAATATGACCTATTAAACCTATTTCTGACCAAAGAGTCTATGAACATTTTTCTATACATACTCAATGACTCCTGATTTTACAAGAGCAATATAGTATTTCAAAATTTGACCAATTGAACATATTTCTGGCCAAAGAGACCTTGATCTTATTCTTTCTATACATACTCCTTCTGATGTTTCATCAGCCAGATAATTGTCCACAATTGACCTACTGAACATTTTTCTGCCCGAAGAGTCAATGAGTCAATGAATTCTATACATAATCATTTACTTCTGATGTTTCTTCAGCCATACAGAAGTCCAGATTTGACACGTTGAACATATTTCTGACCAAAGAGTCCTTGATCTTGAACTTTCTATTCATAATTACAGACTCTTTCAGAAAGTACATCGGACAGACAATTGTCCATATTAATTATTAAACATGGCCAACAAGTCCATGAACTTGAACATTCCTTTTAGTGTTTCATCAGCCAGACAGTAGTCCATAATTGACCTACTGAACATATTGCTGCCTGAAGAGTCTTGAACTTGAACTTTCTATACATGCTCATTGACTCCTTCTGATGTTTCACAAGCAGACAATAGTCCATAATTGACCCTCTGAACATATTTCTAGTATAAGAGTCCTCTGTCTTGAACTTTCTATAGATTCTCAGTGACTCCTTATGATGACTCATCAGACGGACAATTGTCCATAATTGACCCACTGAACATATTTCTACCTGAAGAGTCTTTGAACTTGAACTTTCTATTCATAATCGTTGACTTCTGATGTTTCATCAGCCAGACAGCAGTCCATATTTGACCCACTAAACATATTTCTGGCAAAAGAGTCCTCGATCTTGAACCTTTTAAACATACTCATAGACTCTTTCTGGTGTTTCATCAGCCATGCAGTAGTTCTGATTTGACATAATGAACATATTTCTGACCGAAGAGTCCTCGATCTTGAACTTTCTATTCATACTTATAGACTCTTTCAGATAGTACGTCGGCTGGACAATTGTAGATATTGACTATTGAACACGTTTCTGGCCAACGAGTCTGTGAACTTGAACTTTCTATACATGCTCATTGATGCCTTATTTTGTTTCTTTAGCCATACAGAAGTCCAGATTTGACATGTTGAAAATTTTGTACATGCTAATTGACTCCTTTTAGTGTTTCATCAGCCAGACAGTATTCTTCCGCCGTAAAACGCATCGTGCAGCCCAAACCGTAAGTGCTGGAGATTTGAAACTTAGCCAGATGGTAGAACAAAAAACGAGGAGAGGTTCAGAGAGTATGACCCCGATTGGCCCATAGGTGGCGCTATAGCGACCAAAAGCACGAAACTGTTCATAACTCCTAGACCGTATGTCGTAGACTCAAGTGTCTTATATCATTGGAAAAGATATAAATCTGGACTCCTGAAGAACAAAACTTATATCTCCAGTTTCATTTCCGCCATGATAGATTTTCCGCCATTTCGAATTTTGTCAAAAACCTACTTTTGCGAACTAGTCCTAGGTTTTTCGTCCGATCGGAACCAAACCAGTGCAGAAATGTTCTCTGGAGTCGGAATATCAATAACTATCGGAAAAAAGTTGAAATTTCAATTCATGGTCGCTAGGGGGCGCAAAATTAACATTGTGGGAGGAGCCTATTTTACTAAAATGGCTATAACTCGAGACGTAAATGAGGTATCTTCACCAAACGTGTATGAGTTCAATCTGGGGTCACAGTAAAAAAAATCGCAACGATTGAACACTAGGTGGCGCTATAACATGAAAAAAACATAAAAAGGGCTATAACCACCTGACCGTTAGTCCGATTGACTTGAAAATTGGTATGCAGTGTCTTGGTCCAAGGTGCCATGTATGTCTATGAGGACATTGGCGTATCTCGAAAAACATGGCCGCCATCGGCCAATGAATTTGAGCACTTATTAGACAAGGTTAACGGAGGCCGATCGGAACGAAACTCGATGGGCATGTTCGACTCATGGCCCTAGAGGTCTGTAAGAATTTTGAAAGAAATCGGCCACTAGTTGGCGCTAACGAGTTTTATGGCTCTGTAATCACGCGGTGTTACACTCATCCACACAATATGCACATCATTTGATAGATCTCCTCATCCTGAACAACTTTGGCTCAAGAACCATTGCTGTCAATCAAATCGTTCATTAAATGTGAACATGTTAAAAACCTACTTTTGCAAACTAGTCCTAGGTTTTTCGCCCGATTGGAACCAAACCAATCTAGGACAATTCTATGGACTCTCTAGATCAATAATGATCCAAAAAAAAGTTTAACTTTTGCATTTGGATGGCTGTAATAGGGTTATTTATAAATTGTGCATGGCAAAATACACTAAAAAGCCTATAAATCCTAAATGAAAACTCAGAACTTCACGAAAATGGGTGAGCATATGTGACATAACATAATTAACAAGCATGCAACATTTTATTTTACCATATATGTCCTATGGTACATTGCCTGTATTGGCTGTAAATGGTCTTTTCCAACTATTATGTCAGTGTCATGCTTGCTAAATAAAACAATAACTTTTGATGCTTTTGTGCTTAAAGGCCTTAAAGGCCTTAATTGCTTGAACCCCGATAAATGTTGCTTGCAGCTTTAATGACAATTAAACAAATATATTCTGGCCAACGTGTCTATGTACTTGAACTTTCTATACATGCTCATTGACTCCTTTTAGTGCTTCATCAGCCAGAGAGTACTCCATAATTTACCTACTGAAAATTTTTCTGGTAAAAGAGTCCTCGATTTTGAACTTTCTTTACAAGCTCATTGACTCCTTCTGATGTTTCATCAGCCAGACAATTGTTCATAACTGACCTACTGAACATATTTCTAGTAAAAGAGTCCTCGATCTTGAACATTCTATACATGCTCATTGACTCCTTATGCTGTTTCTTTCTATACATACTCGTTGACTCCATCTGATGTTACATCAGCCATAAAGAAGTCCATAATTGACCCAAGGGACATATTTGTAGCCAAAGAGTCCTCAATCTTGAACTTTCTATACATACTCATAGTCTCCTTCTGATTCTTCATAAGCCATATATATGTCCATATATGACCTATTATTATTTCTGGTCAAAGGTTCCTCAAAAGTTTTTAAACTATGTCAAATTATAGACTCCATCTGATGATAAATCAGACCAAAAGAGGTCAAATTTTGACTCTTGAGTCAATATGTATAGAGAGTTAATGTTCATTGATTCTTTGGCCAAAAATATATTCAGAGGGTCACATATGGAAAGTGTTATACTGTTAAAGTGATGTATCATCAGAAGAAGTCTGTGAGTATTTAGTAAGTTAACTTGTGAGAACCTTTTTGCCAAAAATATTTTCAGTTCGCCAGATATGGACATCTATATAGCTTATGAAGAATCAGAAAGAGTCAACGAGTATATGAGGTCAAGTTTAGACTCTTTGACCAGAAAAAAATTCAGTATGTCAAATATGGACTTTTGTCATGATGATATAACATCCGAAGATATCAATCTGAATGTATAGTGTTAATCTTTAAGGACTCTTTAGCCAGTGATATTTTCGGTAGGTCAAATATGGACTTCTGTGTGGCTGATTTAACATCAGAGGGAGTCCATACGTTTATGATAGACAAAATCCTTTTGAGAACTCTTTGGTCAATTTTTTTTTCAATCGGTCAAATATGGACTACTGCCTGCCTGATTTAACATTACGAGAAGTCAGTCTATATGTATAGTGAGTTACTGTTCACTGACTCTGGCCAGAAATATGTTCAGTAGGTCAAAAATAGACTACAGTTCAAAAGGTCAGATATGGATATCTATATGGCTTAAGTAGCATCAGAAGGAGTCTATGAGTATGTATAGAAAGACCAATATCGAGGACTCTTTGACCAAAAATATGTTCCTTGGGTCAAATATGGACTTCTGTATGGCTGACGTAACATCAGAAAGAGTCAACGAGTATATATGGAAAGGTCAAGTTTCGAGTATTCCTTGGTCAGAAAAAAATTCAGTATGTCAAATATGGACTTTTGTCAGGATGATATAACATCCGAAGATGTCAATCTGAATGTATAGTGCTAATCATTTAGGGCTCTTTGGCCAGAAATATGTTCAGTAGGTGAAAAGAGGACCTCTGAATAGTTGATTTATCATCAGAAAGCGTCTATAACTTTATATAGTTTAAAAACTTTTGATGACCCTTTGACCAGAAATAAGTTCAAAAGGTCAGATATGGATATCTATATGGCTTAAGTAGCATTAGAAGGAGTCTATGAGTATGTATAGAAAGTCCAAGATCGAGAACTCTTTGGCCATAAATATATTCCTTGGGTCAAATATGGACTTCTTTAAGGCTGATTTGACATCAGAAGGTGTCGATAAGTTTATAATAGTAAAAAACATTTTGAGGATTGTTTGGCCAAAAATATGTTCAATTGGTCAAATATGGACTACAGTCTGGATGATATAACATCACAAGAAGTCTGTATAGTACGACAAATATGTATAGTAAGGTTAAAGTTCAAGGTCTCTGTCCAGAAGGTCAAATATGGACTTCTGTGTGGCTGATTTAACATCAGAGGGAGTCCATACGTTTATGATAGACAAAATCCTTTTGAGAACTCTTTGGTCAATTTTTTTTTCAATCGGTCCAATATGGGCTACTGCCTGCCTGATTTAACATTACGAGAAGTCAGTCTATATGTATAGTGAGTTAATGTTCACGGACTCTGGCCAGAAATATGTTCAGTAGGTCAAAAATAGACTACTGGCTGGTTAATATAACATCACAAGAAGTCAATCTGTAGTATAACAAGATAATGTTCAAGAACTCTTTGGCCAGAAATATGTTCAGAAGGTCAAAAGGGGACCTCTGTATAGCTGATTTATCATCAGAAGTCGTCTATAACTTTATATAGATTGAAACATTTTGAGGACACTTTGACCAGAAATAAGCTGAAAAGGTCAGAAATGGACATCTATATGGCTTATGAAGCATCAGAAGGAGTCTATGAGTATGTATAGAAAGCCCAATATCGAGGACTCTTTGGCCATAAATATGTTCCTTGGGTCAAATATGGACTTCTGTATGGCTGACGTAACATCAGAAAGAGTCAACGAGTATATATGGAAAGGTCTAGTTTCGAGTATTCCTTGGTCAGAAAAAAATTCAGTATGTCAAATATGGACTTTTGTCAGGATGATATAACATCCGAATATGTCAATCTGAATGTATAGTGTTAATCATTTAGGACTCTTTGGCCAGAAATATGTTCAGTAGGTGAAAAGAGGACCTCTGAATAGCTGATTTATCATCAGAAAGAGTCTATAACTTTATATAGTTTAAGAACTTTTGATGACCCTTTGACCAGAAATAAGTTCAAAAGGTCAGATATGGATATCTATATGGCTTAAGTAGCATTAGAAGGAGTCTATGAGTATGTATAGAAAGCCCAATATCGTGGACTCTTTGGCCAAAAATATGTTCCTTGGGTCAAATATGGACTTCTGTATGGCTGACGTAACATCAGAAAGAGTCAACGAGTATATATGGAAAGGTCAAGTTTCGAGTATTCCTTGGTCAGAAAAAAATTCAGTATGTCAAATATGGACTTTTATCAGGATGATATAACATCCGAAGATGTCAATCTGAATGTATAGTGTTAATCATTTAGGACTCTTTGGCCAGAAATATGTTCAGTAGGTGAAAAGAGGACCTCTGAATAGCTGATTTATCATCAGAAAGAGTCTATAACTTTATATAGTTTAAAAACTTTTGATGACCCTTTGACCAGAAATAAGTTCAAAAGGTCAGATATGGATATCTATATGGCTTAAGTAGCATTAGAAGGAGTCTATGAGTATGTATAGAAAGTCCAAGATCGAGAACTCTTTGGCCATAAATATATTCCTTGGGTCAAATATGGACTTCTTTAAGGCTGATTTGACATCAGAAGGTGTCGATAAGTTTATAATAGTAAAAAACATTTTGAGGATTGTTTGGCCAAAAATATGTTCAATTGGTCAAATATGGACTACAGTCTGGATGATATAACATCACAAGAAGTCTGTATAGTACGACAAATATGGGCTTAAGGTTAAAGTTCAAGGTCTCTGTCCAGAAGGTCAAATATGGACTTCTGTGTGGCTGATTTAACATCAGAGGGAGTCCATACGTTTATGATAGACAAAATCCTTTTGAGAACTCTTTGGTCAATTTTTTTTTCAGTCGGTCCAATATGGACTACTGCCTGCCTGATTTAACATTACGAGAAGTCAGTCTATATGTATAGTGAGTTAATGTTCACGGACTCTGGCCAGAAATATGTTCAGTAGGTCAAAAATAGACTACTGACTGGTTAATATAACATCACAAGAAGTTAATCTGTAGTATAACAAGATAATGTTCAAGAACTCTTTGGCCAGAAATATGTTCAGAAGGTCAAAAGGGGACCTCTGTATAGCTGATTTATCATCAGAAGTCGTCTATAACTTTATATAGATTGAAACATTTTGAGGACACTTTGACCAGAAATAAGCTGAAAAGGTCAGAAATGGACATCTATATGGCTTATGAAGCATCAGAAGGAGTCTATGAGTATGTATAGAAAGCCCAATATCGAGGACTCTTTGGCCATAAATATGTTCCTTGGGTCAAATATGGACTTCTGTATGGCTGACGTAACATCAGAAAGAGTCAACGAGTATATATGGAAAGGTCTAGTTTCGAGTATTCCTTGGTCAGAAAAAAATTCAGTATGTCAAATATGGACTTTTGTCAGGATGATATAACATCCGAATATGTCAATCTGAATGTATAGTGTTAATCATTTAGGACTCTTTGGCCAGAAATATGTTCAGTAGGTGAAAAGAGGACCTCTGAATAGCTGATTTATCATCAGAAAGAGTCTATAACTTTATATAGTTTAAGAACTTTTGATGACCCTTTGACCAGAAATAAGTTCAAAAGGTCAGATATGGATATCTATATGGCTTAAGTAGCATTAGAAGGAGTCTATGAGTATGTATAGAAAGCCCAATATCGTGGACTCTTTGGCCAAAAATATGTTCCTTGGGTCAAATATGGACTTCTGTATGGCTGACGTAACATCAGAAAGAGTCAACGAGTATATATGGAAAGGTCAAGTTTCGAGTATTCCTTGGTCAGAAAAAAATTCAGTATGTCAAATATGGACTTTTATCAGGATGATATAACATCCGAAGATGTCAATCTGAATGTATAGTGTTAATCATTTAGGACTCTTTGGCCAGAAATATGTTCAGTAGGTGAAAAGAGGACCTCTGAATAGCTGATTTATCATCAGAAAGAGTCTATAACTTTATATAGTTTAAAAACTTTTGATGACCCTTTGACCAGAAATAAGTTCAAAAGGTCAGATATGGATATCTATATGGCTTAAGTAGCATTAGAAGGAGTCTATGAGTATGTATAGAAAGTCCAAGATCGAGAACTCTTTGGCCATAAATATATTCCTTGGGTCAAATATGGACTTCTTTAAGGCTGATTTGACATCAGAAGGTGTCGATAAGTTTATAATAGTAAAAAACATTTTGAGGATTGTTTGGCCAAAAATATGTTCAATTGGTCAAATATGGACTACAGTCTGGATGATATAACATCACAAGAAGTCTGTATAGTACGACAAATATGGGCTTAAGGTTAAAGTTCAAGGTCTCTGTCCAGAAGGTCAAATATGGACTTCTGTGTGGCTGATTTAACATCAGAGGGAGTCCATACGTTTATGATAGACAAAATCCTTTTGAGAACTCTTTGGTCAATTTTTTTTTCAGTCGGTCCAATATGGACTACTGCCTGCCTGATTTAACATTACGAGAAGTCAGTCTATATGTATAGTGAGTTAATGTTCACGGACTCTGGCCAGAAATATGTTCAGTAGGTCAAAAATAGACTACTGACTGGTTAATATAACATCACAAGAAGTTAATCTGTAGTATAACAAGATAATGTTCAAGAACTCTTTGGCCAGAAATATGTTCAGAAGGTCAAAAGGGGACCTCTGTATAGCTGATTTATCATCAGAAGTCGTCTATAACTTTATATAGATTGAAACATTTTGAGGACACTTTGACCAGAAATAAGCTGAAAAGGTCAGAAATGGACATCTATATGGCTTATGAAGCATCAGAAGGAGTCTATGAATATGTATAGAAAGCCCAATATCGAGGACTTTTTGGCCATAAATATGTTCCTTGGGTCAAATATGGACTTCTGTATGGCTGACGTAAAATCAGAAAGAGTCAAAGAGTATATATGGAAAGGTCAAGTTTCGAGTATTCCTTGGTCAGAAAAAAATTCAGTATGTCAAATATGGACTTTTGTCAGGATGATATAACATCCGAAGATGTCAATCTGAATGTATAGTGTTAATCATTTAGGACTCTTTGGCCAGAAATATGTTCAGTTGGTGAAAAGAGGACCTCTGAATAGCTGATTTATCATCAGAAAGAGTCTATAACTTTATATAGTTTAAAAACTTTTGATGACCCTTTGACCAGAAATAAGTTCAAAAGGTCAGATATGGATATCTATATGGCTTAAGTAGCATTAGAAGGAGTCTATGAGTATGTATAGAAAGCCCAATATCGAGGACTCTTTGGCCAAAAATATGTTCCTTGGGTCAAATATGGACTTCTGTATGGCTGACGTAACATCAGAAAGAGTCAACGAGTATATATGGAAAGGTCAAGTTTCGAGTATTCCTTGGTCAGAAAAAAATTCAGTATGTCAAATATGGACTTCTGTGTGGCTGATTTAACATCAGAGGGAGTCCATACGTTTATGATAGACAAAATCCTTTTGAGAACTCTTTGGTCAATTTTTTTTTCAATCGGTCCAATATGGGCTACTGCCTGCCTGATTTAACATTACGAGAAGTCAGTCTATATGTATAGTGAGTTACTGTTCACTGACTCTGGCCAGAAATATGTTCAGTAGGTCAAAAATAGACTACAGTTCAAAAGGTCAGATATGGATATCTATATGGCTTAAGTAGCATCAGAAGGAGTCTATGAGTATGTATAGAAAGACCAATATCGAGGACTCTTTGACCAAAAATATGTTCCTTGGGTCAAATATGGACTTCTGTATGGCTGACGTAACATCAGAAAGAGTCAACGAGTATATATGGAAAGGTCAAGTTTCGAGTATTCCTTGGTCAGAAAAAAATTCAGTATGTCAAATATGGACTTTTGTCAGGATGATATAACATCCGAAGATGTCAATCTGAATGTATAGTGCTAATCATTTAGGGCTCTTTGGCCAGAAATATGTTCAGTAGGTGAAAAGAGGACCTCTGAATAGTTGATTTATCATCAGAAAGCGTCTATAACTTTATATAGTTTAAAAACTTTTGATGACCCTTTGACCAGAAATAAGTTCAAAAGGTCAGATATGGATATCTATATGGCTTAAGTAGCATTAGAAGGAGTCTATATGTATAGAAAGTCCAAGATCGAGAACTCTTTGGCCATAAATATATTCCTTGGGTCAAATATGGACTTCTGTAAGGCTGATTTGACATCAGAAGGAGTCGATAAGTTTATAATAGTAAAAAACATTTTGAGGATTCTTTGGCCAAAAATATGTTCAATTGGTCAAATATGGACTACAGTCTGGATGATATAACATCACAAGAAGTCTGTATAGTACGACAAATATGTATAGTAAGGTTAAAGTTCAAGGTCTCTGTCCAGAGATATGTTCAGAAGGTCAAATATGGACTTCTGTGTGGCTGATTTAACATCAGAGGGAGTCCATACGTTTATGATAGACAAAATCCTTTTGAGAACTCTTTGGTCAATTTTTCTTTCAATCGGTCCAATATGGACTACTGCCTGCCTGATTTAACATTACGAGAAGTCAGTCTATATGTATAGTGAGTTAATGTTCACGGACTCTGGCCAGAAATATGTTCAGTAGGTCAAAAATAGACTACTGGCTGGTTAATATAACATCACAAGAAGTCAATCTGTAGTATAACAAGATAATGTTCAAGAACTCTTTGGCCAGAAATATGTTCAGAAGGTCAAAAGGGGACCTCTGTATAGCTGATTTATCATCAGAAGTCGTCTATAACTTTATATAGATTGAAACATTTTGAGGACACTTTGACCAGAAATAAGCTGAAAAGGTCAGAAATGGACATCTATATGGCTTATGAAGCATCAGAAGGAGTCTATGAATATGTATAGAAAGCCCAATATCGAGGACTCTTTGGCCATAAATATGTTCCTTGGGTCAAATATGGACTTCTGTATGGCTGACGTAACATCAGAAAGAGTCAACGAGTATATATGGAAAGGTCAAGTTTCGAGTATTCCTTGGTCAGAAAAAAATTCAGTATGTCAAATATGGACTTTTATCAGGATGATATAACATCCGAAGATGTCAATCTGAATGTATAGTGTTAATCATTTAGGACTCTTTGGCCAGAAATATGTTCAGTAGGTGAAAAGAGGACCTCTGAATAGCTGATTTATCATCAGAAAGAGTCTATAACTTTATATAGTTTAAAAACTTTTGATGACCCTTTGACCAGAAATAAGTTCAAAAGGTCAGATATGGATATCTATATGGCTTAAGTAGCATTAGAAGGAGTCTATGAGTATGTATAGAAAGTCCAAGATCGAGAACTCTTTGGCCATAAATATATTCCTTGGGTCAAATATGGACTTCTTTAAGGCTGATTCGACATCAGAAGGTGTCGATAAGTTTATAATAGTAAAAAACATTTTGAGGATTGTTTGGCCAAAAATATGTTCAATTGGTCAAATATGGACTACAGTCTGGATGATATAACATCACAAGAAGTCTGTATAGTACGACAAATATGGGCTTAAGGTTAAAGTTCAAGGTCTCTGTCCAGAAGGTCAAATATGGACTTCTGTGTGGCTGATTTAACATCAGAGGGAGTCCATACGTTTATGATAGACAAAATCCTTTTGAGAACTCTTTGGTCAATTTTTTTTTCAGTCGGTCCAATATGGACTACTGCCTGCCTGATTTAACATTACGAGAAGTCAGTCTATATGTATAGTGAGTTAATGTTCACGGACTCTGGCCAGAAATATGTTCAGTAGGTCAAAAATAGACTACTGACTGGTTAATATAACATCACAAGAAGTTAATCTGTAGTATAACAAGATAATGTTCAAGAACTCTTTGGCCAGAAATATGTTCAGAAGGTCAAAAGGGGACCTCTGTATAGCTGATTTATCATCAGAAGTCGTCTATAACTTTATATAGATTGAAACATTTTGAGGACACTTTGACCAGAAATAAGCTGAAAAGGTCAGAAATGGACATCTATATGGCTTATGAAGCATCAGAAGGAGTCTATGAATATGTATAGAAAGCCCAATATCGAGGACTTTTTGGCCATAAATATGTTCCTTGGGTCAAATATGGACTTCTGTATGGCTGACGTAAAATCAGAAAGAGTCAAAGAGTATATATGGAAAGGTCAAGTTTTGAGTATTCCTTGGTCAGAAAAAAATTCAGTATGTCAAATATGGACTTTTGTCAGGATGATATAACATCCGAAGATGTCAATCTGAATGTATAGTGTTAATCATTTAGGACTCTTTGGCCAGAAATATGTTCAGTTGGTGAAAAGAGGACCTCTGAATAGCTGATTTATCATCAGAAAGAGTCTATAACTTTATATAGTTTAAAAACTTTTGATGACCCTTTGACCAGAAATAAGTTCAAAAGGTCAGATATGGATATCTATATGGCTTAAGTAGCATTAGAAGGAGTCTATGAGTATGTATAGAAAGCCCAATATCGAGGACTCTTTGGCCAAAAATATGTTCCTTGGGTCAAATATGGACTTCTGTATGGCTGACGTAACATCAGAAAGAGTCAACGAGTATATATGGAAAGGTCAAGTTTCGAGTATTCCTTGGTCAGAAAAAAATTCAGTATGTCAAATATGGACTTTTGTCAGGATGATATAACATCCGAAGATGTCAACCTGAATGTATAGTGCTAATCATTTAGGGCTCTTTGGCCAGAAATATGTTCAGTAGGTGAAAAGAGGACCTCTGAATAGTTGATTTATCATCAGAAAGCGTCTATAACTTTATATAGTTTAAAAACTTTTGATGACCCTTTGACCAGAAATAAGTTCAAAAGGTCAGATATGGATATCTATATGGCTTAAGTAGCATTAGAAGGAGTCTATATGTATAGAAAGTCCAAGATCGAGAACTCTTTGGCCATAAATATATTCCTTGGGTCAAATATGGACTTCTGTAAGGCTGATTTGACATCAGAAGGAGTCGATAAGTTTATAATAGTAAAAAACATTTTGAGGATTCTTTGGCCAAAAATATGTTCAATTGGTCAAATATGGACTACAGTCTGGATGATATAACATCACAAGAAGTCTGTATAGTACGACAAATATGTATAGTAAGGTTAAAGTTCAAGGTCTCTGTCCAGAGATATGTTCAGAAGGTCAAATATGGACTTCTGTGTGGCTGATTTAACATCAGAGGGAGTCCATACGTTTATGATAGACAAAATCCTTTTGAGAACTCTTTGATCAATTTTTCTTTCAATCGGTCCAATATGGACTACTGCCTGCCTGATTTAACATTACGAGAAGTCAGTCTATATGTATAGTGAGTTAATGTTCACGGACTCTGGCCAGAAATATGTTCAGTAGGTCAAAAATAGACTACTGGCTGGTTAATATAACATCACAAGAAGTCAATCTGTAGTATAACAAGATAATGTTCAAGAACTCTTTGGCCAGAAATATGTTCAGAAGGTCAAAAGGGGACCTCTGTATAGCTGATTTATCATCAGAAGTCGTCTATAACTTTATATAGATTGAAACATTTTGAGGACACTTTGACCAGAAATAAGCTGAAAAGGTCAGAAATGGACATCTATATGGCTTATGAAGCATCAGAAGGAGTCTATGAATATGTATAGAAAGCCCAATATCGAGGACTCTTTGGCCATAAATATGTTCCTTGGGTCAAATATGGACTTCTGTATGGCTGACGTAACATCAGAAAGAGTCAACGAGTATATATGGAAAGGTCAAGTTTCGAGTATTCCTTGGTCAGAAAAAAATTCAGTATGTCAAATATGGACTTTTGTCAGGATGATATAACATCCGAAGATGTCAATCTGAATTTATAGTGCTAATCATTTAGGGCTCTTTGGCCAGAAATATGTTCAGTAGGTGAAAAGAGGACCTCTGAATAGCTGATTTATCATCAGAAAGAGTCTATAACTTTATATAGTTTAAAAACTTTTGATGACCCTTTGACCAGAAATAAGTTCAAAAGGTCAGATATGGATATCTATATGGCTTAAGTAGCATTAGAAGGAGTCTATGAGTATGTATAGAAAGTCCAAGATCGAGAACTCTTTGGCCATAAATATATTCCTTGGGTCAAATATGGACTTCTGTAAGGCTGATTTGACATCAGAAGGAGTCGATAAGTTTATAATAATAAAAAACATTTTGAGGATTGTTTGGCCAAAAATATGTTCAATTGGTCAAATATGGACTACAGTCTGGATGATATAACATCACGAGAAGTCTGTATAGTACGACAAATATGTATAGTAAGTTTAAAGTTCAAGGTCTCTGTCCAGAGATATGTTCAGAAGGTCAAATATGGACTTCTGTGTGGCTGATTTAACATCAGAGGGAGTCCATACGTTTATGATAGACAAAATCCTTTTGAGAACTCTTTGATCAATTTTTCTTTCAATCGGTCCAATATGGACTACTGCCTGCCTGATTTAACATTACGAGAAGTCAGTCTATATGTATAGTGAGTTAATGTTCACGGACTCTGGCCAGAAATATGTTCAGTAGGTCAAAAATAGACTACTGGCTGGTTAATATAACATCACAAGAAGTCAATCTGTAGTATAACAAGATAATGTTCAAGAACTCTTTGGCCAGAAATATGTTCAGAAGGTCAAAAGGGGACCTCTGTATAGCTGATTTATCATCAGAAGTCGTCTATAACTTTATATAGATTGAAACATTTTGAGGACACTTTGACCAGAAATAAGCTGAAAAGGTCAGAAATGGACATCTATATGGCTTATGAAGCATCAGAAGGAGTCTATGAATATGTATAGAAAGCCCAATATCGAGGACTCTTTGGCCATAAATATGTTCCTTGGGTCAAATATGGACTTCTGTATGGCTGACGTAACATCAGAAAGAGTCAACGAGTATATATGGAAAGGTCAAGTTTCGAGTATTCCTTGGTCAGAAAAAAATTCAGTATGTCAAATATGGACTTTTGTCAGGATGATATAACATCCGAAGATGTCAATCTGAATTTATAGTGCTAATCATTTAGGGCTCTTTGGCCAGAAATATGTTCAGTAGGTGAAAAGAGGACCTCTGAATAGCTGATTTATCATCAGAAAGAGTCTATAACTTTATATAGTTTAAAAACTTTTGATGACCCTTTGACCAGAAATAAGTTCAAAAGGTCAGATATGGATATCTATATGGCTTAAGTAGCATTAGAAGGAGTCTATGAGTATGTATAGAAAGTCCAAGATCGAGAACTCTTTGGCCATAAATATATTCCTTGGGTCAAATATGGACTTCTTTAAGGCTGATTCGACATCAGAAGGTGTCGATAAGTTTATAATAGTAAAAAACATTTTGAGGATTGTTTGGCCAAAAATATGTTCAATTGGTCAAATATGGACTACAGTCTGGATGATATAACATCACAAGAAGTCTGTATAGTACGACAAATATGGGCTTAAGGTTAAAGTTCAAGGTCTCTGTCCAGAAGGTCAAATATGGACTTCTGTGTGGCTGATTTAACATCAGAGGGAGTCCATACGTTTATGATAGACAAAATCCTTTTGAGAACTCTTTGGTCAATTTTTTTTTCAGTCGGTCCAATATGGACTACTGCCTGCCTGATTTAACATTACGAGAAGTCAGTCTATATGTATAGTGAGTTAATGTTCACGGACTCTGGCCAGAAATATGTTCAGTAGGTCAAAAATAGACTACTGACTGGTTAATATAACATCACAAGAAGTTAATCTGTAGTATAACAAGATAATGTTCAAGAACTCTTTGGCCAGAAATATGTTCAGAAGGTCAAAAGGGGACCTCTGTATAGCTGATTTATCATCAGAAGTCGTCTATAACTTTATATAGATTGAAACATTTTGAGGACACTTTGACCAGAAATAAGCTGAAAAGGTCAGAAATGGACATCTATATGGCTTATGAAGCATCAGAAGGAGTCTATGAATATGTATAGAAAGCCCAATATCGAGGACTTTTTGGCCATAAATATGTTCCTTGGGTCAAATATGGACTTCTGTATGGCTGACGTAAAATCAGAAAGAGTCAAAGAGTATATATGGAAAGGTCAAGTTTTGAGTATTCCTTGGTCAGAAAAAAATTCAGTATGTCAAATATGGACTTTTGTCAGGATGATATAACATCCGAAGATGTCAATCTGAATGTATAGTGTTAATCATTTAGGACTCTTTGGCCAGAAATATGTTCAGTTGGTGAAAAGACGACCTCTGAATAGCTGATTTATCATCAGAAAGAGTCTATAACTTTATATAGTTTAAAAACTTTTGATGACCCTTTGACCAGAAATAAGTTCAAAAGGTCAGATATGGATATCTATATGGCTTAAGTAGCATTAGAAGGAGTCTATGAGTATGTATAGAAAGCCCAATATCGAGGACTCTTTGGCCAAAAATATGTTCCTTGGGTCAAATATGGACTTCTGTATGGCTGACGTAACATCAGAAAGAGTCAACGAGTATATATGGAAAGGTCAAGTTTCGAGTATTCCTTGGTCAGAAAAAAATTCAGTATGTCAAATATGGACTTTTGTCAGGATGATATAACATCCGAAGATGTCAACCTGAATGTATAGTGCTAATCATTTAGGGCTCTTTGGCCAGAAATATGTTCAGTAGGTGAAAAGAGGACCTCTGAATAGTTGATTTATCATCAGAAAGCGTCTATAACTTTATATAGTTTAAAAACTTTTGATGACCCTTTGACCAGAAATAAGTTCAAAAGGTCAGATATGGATATCTATATGGCTTAAGTAGCATTAGAAGGAGTCTATATGTATAGAAAGTCCAAGATCGAGAACTCTTTGGCCATAAATATATTCCTTGGGTCAAATATGGACTTCTGTAAGGCTGATTTGACATCAGAAGGAGTCGATAAGTTTATAATAGTAAAAAACATTTTGAGGATTCTTTGGCCAAAAATATGTTCAATTGGTCAAATATGGACTACAGTCTGGATGATATAACATCACAAGAAGTCTGTATAGTACGACAAATATGTATAGTAAGGTTAAAGTTCAAGGTCTCTGTCCAGAGATATGTTCAGAAGGTCAAATATGGACTTCTGTGTGGCTGATTTAACATCAGAGGGAGTCCATACGTTTATGATAGACAAAATCCTTTTGAGAACTCTTTGATCAATTTTTCTTTCAATCGGTCCAATATGGACTACTGCCTGCCTGATTTAACATTACGAGAAGTCAGTCTATATGTATAGTGAGTTAATGTTCACGGACTCTGGCCAGAAATATGTTCAGTAGGTCAAAAATAGACTACTGGCTGGTTAATATAACATCACAAGAAGTCAATCTGTAGTATAACAAGATAATGTTCAAGAACTCTTTGGCCAGAAATATGTTCAGAAGGTCAAAAGGGGACCTCTGTATAGCTGATTTATCATCAGAAGTCGTCTATAACTTTATATAGATTGAAACATTTTGAGGACACTTTGACCAGAAATAAGCTGAAAAGGTCAGAAATGGACATCTATATGGCTTATGAAGCATCAGAAGGAGTCTATGAATATGTATAGAAAGCCCAATATCGAGGACTCTTTGGCCATAAATATGTTCCTTGGGTCAAATATGGACTTCTGTATGGCTGACGTAACATCAGAAAGAGTCAACGAGTATATATGGAAAGGTCAAGTTTCGAGTATTCCTTGGTCAGAAAAAAATTCAGTATGTCAAATATGGACTTTTGTCAGGATGATATAACATCCGAAGATGTCAATCTGAATTTATAGTGCTAATCATTTAGGGCTCTTTGGCCAGAAATATGTTCAGTAGGTGAAAAGAGGACCTCTGAATAGCTGATTTATCATCAGAAAGAGTCTATAACTTTATATAGTTTAAAAACTTTTGATGACCCTTTGACCAGAAATAAGTTCAAAAGGTCAGATATGGATATCTATATGGCTTAAGTAGCATTAGAAGGAGTCTATGAGTATGTATAGAAAGTCCAAGATCGAGAACTCTTTGGCCATAAATATATTCCTTGGGTCAAATATGGACTTCTGTAAGGCTGATTTGACATCAGAAGGAGTCAATAAGTTTATAATAATAAAAAACATTTTGAGGATTGTTTGGCCAAAAATATGTTCAATTGGTCAAATATGGACTACAGTCTGGATGATATAACATCACGAGAAGTCTGTATAGTACGACAAATATGTATAGTAAGTTTAAAGTTCAAGGTCTCTGTCCAGAGATATGTTCAGAAGGTCAAATATGGACTTCTGTGTGGCTGATTTAACATCAGAGGGAGTCCATACGTTTATGATAGACAAAATCCTTTTGAGAACTCTTTGATCAATTTTTCTTTCAATCGGTCCAATATGGACTACTGCCTGCCTGATTTAACATTACGAGAAGTCAGTCTATATGTATAGTGAGTTAATGTTCACGGACTCTGGCCAGAAATATGTTCAGTAGGTCAAAAATAGACTACTGGCTGGTTAATATAACATCACAAGAAGTCAATCTGTAGTATAACAAGATAATGTTCAAGAACTCTTTGGCCAGAAATATGTTCAGAAGGTCAAAAGGGGACCTCTGTATAGCTGATTTATCATCAGAAGTCGTCTATAACTTTATATAGATTGAAACATTTTGAGGACACTTTGACCAGAAATAAGCTGAAAAGGTCAGAAATGGACATCTATATGGCTTATGAAGCATCAGAAGGAGTCTATGAATATGTATAGAAAGCCCAATATCGAGGACTCTTTGGCCATAAATATGTTCCTTGGGTCAAATATGGACTTCTGTATGGCTGACGTAACATCAGAAAGAGTCAACGAGTATATATGGAAAGGTCAAGTTTCGAGTATTCCTTGGTCAGAAAAAAATTCAGTATGTCAAATATGGACTTTTGTCAGGATGATATAACATCCGAAGATGTCAATCTGAATTTATAGTGCTAATCATTTAGGGCTCTTTGGCCAGAAATATGTTCAGTAGGTGAAAAGAGGACCTCTGAATAGCTGATTTATCATCAGAAAGAGTCTATAACTTTATATAGTTTAAGAACTTTTGATGACCCTTTGACCAGAAATAAGTTCAAAAGGTCAGATATGGATATCTATATGGCTTAAGTAGCATTAGAAGGAGTCTATGAGTATGTATAGAAAGCCCAATATCGTGGACTCTTTGGCCAAAAATATGTTCCTTGGGTCAAATATGGACTTCTGTATGGCTGACGTAACATCAGAAAGAGTCAACGAGTATATATGGAAAGGTCAAGTTTCGAGTATTCCTTGGTCAGAAAAAAATTCAGTATGTCAAATATGGACTTTTATCAGGATGATATAACATCCGAAGATGTCAATCTGAATGTATAGTGTTAATCATTTAGGACTCTTTGGCCAGAAATATGTTCAGTAGGTGAAAAGAGGACCTCTGAATAGCTGATTTATCATCAGAAAGAGTCTATAACTTTATATAGTTTAAAAACTTTTGATGACCCTTTGACCAGAAATAAGTTCAAAAGGTCAGATATGGATATCTATATGGCTTAAGTAGCATTAGAAGGAGTCTATGAGTATGTATAGAAAGTCCAAGATCGAGAACTCTTTGGCCATAAATATATTCCTTGGGTCAAATATGGACTTCTTTAAGGCTGATTTGACATCAGAAGGTGTCGATAAGTTTATAATAGTAAAAAACATTTTGAGGATTGTTTGGCCAAAAATATGTTCAATTGGTCAAATATGGACTACAGTCTGGATGATATAACATCACAAGAAGTCTGTATAGTACGACAAATATGGGCTTAAGGTTAAAGTTCAAGGTCTCTGTCCAGAAGGTCAAATATGGACTTCTGTGTGGCTGATTTAACATCAGAGGGAGTCCATACGTTTATGATAGACAAAATCCTTTTGAGAACTCTTTGGTCAATTTTTTTTTCAGTCGGTCCAATATGGACTACTGCCTGCCTGATTTAACATTACGAGAAGTCAGTCTATATGTATAGTGAGTTAATGTTCACGGACTCTGGCCAGAAATATGTTCAGTAGGTCAAAAATAGACTACTGACTGGTTAATATAACATCACAAGAAGTTAATCTGTAGTATAACAAGATAATGTTCAAGAACTCTTTGGCCAGAAATATGTTCAGAAGGTCAAAAGGGGACCTCTGTATAGCTGATTTATCATCAGAAGTCGTCTATAACTTTATATAGATTGAAACATTTTGAGGACACTTTGACCAGAAATAAGCTGAAAAGGTCAGAAATGGACATCTATATGGCTTATGAAGCATCAGAAGGAGTCTATGAGTATGTATAGAAAGCCCAATATCGAGGACTCTTTGGCCATAAATATGTTCCTTGGGTCAAATATGGACTTCTGTATGGCTGACGTAACATCAGAAAGAGTCAACGAGTATATATGGAAAGGTCTAGTTTCGAGTATTCCTTGGTCAGAAAAAAATTCAGTATGTCAAATATGGACTTTTGTCAGGATGATATAACATCCGAATATGTCAATCTGAATGTATAGTGTTAATCATTTAGGACTCTTTGGCCAGAAATATGTTCAGTAGGTGAAAAGAGGACCTCTGAATAGCTGATTTATCATCAGAAAGAGTCTATAACTTTATATAGTTTAAGAACTTTTGATGACCCTTTGACCAGAAATAAGTTCAAAAGGTCAGATATGGATATCTATATGGCTTAAGTAGCATTAGAAGGAGTCTATGAGTATGTATAGAAAGCCCAATATCGTGGACTCTTTGGCCAAAAATATGTTCCTTGGGTCAAATATGGACTTCTGTATGGCTGACGTAACATCAGAAAGAGTCAACGAGTATATATGGAAAGGTCAAGTTTCGAGTATTCCTTGGTCAGAAAAAAATTCAGTATGTCAAATATGGACTTTTATCAGGATGATATAACATCCGAAGATGTCAATCTGAATGTATAGTGTTAATCATTTAGGACTCTTTGGCCAGAAATATGTTCAGTAGGTGAAAAGAGGACCTCTGAATAGCTGATTTATCATCAGAAAGAGTCTATAACTTTATATAGTTTAAAAACTTTTGATGACCCTTTGACCAGAAATAAGTTCAAAAGGTCAGATATGGATATCTATATGGCTTAAGTAGCATTAGAAGGAGTCTATGAGTATGTATAGAAAGTCCAAGATCGAGAACTCTTTGGCCATAAATATATTCCTTGGGTCAAATATGGACTTCTTTAAGGCTGATTTGACATCAGAAGGTGTCGATAAGTTTATAATAGTAAAAAACATTTTGAGGATTGTTTGGCCAAAAATATGTTCAATTGGTCAAATATGGACTACAGTCTGGATGATATAACATCACAAGAAGTCTGTATAGTACGACAAATATGGGCTTAAGGTTAAAGTTCAAGGTCTCTGTCCAGAAGGTCAAATATGGACTTCTGTGTGGCTGATTTAACATCAGAGGGAGTCCATACGTTTATGATAGACAAAATCCTTTTGAGAACTCTTTGGTCAATTTTTTTTTCAGTCGGTCCAATATGGACTACTGCCTGCCTGATTTAACATTACGAGAAGTCAGTCTATATGTATAGTGAGTTAATGTTCACGGACTCTGGCCAGAAATATGTTCAGTAGGTCAAAAATAGACTACTGACTGGTTAATATAACATCACAAGAAGTTAATCTGTAGTATAACAAGATAATGTTCAAGAACTCTTTGGCCAGAAATATGTTCAGAAGGTCAAAAGGGGACCTCTGTATAGCTGATTTATCATCAGAAGTCGTCTATAACTTTATATAGATTGAAACATTTTGAGGACACTTTGACCAGAAATGAGCTGAAAAGGTCAGAAATGGACATCTATATGGCTTATGAAGCATCAGAAGGAGTCTATGAATATGTATAGAAAGCCCAATATCGAGGACTTTTTGGCCATAAATATGTTCCTTGGGTCAAATATGGACTTCTGTATGGCTGACGTAAAATCAGAAAGAGTCAAAGAGTATATATGGAAAGGTCAAGTTTCGAGTATTCCTTGGTCAGAAAAAAATTCAGTATGTCAAATATGGACTTTTGTCAGGATGATATAACATCCGAAGATGTCAATCTGAATGTATAGTGTTAATCATTTAGGACTCTTTGGCCAGAAATATGTTCAGTTGGTGAAAAGAGGACCTCTGAATAGCTGATTTATCATCAGAAAGAGTCTATAACTTTATATAGTTTAAAAACTTTTGATGACCCTTTGACCAGAAATAAGTTCAAAAGGTCAGATATGGATATCTATATGGCTTAAGTAGCATTAGAAGGAGTCTATGAGTATGTATAGAAAGCCCAATATCGAGGACTCTTTGGCCAAAAATATGTTCCTTGGGTCAAATATGGACTTCTGTATGGCTGACGTAACATCAGAAAGAGTCAACGAGTATATATGGAAAGGTCAAGTTTCGAGTATTCCTTGGTCAGAAAAAAATTCAGTATGTCAAATATGGACTTCTGTGTGGCTGATTTAACATCAGAGGGAGTCCATACGTTTATGATAGACAAAATCCTTTTGAGAACTCTTTGGTCAATTTTTTTTTCAATCGGTCCAATATGGGCTACTGCCTGCCTGATTTAACATTACGAGAAGTCAGTCTATATGTATAGTGAGTTACTGTTCACTGACTCTGGCCAGAAATATGTTCAGTAGGTCAAAAATAGACTACAGTTCAAAAGGTCAGATATGGATATCTATATGGCTTAAGTAGCATCAGAAGGAGTCTATGAGTATGTATAGAAAGACCAATATCGAGGACTCTTTGACCAAAAATATGTTCCTTGGGTCAAATATGGACTTCTGTATGGCTGACGTAACATCAGAAAGAGTCAACGAGTATATATGGAAAGGTCAAGTTTCGAGTATTCCTTGGTCAGAAAAAAATTCAGTATGTCAAATATGGACTTTTGTCAGGATGATATAACATCCGAAGATGTCAATCTGAATGTATAGTGCTAATCATTTAGGGCTCTTTGGCCAGAAATATGTTCAGTAGGTGAAAAGAGGACCTCTGAATAGTTGATTTATCATCAGAAAGCGTCTATAACTTTATATAGTTTAAAAACTTTTGATGACCCTTTGACCAGAAATAAGTTCAAAAGGTCAGATATGGATATCTATATGGCTTAAGTAGCATTAGAAGGAGTCTATATGTATAGAAAGTCCAAGATCGAGAACTCTTTGGCCATAAATATATTCCTTGGGTCAAATATGGACTTCTGTAAGGCTGATTTGACATCAGAAGGAGTCGATAAGTTTATAATAGTAAAAAACATTTTGAGGATTCTTTGGCCAAAAATATGTTCAATTGGTCAAATATGGACTACAGTCTGGATGATATAACATCACAAGAAGTCTGTATAGTACGACAAATATGTATAGTAAGGTTAAAGTTCAAGGTCTCTGTCCAGAGATATGTTCAGAAGGTCAAATATGGACTTCTGTGTGGCTGATTTAACATCAGAGGGAGTCCATACGTTTATGATAGACAAAATCCTTTTGAGAACTCTTTGGTCAATTTTTCTTTCAATCGGTCCAATATGGACTACTGCCTGCCTGATTTAACATTACGAGAAGTCAGTCTATATGTATAGTGAGTTAATGTTCACGGACTCTGGCCAGAAATATGTTCAGTAGGTCAAAAATAGACTACTGGCTGGTTAATATAACATCACAAGAAGTCAATCTGTAGTATAACAAGATAATGTTCAAGAACTCTTTGGCCAGAAATATGTTCAGAAGGTCAAAAGGGGACCTCTGTATAGCTGATTTATCATCAGAAGTCGTCTATAACTTTATATAGATTGAAACATTTTGAGGACACTTTGACCAGAAATAAGCTGAAAAGGTCAGAAATGGACATCTATATGGCTTATGAAGCATCAGAAGGAGTCTATGAATATGTATAGAAAGCCCAATATCGAGGACTCTTTGGCCATAAATATGTTCCTTGGGTCAAATATGGACTTCTGTATGGCTGACGTAACATCAGAAAGAGTCAACGAGTATATATGGAAAGGTCAAGTTTCGAGTATTCCTTGGTCAGAAAAAAATTCAGTATGTCAAATATGGACTTTTATCAGGATGATATAACATCCGAAGATGTCAATCTGAATGTATAGTGTTAATCATTTAGGACTCTTTGGCCAGAAATATGTTCAGTAGGTGAAAAGAGGACCTCTGAATAGCTGATTTATCATCAGAAAGAGTCTATAACTTTATATAGTTTAAAAACTTTTGATGACCCTTTGACCAGAAATAAGTTCAAAAGGTCAGATATGGATATCTATATGGCTTAAGTAGCATTAGAAGGAGTCTATGAGTATGTATAGAAAGTCCAAGATCGAGAACTCTTTGGCCATAAATATATTCCTTGGGTCAAATATGGACTTCTTTAAGGCTGATTCGACATCAGAAGGTGTCGATAAGTTTATAATAGTAAAAAACATTTTGAGGATTGTTTGGCCAAAAATATGTTCAATTGGTCAAATATGGACTACAGTCTGGATGATATAACATCACAAGAAGTCTGTATAGTACGACAAATATGGGCTTAAGGTTAAAGTTCAAGGTCTCTGTCCAGAAGGTCAAATATGGACTTCTGTGTGGCTGATTTAACATCAGAGGGAGTCCATACGTTTATGATAGACAAAATCCTTTTGAGAACTCTTTGGTCAATTTTTTTTTCAGTCGGTCCAATATGGACTACTGCCTGCCTGATTTAACATTACGAGAAGTCAGTCTATATGTATAGTGAGTTAATGTTCACGGACTCTGGCCAGAAATATGTTCAGTAGGTCAAAAATAGACTACTGACTGGTTAATATAACATCACAAGAAGTTAATCTGTAGTATAACAAGATAATGTTCAAGAACTCTTTGGCCAGAAATATGTTCAGAAGGTCAAAAGGGGACCTCTGTATAGCTGATTTATCATCAGAAGTCGTCTATAACTTTATATAGATTGAAACATTTTGAGGACACTTTGACCAGAAATAAGCTGAAAAGGTCAGAAATGGACATCTATATGGCTTATGAAGCATCAGAAGGAGTCTATGAATATGTATAGAAAGCCCAATATCGAGGACTTTTTGGCCATAAATATGTTCCTTGGGTCAAATATGGACTTCTGTATGGCTGACGTAAAATCAGAAAGAGTCAAAGAGTATATATGGAAAGGTCAAGTTTTGAGTATTCCTTGGTCAGAAAAAAATTCAGTATGTCAAATATGGACTTTTGTCAGGATGATATAACATCCGAAGATGTCAATCTGAATGTATAGTGTTAATCATTTAGGACTCTTTGGCCAGAAATATGTTCAGTTGGTGAAAAGAGGACCTCTGAATAGCTGATTTATCATCAGAAAGAGTCTATAACTTTATATAGTTTAAAAACTTTTGATGACCCTTTGACCAGAAATAAGTTCAAAAGGTCAGATATGGATATCTATATGGCTTAAGTAGCATTAGAAGGAGTCTATGAGTATGTATAGAAAGCCCAATATCGAGGACTCTTTGGCCAAAAATATGTTCCTTGGGTCAAATATGGACTTCTGTATGGCTGACGTAACATCAGAAAGAGTCAACGAGTATATATGGAAAGGTCAAGTTTCGAGTATTCCTTGGTCAGAAAAAAATTCAGTATGTCAAATATGGACTTTTGTCAGGATGATATAACATCCGAAGATGTCAACCTGAATGTATAGTGCTAATCATTTAGGGCTCTTTGGCCAGAAATATGTTCAGTAGGTGAAAAGAGGACCTCTGAATAGTTGATTTATCATCAGAAAGCGTCTATAACTTTATATAGTTTAAAAACTTTTGATGACCCTTTGACCAGAAATAAGTTCAAAAGGTCAGATATGGATATCTATATGGCTTAAGTAGCATTAGAAGGAGTCTATATGTATAGAAAGTCCAAGATCGAGAACTCTTTGGCCATAAATATATTCCTTGGGTCAAATATGGACTTCTGTAAGGCTGATTTGACATCAGAAGGAGTCGATAAGTTTATAATAGTAAAAAACATTTTGAGGATTCTTTGGCCAAAAATATGTTCAATTGGTCAAATATGGACTACAGTCTGGATGATATAACATCACAAGAAGTCTGTATAGTACGACAAATATGTATAGTAAGGTTAAAGTTCAAGGTCTCTGTCCAGAGATATGTTCAGAAGGTCAAATATGGACTTCTGTGTGGCTGATTTAACATCAGAGGGAGTCCATACGTTTATGATAGACAAAATCCTTTTGAGAACTCTTTGATCAATTTTTCTTTCAATCGGTCCAATATGGACTACTGCCTGCCTGATTTAACATTACGAGAAGTCAGTCTATATGTATAGTGAGTTAATGTTCACGGACTCTGGCCAGAAATATGTTCAGTAGGTCAAAAATAGACTACTGGCTGGTTAATATAACATCACAAGAAGTCAATCTGTAGTATAACAAGATAATGTTCAAGAACTCTTTGGCCAGAAATATGTTCAGAAGGTCAAAAGGGGACCTCTGTATAGCTGATTTATCATCAGAAGTCGTCTATAACTTTATATAGATTGAAACATTTTGAGGACACTTTGACCAGAAATAAGCTGAAAAGGTCAGAAATGGACATCTATATGGCTTATGAAGCATCAGAAGGAGTCTATGAATATGTATAGAAAGCCCAATATCGAGGACTCTTTGGCCATAAATATGTTCCTTGGGTCAAATATGGACTTCTGTATGGCTGACGTAACATCAGAAAGAGTCAACGAGTATATATGGAAAGGTCAAGTTTCGAGTATTCCTTGGTCAGAAAAAAATTCAGTATGTCAAATATGGACTTTTGTCAGGATGATATAACATCCGAAGATGTCAATCTGAATTTATAGTGCTAATCATTTAGGGCTCTTTGGCCAGAAATATGTTCAGTAGGTGAAAAGAGGACCTCTGAATAGCTGATTTATCATCAGAAAGAGTCTATAACTTTATATAGTTTAAAAACTTTTGATGACCCTTTGACCAGAAATAAGTTCAAAAGGTCAGATATGGATATCTATATGGCTTAAGTAGCATTAGAAGGAGTCTATGAGTATGTATAGAAAGTCCAAGATCGAGAACTCTTTGGCCATAAATATATTCCTTGGGTCAAATATGGACTTCTGTAAGGCTGATTTGACATCAGAAGGAGTCGATAAGTTTATAATAATAAAAAACATTTTGAGGATTGTTTGGCCAAAAATATGTTCAATTGGTCAAATATGGACTACAGTCTGGATGATATAACATCACGAGAAGTCTGTATAGTACGACAAATATGTATAGTAAGTTTAAAGTTCAAGGTCTCTGTCCAGAGATATGTTCAGAAGGTCAAATATGGACTTCTGTGTGGCTGATTTAACATCAGAGGGAGTCCATACGTTTATGATAGACAAAATCCTTTTGAGAACTCTTTGATCAATTTTTCTTTCAATCGGTCCAATATGGACTACTGCCTGCCTGATTTAACATTACGAGAAGTCAGTCTATATGTATAGTGAGTTAATGTTCACGGACTCTGGCCAGAAATATGTTCAGTAGGTCAAAAATAGACTACTGGCTGGTTAATATAACATCACAAGAAGTCAATCTGTAGTATAACAAGATAATGTTCAAGAACTCTTTGGCCAGAAATATGTTCAGAAGGTCAAAAGGGGACCTCTGTATAGCTGATTTATCATCAGAAGTCGTCTATAACTTTATATAGATTGAAACATTTTGAGGACACTTTGACCAGAAATAAGCTGAAAAGGTCAGAAATGGACATCTATATGGCTTATGAAGCATCAGAAGGAGTCTATGAATATGTATAGAAAGCCCAATATCGAGGACTCTTTGGCCATAAATATGTTCCTTGGGTCAAATATGGACTTCTGTATGGCTGACGTAACATCAGAAAGAGTCAACGAGTATATATGGAAAGGTCAAGTTTCGAGTATTCCTTGGTCAGAAAAAAATTCAGTATGTCAAATATGGACTTTTGTCAGGATGATATAACATCCGAAGATGTCAATCTGAATTTATAGTGCTAATCATTTAGGGCTCTTTGGCCAGAAATATGTTCAGTAGGTGAAAAGAGGACCTCTGAATAGCTGATTTATCATCAGAAAGAGTCTATAACTTTATATAGTTTAAAAACTTTTGATGACCCTTTGACCAGAAATAAGTTCAAAAGGTCAGATATGGATATCTATATGGCTTAAGTAGCATTAGAAGGAGTCTATGAGTATGTATAGAAAGTCCAAGATCGAGAACTCTTTGGCCATAAATATATTCCTTGGGTCAAATATGGACTTCTTTAAGGCTGATTCGACATCAGAAGGTGTCGATAAGTTTATAATAGTAAAAAACATTTTGAGGATTGTTTGGCCAAAAATATGTTCAATTGGTCAAATATGGACTACAGTCTGGATGATATAACATCACAAGAAGTCTGTATAGTACGACAAATATGGGCTTAAGGTTAAAGTTCAAGGTCTCTGTCCAGAAGGTCAAATATGGACTTCTGTGTGGCTGATTTAACATCAGAGGGAGTCCATACGTTTATGATAGACAAAATCCTTTTGAGAACTCTTTGGTCAATTTTTTTTTCAGTCGGTCCAATATGGACTACTGCCTGCCTGATTTAACATTACGAGAAGTCAGTCTATATGTATAGTGAGTTAATGTTCACGGACTCTGGCCAGAAATATGTTCAGTAGGTCAAAAATAGACTACTGACTGGTTAATATAACATCACAAGAAGTTAATCTGTAGTATAACAAGATAATGTTCAAGAACTCTTTGGCCAGAAATATGTTCAGAAGGTCAAAAGGGGACCTCTGTATAGCTGATTTATCATCAGAAGTCGTCTATAACTTTATATAGATTGAAACATTTTGAGGACACTTTGACCAGAAATAAGCTGAAAAGGTCAGAAATGGACATCTATATGGCTTATGAAGCATCAGAAGGAGTCTATGAATATGTATAGAAAGCCCAATATCGAGGACTTTTTGGCCATAAATATGTTCCTTGGGTCAAATATGGACTTCTGTATGGCTGACGTAAAATCAGAAAGAGTCAAAGAGTATATATGGAAAGGTCAAGTTTTGAGTATTCCTTGGTCAGAAAAAAATTCAGTATGTCAAATATGGACTTTTGTCAGGATGATATAACATCCGAAGATGTCAATCTGAATGTATAGTGTTAATCATTTAGGACTCTTTGGCCAGAAATATGTTCAGTTGGTGAAAAGACGACCTCTGAATAGCTGATTTATCATCAGAAAGAGTCTATAACTTTATATAGTTTAAAAACTTTTGATGACCCTTTGACCAGAAATAAGTTCAAAAGGTCAGATATGGATATCTATATGGCTTAAGTAGCATTAGAAGGAGTCTATGAGTATGTATAGAAAGCCCAATATCGAGGACTCTTTGGCCAAAAATATGTTCCTTGGGTCAAATATGGACTTCTGTATGGCTGACGTAACATCAGAAAGAGTCAACGAGTATATATGGAAAGGTCAAGTTTCGAGTATTCCTTGGTCAGAAAAAAATTCAGTATGTCAAATATGGACTTTTGTCAGGATGATATAACATCCGAAGATGTCAACCTGAATGTATAGTGCTAATCATTTAGGGCTCTTTGGCCAGAAATATGTTCAGTAGGTGAAAAGAGGACCTCTGAATAGTTGATTTATCATCAGAAAGCGTCTATAACTTTATATAGTTTAAAAACTTTTGATGACCCTTTGACCAGAAATAAGTTCAAAAGGTCAGATATGGATATCTATATGGCTTAAGTAGCATTAGAAGGAGTCTATATGTATAGAAAGTCCAAGATCGAGAACTCTTTGGCCATAAATATATTCCTTGGGTCAAATATGGACTTCTGTAAGGCTGATTTGACATCAGAAGGAGTCGATAAGTTTATAATAGTAAAAAACATTTTGAGGATTCTTTGGCCAAAAATATGTTCAATTGGTCAAATATGGACTACAGTCTGGATGATATAACATCACAAGAAGTCTGTATAGTACGACAAATATGTATAGTAAGGTTAAAGTTCAAGGTCTCTGTCCAGAGATATGTTCAGAAGGTCAAATATGGACTTCTGTGTGGCTGATTTAACATCAGAGGGAGTCCATACGTTTATGATAGACAAAATCCTTTTGAGAACTCTTTGATCAATTTTTCTTTCAATCGGTCCAATATGGACTACTGCCTGCCTGATTTAACATTACGAGAAGTCAGTCTATATGTATAGTGAGTTAATGTTCACGGACTCTGGCCAGAAATATGTTCAGTAGGTCAAAAATAGACTACTGGCTGGTTAATATAACATCACAAGAAGTCAATCTGTAGTATAACAAGATAATGTTCAAGAACTCTTTGGCCAGAAATATGTTCAGAAGGTCAAAAGGGGACCTCTGTATAGCTGATTTATCATCAGAAGTCGTCTATAACTTTATATAGATTGAAACATTTTGAGGACACTTTGACCAGAAATAAGCTGAAAAGGTCAGAAATGGACATCTATATGGCTTATGAAGCATCAGAAGGAGTCTATGAATATGTATAGAAAGCCCAATATCGAGGACTCTTTGGCCATAAATATGTTCCTTGGGTCAAATATGGACTTCTGTATGGCTGACGTAACATCAGAAAGAGTCAACGAGTATATATGGAAAGGTCAAGTTTCGAGTATTCCTTGGTCAGAAAAAAATTCAGTATGTCAAATATGGACTTTTGTCAGGATGATATAACATCCGAAGATGTCAATCTGAATTTATAGTGCTAATCATTTAGGGCTCTTTGGCCAGAAATATGTTCAGTAGGTGAAAAGAGGACCTCTGAATAGCTGATTTATCATCAGAAAGAGTCTATAACTTTATATAGTTTAAAAACTTTTGATGACCCTTTGACCAGAAATAAGTTCAAAAGGTCAGATATGGATATCTATATGGCTTAAGTAGCATTAGAAGGAGTCTATGAGTATGTATAGAAAGTCCAAGATCGAGAACTCTTTGGCCATAAATATATTCCTTGGGTCAAATATGGACTTCTGTAAGGCTGATTTGACATCAGAAGGAGTCGATAAGTTTATAATAATAAAAAACATTTTGAGGATTGTTTGGCCAAAAATATGTTCAATTGGTCAAATATGGACTACAGTCTGGATGATATAACATCACGAGAAGTCTGTATAGTACGACAAATATGTATAGTAAGTTTAAAGTTCAAGGTCTCTGTCCAGAGATATGTTCAGAAGGTCAAATATGGACTTCTGTGTGGCTGATTTAACATCAGAGGGAGTCCATACGTTTATGATAGACAAAATCCTTTTGAGAACTCTTTGATCAATTTTTCTTTCAATCGGTCCAATATGGACTACTGCCTGCCTGATTTAACATTACGAGAAGTCAGTCTATATGTATAGTGAGTTAATGTTCACGGACTCTGGCCAGAAATATGTTCAGTAGGTCAAAAATAGACTACTGGCTGGTTAATATAACATCACAAGAAGTCAATCTGTAGTATAACAAGATAATGTTCAAGAACTCTTTGGCCAGAAATATGTTCAGAAGGTCAAAAGGGGACCTCTGTATAGCTGATTTATCATCAGAAGTCGTCTATAACTTTATATAGATTGAAACATTTTGAGGACACTTTGACCAGAAATAAGCTGAAAAGGTCAGAAATGGACATCTATATGGCTTATGAAGCATCAGAAGGAGTCTATGAATATGTATAGAAAGCCCAATATCGAGGACTCTTTGGCCATAAATATGTTCCTTGGGTCAAATATGGACTTCTGTATGGCTGACGTAACATCAGAAAGAGTCAACGAGTATATATGGAAAGGTCAAGTTTCGAGTATTCCTTGGTCAGAAAAAAATTCAGTATGTCAAATATGGACTTTTGTCAGGATGATATAACATCCGAAGATGTCAATCTGAATTTATAGTGCTAATCATTTAGGGCTCTTTGGCCAGAAATATGTTCAGTAGGTGAAAAGAGGACCTCTGAATAGCTGATTTATCATCAGAAAGAGTCTATAACTTTATATAGTTTAAAAACTTTTGATGACCCTTTGACCAGAAATAAGTTCAAAAGGTCAGATATGGATATCTATATGGCTTAAGTAGCATTAGAAGGAGTCTATGAGTATGTATAGAAAGTCCAAGATCGAGAACTCTTTGGCCATAAATATATTCCTTGGGTCAAATATGGACTTCTGTAAGGCTGATTTGACATCAGAAGGAGTCGATAAGTTTATAATAATAAAAAACATTTTGAGGATTGTTTGGCCAAAAATATGTTCAATTGGTCAAATATGGACTACAGTCTGGATGATATAACATCACGAGAAGTCTGTATAGTACGACAAATATGTATAGTAAGTTTAAAGTTCAAGGTCTCTGTCCAGAAATATGTTCAGAAGGTCAAATATGGACTTATGTATGGCTGATTTAACATCAGAGGGAGTCCATACGTTTATGATAGATAAAATCCTTTAGAGAACTCTTTGGTCAATTCTTTTTACAATCGGTCAAATATGGACTACTGCCTGCCTGATTTAACATTACGAGAAGTCTGTATAGTACGACAAATATGTATAGTAAGGTTAAAGTTCAAGGTCTCTCTCAAGAAATATGTTCAGAATGTCAATTATGGACTTCTGTATGGCTGATTTAACATGAGAAGGAGTCTATAAGTTTCTAAGAGTAAAAAACATTTTGAGGATTCTTTGGCCAAAAATATGTTAAATCGGTCAAATATGAACTACAGTCTGGCTGATATAACATCATGAAAAGTCTGTATAGTAGGAGAAATATGTATACTACGGTAAATGTTCAAGGTCTCTGTCCAGAAATATGTTCAGAAGGTCAAATATGGACTTCTGTGAGGCTGATTTAACATCAGAGGGAATCCTTTTGAGAACTCTTTGGTCAAATTTTTTTTCAATCGGTCAAATATGGACTGCCTCATTTAACATTACGAGAAGTGAGTCTATATCTATAGTGAGTTGATGTTCACTATAGTGAGTTGATGAGTATGTATAGAAAGCCCAATATCGAGGACTCTTTGGCCAAAAATATGTTCCTTGGGTCAAATATGGACTTCTGTATGGCTGACGTAACATAAGAAAGAGTCAACTACTATATATAGAAAGGTCAAGTTTCGAGTACTCCTTGGAGAGAAAAAAATTCAGTATGTCAAAAATGGACTTTTGTCAGGATGATATAACATCCGAAGATATCAATCTGAATGTATAGTGTTAATCTTTAAGGACTCTTTGGCCAGGAATATGTTCAGTAGGTCAAAAGCATACCTATGTATAGCTCATTGCTATAACATTATGCGTTTTGCACCAACGATCTAACGTTGTGCATCTTTAAAGAATAACATAGGCTATGCACTTCTTGCATTGCATTGCATTGCACACCAGAACTAAGTCAATTCAATGTTCATTAAAGAGATAACATATGTGTTGTTACATTGCATTGCATAAACGATCTAACGTTGTGCATTGAAGAATAACATAGGCTATGCACTTTTTGCATTGCATTGCATACCAGAACTTCCCATGTTCATTAAAGAGATAACGTGTGTTGTTGCATTGCATTGCATTGCATTGCACCAACGATCTAACGTTGTGCATTGAAGAATAACATATAGGTTATGCACTTTTTGCATTGCATTGCATTGCACACCAGAACGAACTCATTCCCATGTTCATTAAAGAGATAACATGTGTGTTGTTGCATTGCATTGCACTAACGATCTAACGTTGTGCACTGAAGAATAACATAGGCTATGCACTTGCATTGCATTGCATACCAGAACCAAATAATTCCAATGTTCACTAAAGCGATAACTAAATCATTCCCATGTTCATTAAAGACATAACGTGTGTTGTTGCAGTGCATTGCATTGCACTAACGATCTAACGTTGTGCATTGAAGAATAAAATATTAGTTATGCACTTTTCGCATTGCATTGCATTGCACACCAGAACTAACTCATTCCCATGTTCATTAAAGAGATAACATATGTGTGTTGCATTGCATTGCATTGCATTGCACTAACAATCTAACGTTGTGCACTGAAGAATAACATATAGCTCATGCTTTGCATTGCATTGCACACCAGAACTAACTCATTCCCATGTTCATTAAAGAGATAACATGTATGTTGTTGCATTGCATTGCACAAACGATCTAACGTTGTGCACTGAAGGGTAACATATAGGTTATGCACATTTCTCATTGCATTGCATTGCATTGCATTGCACTAACGATATAACGTTGTGCATTGAAGAATAACATAGGCTATGCACTTCTTGCATTGCACACCAGAACTAACTTATTCCAATGTTCATTAACGAGATAACGTTTGTTGTTGCATTGCATTGCATTGCATTGCATTGCACTAACGATATAACGTTGTGCATTGAAGAATAACATAGGCTATGCACTTCTTGCATTGCACACCAGAACTAACTTATTCCAATGTTCATTAAAGAAATAACGTGTGTTGTTGCATTGCATTGCATTGCATTCCACTAACGATCTAACGTTGTGCACTGAAGAATAACATATAGGTTATGCCCTTTTTGCATTGCATTGCATTGCACACTAGAACTAACTCATTCCCATGTTCATTAAAGAGACGATGTGTGTTGTTGCATTGCATTGTATTGCATTGCATTGCATTGCATTGCATTGCACAAACGATCTAACGTTGTGCACTGAGGAGTAACATATAGGTTATGCACATTTCTCATTGCATTGCATTACATTGCATTGCATTGCACTAACAATCTAACGTTATGCACTGAAGAGTAACATATAGGTTATGCACTTCTCGCATTGCATTGCTTTGCATTGCATTGCACTAACGATCTAACGTTGTGCATTGAAGAATAACATATAGGTTATGCACTTTTTGCATTGCATTGCATTGCACACCAGAACTAACTCATTCCCATGTTCATTAAAGAGATAACATATGTGTGTTGCATTGCATTGCATTGCATTGCACTAACGATCTAACGTTGTGCACTGAAGAATAACATATAGGTTATGCACTTTTCGCATTGCATTGCATTGCACACCAGAACTAAATCATTCCCATGTTCATTAAAGAGACGATGTGTGTTGTTGCATTGCATTGCATTTGCATTGCACTAACGATCTAACGTTGTGCACTGAAGAATAACATATAGGTAATGCACTTCTTGCATTGCATTGCACACCAGAACTAACTCATTCCAATATTCATTAAAGAAATAACGTGTGTTGTTGCATTGCATTGCATTGCATTGCATTGCATTGCACTAACAATCTAACGTTATGCACTGAAGAGTAACATTAGGTTATGCACTTCTCGCATTGCATTGCATTGCACACCAGAACTAAATCATTCCCATGTTCATTAAAGAGATAACGTGTGTTGTTGCATTGCATTGCATTGCATTGCATTGCATTGCACTAACGATCTAACATTGTGCACTGAAGAATAACATAGGCTATGCACTTCTTGCATTGCACACCAGAACTAACTTATTCCAATGTTCATTAACGAGATAACTTTTGTTGTTGCATTGCATTGCGTTGCATTGCACTAACGATCTAACGTTGTGCACTAAAGAATAACATATAGGTTATGCACTTTTTGCATTGCATTGCACACCAGATCTAACTCATTCCAATGTTCATTAAAGAAATAGCGTGTGTTGTTGCATTGCATTGTATTGCACTAACGATCTAACGTTGTGCACTGAAGAATAACATATAGGTTATGCCCTTTTCGCATTGCATTGCATTGCACACCAGAAC
Organism: Rutilus rutilus; assembly: GCF_951802725.1. NCBI lineage: Eukaryota > Metazoa > Chordata > Actinopteri > Cypriniformes > Leuciscidae > Rutilus > Rutilus rutilus. The sequence goes on from NC_140216.1 coordinate 20,950,514, forward strand.
TAAATCATTCCCATGTTCATTAAAGAGACGATTTGTGTTTTTGCATTGCATTGCATTGTATTGCATTGCATTGCATTTGCATTGCACTAACGATCTAACGTTGTGCACTGAAGAATAACATAAAGGCAATGCACTTTTTGCATTGCATTGCATTGCACACCAGAACTAACTCATTCCCATGTTCATTAAAGAGATAACATGTGTGTTGTTGCATTGCATTGCATTGCAAGCACGATCTAACGTTGTGCATTGAAGAATAACATAGGCTATGCACTTCTTGCATTGCATTGCACTAACGATCTAACGTTGTGCACTGAAGAATAACATATAGCTCATGCACTTTTTGCTTTGCATTGCATTGCACACCAGAACTAACTCATTCCCATGTTCATTAAAGAGATAACATATATGTTGTTGCATTGCATTGCACAAACGATCTAACGTTGTGCACTGAAGAGTAACATATAGGTTATGCACATTTCTCATTGCATTGCATTGCATTGCACTAACAATCTAACGTTATGCACTGAAGAGTAACATATAGGTTATGCACTTCTCGCATTGCATTGCTATGCATTGCATTGCACTAACGATCTAACGTTGTGCACTGAAGAATAACATATAGCTCATGCACTTTTTGCTTTGCATTGCATTGCACACCAGAACTAACTCATTCCCATGTTCATTAAAGAGATAACATATATGTTGTTGCATTGCACAAACGATCTAACGTTGTGCACTGAAGAGTAACATATAGGTTATGCACATTTCTCATTGCATTGCATTGCATTGCATTGTACTAACAATCTAACGTTATGCACTGAAGAGAAACATATAGGTTATGCACTTCTCGCATTGCATTGCTTTGCATTGCATTGCACTAACGATCTAACGTTGTGCACTGAAGAATAACATATATGCACTTCTCGCATTGCATTGCATTGCATTGCATTGCACACCAGAACTAAATCATTCCCATGTTCATTCAAGAGATGATATGTGTGTTGTTGCATTGCATTGCATTGCATTCCACTAACGATCTAACGTTGTGCACTGAAGAATAATATATAGATTATGCCCTTTTTGCATTGCATTGCACACCAGAACTAAATCATTCCCATGTTCATTCAAGAGATGATATGTGTGTTGTTGCATTGCTTTGCATTGCATTGCACTAACGATCTAACGTTGTGCACTGAAGAATAACATATATGCACTTCTCGCATTGCATTGCATTGCATTGCATTGCACACCAGAACTAACTCATTCCCATGTTCATTAAAGAGATAACGTGTGTTGTTGCATTGCATTGCATTGCATTGCATTGCATTGCATTGCATTGCATTGCATTGCACTAACGATCTAACGTTGTGCATTGAAGAATAACATAGGCTATGCACTTCTTGCATTGCACACCAGAACTAACTTATTCCAATGTTCATTAACGAGATAACGTTTGTTGTTGCATTGCATTGCATTGCATTGCATTGCATTGCACTAACGATCTAACGTTGTGCATTGAAGAATAACATAGGCTATGCACTTCTTGCATTGCACACCAGAACTAACTTATTCCAATGTTCATTAAAGAAATAACGTGTGTTGTTGCATTGCATTGCATTGCATTCCACTAACGATCTAACGCTGTGCACTGAAGAATAACATATAGGTTATGCACTTCTCGCATTGCATTGCACACCAGAACTAAATCATTCCCGTGTTCATTCAAGATAAGATATGTGTGTTGTTGCATTGCATTGCATTGCACTAACGATCTAACGTTGTGCACTAAAGAATAACATATAGGTTATGCACTTTTTGCATTGCATTGCACACCAGATCTAACTCATTCCGATGTTCATTAAAGAGATAACATTTGTGTTTTGTTGCATTGCATTTCACAAACGATCTAACGTTGTGCATTGAAGCCATCTATAGAATTCCACATTTGACCTAAATATGGACTTTTGTCATGATGATATAACATCCGAAGATATCAATCTGAATGTATAGTGTTAATCTTTAAGGACTCTTTAGCCAGTGATATTTTCGGTAGGTCAAATATGGACTTCTGTGTGGCTGATTTAACATCAGAGGGAGTCCATACGTTTATGATAGGCAAAATCCTTTTGAGAACTCTTTGGTCAATTTTTTTTTCAATCGGTCAAATATGGACTACTGCCTGCCTGATTTAACATTACGAGAAGTCAGTCTATATGTATAGTGAGTTAATGTTCACTGACTCTGGCCAGAAATATGTTCAGTAGGTCAAAAATAGACTACAGTTCAAAAGGTCAGATATTGATATCTATATGGCTTAAGTAGCATCAGAAGGAGTCTATGTGTATGTATAGAAAGACCAATATCGAGGACTCTTTGACCAAAAATATGTTCCTTGGGTCAAATATGGACTTCTGTATGGCTGACGTAACATCAGAAAGAGTCAACGAGTATATATGGAAAGGTCAAGTTTCGAGTATTCCTTGGTCAGAAAAAAATTTCAGTATGTCAAATATGGACTTTTGTCAGGATGATATAACATCCGAAGATGTCAATCTGAATGTATAGTGCTAATCATTTAGGGCTCTTTGGCCAGAAATATGTTCAGTAGGTGAAAAGAGGACCTCTGAATAGTTGATTTATCATCAGAAAGCGTCTATAACTTTATATAGTTTAAAAACTTTTGATGACCCTTTGACCAGAAATAAGTTCAAAAGGTCAGATATGGATATCTATATGGCTTAAGTAGCATTAGAAGGAGTCTATGAGTATGTATAGAAAGTCCAAGATCGAGAACTCTTTGGCCATAAATATATTCCTTGGGTCAAATATGGACTTCTGTAAGGCTGATTTGACATCAGAAGGAGTCGATAAGTTTATAATAGTAAAAAACATTTTGAGGATTCTTTGGCCAAAAATATGTTCAGTTGGTCAAATATGGACTACAGTCTGGATGATATAACATCACAAGAAGTCTGTATAGTACAATAAATATGTATAGTAAGGTTAAAGTTCAAGGTCTCTGTCCAGAGATATGTTCAGAAGGTCAAATATGGACTTCTGTGTGGCTGATTTAACATCAGAGGGAGTCCATACGTTTATGATAGACAAAATCCTTTTGAGAACTCTTTGGTCAATTTTTTTTTCAATCGGTCCAATATGGGCTACTGCCTGCCTGATTTAACATTACGAGAAGTCAGTCTATATGTATAGTGAGTTAATGTTCACGGACTCTGGCCAGAAATATGTTCAGTAGGTCAAAAATAGACTACTGGCTGGTTAATATAACATCACAAGAAGTCAATCTGTAGTATAACAAGATAATGTTCAAGAACTCTTTGGCCAGAAATATGTTCAGAAGGTCAAAAGGGGACCTCTGTATAGCTGATTTATCATCAGAAGTCGTCTATAACTTTATATAGATTGAAACATTTTGAGGACACTTTGACCAGAAATAAGCTGAAAAGGTCAGAAATGGACATCTATATGGCTTATGAAGCATCAGAAGGAGTCTATGAGTATGTATAGAAAGCCCAATATCGAGGACTCTTTGGCCATAAATATGTTCCTTGGGTCAAATATGGACTTCTGTATGGCTGACGTAACATCAGAAAGAGTCAACGAGTATATATGGAAAGGTCTAGTTTCGAGTATTCCTTGGTCAGAAAAAAATTCAGTATGTCAAATATGGACTTTTGTCAGGATGATATAACATCCGAATATGTCAATCTGAATGTATAGTGTTAATCATTTAGGACTCTTTCGCCAGAAATATGTTCAGTAGGTGAAAAGAGGACCTCTGAATAGCTGATTTATCATCAGAAAGAGTCTATAACTTTATATAGTTTAAGAACTTTTGATGACCCTTTGACCAGAAATAAGTTCAAAAGGTCAGATATGGATATCTATATGGCGTAAGTAGCATTAGAAGGAGTCTATGAGTATGTATAGAAAGCCCAATATCGAGGACTCTTTGGCCAAAAATATGTTCCTTGGGTCAAATATGGACTTCTGTATGGCTGACATAACATCAGAAAGAGTCAACGAGTATATATGGAAAGGTCAAGTTTCGAGTATTCCTTGGTCAGAAAAAAATTCAGTATGTCAAATATGGACTTTTGTCAGGATGATATAACATCCGAAGATGTCATTCTGAATGTATAGTGTTAATCATTTAGGACTCTTTGGCCAGAAATATGTTCAGTAGGTGAAAAGAGGACCTCTGAATAGCTGATTTATCATCAGAAAGAGTCTATAACTTTATATAGTTTAAAAACTTTTGATGACCCTTTGACCAGAAATAAGTTCAAAAGGTCAGATATGGATATCTATATGGCTTAAGTAGCATTAGAAGGAGTCTATATGTATAGAAAGTCCAAGATCGAGAACTCTTTGGCCATAAATATATTCCTTGGGTCAAATATGGACTTCTGTAAGGCTGATTTGACATCAGAAGGAGTCGATAAGTTTATAATAGTAAAAAACATTTTGAGGATTCTTTGGCCAAAAATATGTTCAATTGGTCAAATATGGACTACAGTCTGGATGATATAACATCACAAGAAGTCTGTATAGTACGACAAATATGTATAGTAAGGTTAAAGTTCAAGGTCTCTGTCCAGAGATATGTTCAGAAGGTCAAATATGGACTTCTGTGTGGCTGATTTAACATCAGAGGGAGTCCATACGTTTATGATAGACAAAATCCTTTTGAGAACTCTTTGGTCAATTTTTCTTTCAATCGGTCCAATATGGACTACTGCCTGCCTGATTTAACATTACGAGAAGTCAGTCTATATGTATAGTGAGTTAATGTTCACGGACTCTGGCCAGAAATATGTTCAGTAGGTCAAAAATAGACTACTGGCTGGTTAATATAACATCACAAGAAGTCAATCTGTAGTATAACAAGATAATGTTCAAGAACTCTTTGGCCAGAAATATGTTCAGAAGGTCAAAAGGGGACCTCTGTATAGCTGATTTATCATCAGAAGTCGTCTATAACTTTATATAGATTGAAACATTTTGAGGACACTTTGACCAGAAATAAGCTGAAAAGGTCAGAAATGGACATCTATATGGCTTATGAAGCATCAGAAGGAGTCTATGAATATGTATAGAAAGCCCAATATCGAGGACTCTTTGGCCATAAATATGTTCCTTGGGTCAAATATGGACTTCTGTATGGCTGACGTAACATCAGAAAGAGTCAACGAGTATATATGGAAAGGTCAAGTTTCGAGTATTCCTTGGTCAGAAAAAAATTCAGTATGTCAAATATGGACTTTTGTCAGGATGATATAACATCCGAAGATGTCAATCTGAATTTATAGTGCTAATCATTTAGGGCTCTTTGGCCAGAAATATGTTCAGTAGGTGAAAAGAGGACCTCTGAATAGCTGATTTATCATCAGAAAGAGTCTATAACTTTATATAGTTTAAAAACTTTTGATGACCCTTTGACCAGAAATAAGTTCAAAAGGTCAGATATGGATATCTATATGGCTTAAGTAGCATTAGAAGGAGTCTATGAGTATGTATAGAAAGTCCAAGATCGAGAACTCTTTGGCCATAAATATATTCCTTGGGTCAAATATGGACTTCTGTAAGGCTGATTTGACATCAGAAGGAGTCGATAAGTTTATAATAGTAAAAAACATTTTTAGGATTCTTTGGCCAAAAATATGTTCAATTGGTCAAATATGGACTACAGTCTGGATGATATAACATCACAAGAAGTCTGTATAGTACGACAAATATGTATAGTAAGGTTAAAGTTCAAGGTCTCTGTCCAGAGATATGTTCAGAAGGTCAAATATGGACTTCTGTGTGGCTGATTTAACATCAGAGGGAGTCCATACGTTTATGATAGACAAAATCCTTTTGAGAACTCTTTGGTCAATTTTTTTTTCAATCGGTCCAATATGGGCTACTGCCTGCCTGATTTAACATTACGAGAAGTCAGTCTATATGTATAGTGAGTTAATGTTCACGGACTCTGGCCAGAAATATGTTCAGTAGGTCAAAAATAGACTACTGGCTGGTTAATATAACATCACAAGAAGTCAATCTGTAATATAACAAGATAATGTTCAAGAACTCTTTGGCCAGAAATATGTTCAGAAGGTCAAAAGGGGACCTCTGTATAGCTGATTTATCATCAGAAGTCGTCTATAACTTTATATAGATTGAAACATTTTGAGGACACTTTGACCAGAAATAAGCTGAAAAGGTCAGAAATGGACATCTATATGGCTTATGAAGCATCAGAAGGAGTCTATGAGTATGTATAGAAAGCCCAATATCGAGGACTCTTTGGCCATAAATATGTTCCTTGGGTCAAATATGGACTTCTGTATGGCTGACGTAACATCAGAAAGAGTCAACGAGTATATATGGAAAGGTCTAGTTTCGAGTATTCCTTGGTCAGAAAAAAATTCAGTATGTCAAATATGGACTTTTGTCAGGATGATATAACATCCGAATATGTCAATCTGAATGTATAGTGTTAATCATTTAGGACTCTTTGGCCAGAAATATGTTCAGTAGGTGAAAAGAGGACCTCTGAATAGCTGATTTATCATCAGAAAGAGTCTATAACTTTATATAGTTTAAGAACTTTTGATGACCCTTTGACCAGAAATAAGTTCAAAAGGTCAGATATGGATATCTATATGGCTTAAGTAGCATTAGAAGGAGTCTATGAGTATGTATAGAAAGCCCAATATCGTGGACTCTTTGGCCAAAAATATGTTCCTTGGGTCAAACATGGACTTCTGTATGGCTGACGTAACATCAGAAAGAGTCAACGAGTATATATGGAAAGGTCAAGTTTCGAGTATTCCTTGGTCAGAAAAAAATTCAGTATGTCAAATATGGACTTTTATCAGGATGATATAACATCCGAAGATGTCAATCTGAATGTATAGTGTTAATCATTTAGGACTCTTTGGCCAGAAATATGTTCAGTAGGTGAAAAGAGGACCTCTGAATAGCTGATTTATCATCAGAAAGAGTCTATAACTTTATATAGTTTAAAAACTTTTGATGACCCTTTGACCAGAAATAAGTTCAAAAGGTCAGATATGGATATCTATATGGCTTAAGTAGCATTAGAAGGAGTCTATGAGTATGTATAGGAAGTCCAAGATCGAGAACTCTTTGGCCATAAATATATTCCTTGGGTCAAATATGGACTTCTTTAAGGCTGATTTGACATCAGAAGGTGTCGATAAGTTTATAATAGTAAAAAACATTTTGAGGATTGTTTGGCCAAAAATATGTTCAATTGGTCAAATATGGACTACAGTCTGGATGATATAACATCACAAGAAGTCTGTATAGTACGACAAATATGGGCTTAAGGTTAAAGTTCAAGGTCTCTGTCCAGAAGGTCAAATATGGACTTCTGTGTGGCTGATTTAACATCAGAGGGAGTCCATACGTTTATGATAGACAAAATCCTTTTGAGAACTCTTTGGTCAATTTTTTTTTCAGTCGGTCCAATATGGACTACTGCCTGCCTGATTTAACATTACGAGAAGTCAGTCTATATGTATAGTGAGTTAATGTTCACGGACTCTGGCCAGAAATATGTTCAGTAGGTCAAAAATAGACTACTGACTGGTTAATATAACATCACAAGAAGTTAATCTGTAGTATAACAAGATAATGTTCAAGAACTCTTTGGCCAGAAATATGTTCAGAAGGTCAAAAGGGGACCTCTGTATAGCTGATTTATCATCAGAAGTCGTCTATAACTTTATATAGATTGAAACATTTTGAGGACACTTTGACCAGAAATAAGCTGAAAAGGTCAGAAATGGACATCTATATGGCTTATGAAGCATCAGAAGGAGTCTATGAATATGTATAGAAAGCCCAATATCGAGGACTTTTTGGCCATTAATATGTTCCTTGGGTCAAATATGGACTTCTGTATGGCTGACGTAACATCAGAAAGAGTCAACGAGTATATATGGAAAGGTCAAGTTTCGAGTATTCCTTGGTCAGAAAAAAATTCAGTATGTCAAATATGGACTTTTGTCAGGATGATATAACATCCGAAGATGTCAATCTGAATGTATAGTGTTAATCATTTAGGACTCTTTGGACAGAAATATGTTCAGTTGGTGAAAAGAGGACCTCTGAATAGCTGATTTATCATCAGAAAGAGTCTATAACTTTATATAGTTTAAAAACTTTTGATGACCCTTTGACCAGAAATAAGTTCAAAAGGTCAGATATGGATATCTATATGGCTTAAGTAGCATTAGAAGGAGTCTATATGTATAGAAAGTCCAAGATCGAGAACTCTTTGGCCATAAATATATTCCTTGGGTCAAATATGGACTTCTGTAAGGCTGATTTGACATCAGAAGGAGTCGATAAGTTTATAATAGTAAAAAACATTTTGAGGATTCTTTGGCCAAAAATATGTTCAATTGGTCAAATATGGACTACAGTCTGGATGATATAACATCACAAGAAGTCTGTATAGTACGACAAATATGTATAGTAAGGTTAAAGTTCAAGGTCTCTGTCCAGAGATATGTTCAGAAGGTCAAATATGGACTTCTGTGTGGCTGATTTAACATCAGAGGGAGTCCATACGTTTATGATAGACAAAATCCTTTTGAGAACTCTTTGGTCAATTTTTCTTTCAATCGGTCCAATATGGACTACTGCCTGCCTGATTTAACATTACGAGAAGTCAGTCTATATGTATAGTGAGTTAATGTTCACGGACTCTGGCCAGAAATATGTTCAGTAGGTCAAAAATAGACTACTGGCTGGTTAATATAACATCACAAGAAGTCAATCTGTAGTATAACAAGATAATGTTCAAGAACTCTTTGGCCAGAAATATGTTCAGAAGGTCAAAAGGGGACCTCTGTATAGCTGATTTATCATCAGAAGTCGTCTATAACTTTATATAGATTGAAACATTTTGAGGACACTTTGACCAGAAATAAGCTGAAAAGGTCAGAAATGGACATCTATATGGCTTATGAAGCATCAGAAGGAGTCTATGAATATGTATAGAAAGCCCAATATCGAGGACTCTTTGGCCATAAATATGTTCCTTGGGTCAAATATGGACTTCTGTATGGCTGACGTAACATCAGAAAGAGTCAACGAGTATATATGGAAAGGTCAAGTTTCGAGTATTCCTTGGTCAGAAAAAAATTCAGTATGTCAAATATGGACTTTTGTCAGGATGATATAACATCCGAAGATGTCAATCTGAATTTATAGTGCTAATCATTTAGGGCTCTTTGGCCAGAAATATGTTCAGTAGGTGAAAAGAGGACCTCTGAATAGCTGATTTATCATCAGAAAGAGTCTATAACTTTATATAGTTTAAAAACTTTTGATGACCCTTTGACCAGAAATAAGTTCAAAAGGTCAGATATGGATATCTATATGGCTTAAGTAGCATTAGAAGGAGTCTATGAGTATGTATAGAAAGTCCAAGATCGAGAACTCTTTGGCCATAAATATATTCCTTGGGTCAAATATGGACTTCTGTAAGGCTGATTTGACATCAGAAGGAGTCGATAAGTTTATAATAGTAAAAAACATTTTTAGGATTCTTTGGCCAAAAATATGTTCAATTGGTCAAATATGGACTACAGTCTGGATGATATAACATCACAAGAAGTCTGTATAGTACGACAAATATGTATAGTAAGGTTAAAGTTCAAGGTCTCTGTCCAGAGATATGTTCAGAAGGTCAAATATGGACTTCTGTGTGGCTGATTTAACATCAGAGGGAGTCCATACGTTTATGATAGACAAAATCCTTTTGAGAACTCTTTGGTCAATTTTTTTTTCAATCGGTCCAATATGGGCTACTGCCTGCCTGATTTAACATTACGAGAAGTCAGTCTATATGTATAGTGAGTTAATGTTCACGGACTCTGGCCAGAAATATGTTCAGTAGGTCAAAAATAGACTACTGGCTGGTTAATATAACATCACAAGAAGTCAATCTGTAATATAACAAGATAATGTTCAAGAACTCTTTGGCCAGAAATATGTTCAGAAGGTCAAAAGGGGACCTCTGTATAGCTGATTTATCATCAGAAGTCGTCTATAACTTTATATAGATTGAAACATTTTGAGGACACTTTGACCAGAAATAAGCTGAAAAGGTCAGAAATGGACATCTATATGGCTTATGAAGCATCAGAAGGAGTCTATGAGTATGTATAGAAAGCCCAATATCGAGGACTCTTTGGCCATAAATATGTTCCTTGGGTCAAATATGGACTTCTGTATGGCTGACGTAACATCAGAAAGAGTCAACGAGTATATATGGAAAGGTCTAGTTTCGAGTATTCCTTGGTCAGAAAAAAATTCAGTATGTCAAATATGGACTTTTGTCAGGATGATATAACATCCGAATATGTCAATCTGAATGTATAGTGTTAATCATTTAGGACTCTTTGGCCAGAAATATGTTCAGTAGGTGAAAAGAGGACCTCTGAATAGCTGATTTATCATCAGAAAGAGTCTATAACTTTATATAGTTTAAGAACTTTTGATGACCCTTTGACCAGAAATAAGTTCAAAAGGTCAGATATGGATATCTATATGGCTTAAGTAGCATTAGAAGGAGTCTATGAGTATGTATAGAAAGCCCAATATCGTGGACTCTTTGGCCAAAAATATGTTCCTTGGGTCAAACATGGACTTCTGTATGGCTGACGTAACATCAGAAAGAGTCAACGAGTATATATGGAAAGGTCAAGTTTCGAGTATTCCTTGGTCAGAAAAAAATTCAGTATGTCAAATATGGACTTTTATCAGGATGATATAACATCCGAAGATGTCAATCTGAATGTATAGTGTTAATCATTTAGGACTCTTTGGCCAGAAATATGTTCAGTAGGTGAAAAGAGGACCTCTGAATAGCTGATTTATCATCAGAAAGAGTCTATAACTTTATATAGTTTAAAAACTTTTGATGACCCTTTGACCAGAAATAAGTTCAAAAGGTCAGATATGGATATCTATATGGCTTAAGTAGCATTAGAAGGAGTCTATGAGTATGTATAGGAAGTCCAAGATCGAGAACTCTTTGGCCATAAATATATTCCTTGGGTCAAATATGGACTTCTTTAAGGCTGATTTGACATCAGAAGGTGTCGATAAGTTTATAATAGTAAAAAACATTTTGAGGATTGTTTGGCCAAAAATATGTTCAATTGGTCAAATATGGACTACAGTCTGGATGATATAACATCACAAGAAGTCTGTATAGTACGACAAATATGGGCTTAAGGTTAAAGTTCAAGGTCTCTGTCCAGAAGGTCAAATATGGACTTCTGTGTGGCTGATTTAACATCAGAGGGAGTCCATACGTTTATGATAGACAAAATCCTTTTGAGAACTCTTTGGTCAATTTTTTTTTCAGTCGGTCCAATATGGACTACTGCCTGCCTGATTTAACATTACGAGAAGTCAGTCTATATGTATAGTGAGTTAATGTTCACGGACTCTGGCCAGAAATATGTTCAGTAGGTCAAAAATAGACTACTGACTGGTTAATATAACATCACAAGAAGTTAATCTGTAGTATAACAAGATAATGTTCAAGAACTCTTTGGCCAGAAATATGTTCAGAAGGTCAAAAGGGGACCTCTGTATAGCTGATTTATCATCAGAAGTCGTCTATAACTTTATATAGATTGAAACATTTTGAGGACACTTTGACCAGAAATAAGCTGAAAAGGTCAGAAATGGACATCTATATGGCTTATGAAGCATCAGAAGGAGTCTATGAATATGTATAGAAAGCCCAATATCGAGGACTTTTTGGCCATTAATATGTTCCTTGGGTCAAATATGGACTTCTGTATGGCTGACGTAACATCAGAAAGAGTCAACGAGTATATATGGAAAGGTCAAGTTTCGAGTATTCCTTGGTCAGAAAAAAATTCAGTATGTCAAATATGGACTTTTGTCAGGATGATATAACATCCGAAGATGTCAATCTGAATGTATAGTGTTAATCATTTAGGACTCTTTGGACAGAAATATGTTCAGTTGGTGAAAAGAGGACCTCTGAATAGCTGATTTATCATCAGAAAGAGTCTATAACTTTATATAGTTTAAAAACTTTTGATGACCCTTTGACCAGAAATAAGTTCAAAAGGTCAGATATGGATATCTATATGGCTTAAGTAGCATTAGAAGGAGTCTATGAGTATGTATAGAAAGCCCAATATCGAGGACTCTTTGGCCAAAAATATGTTCCTTGGGTCAAATATGGACTTCTGTATGGCTGACGTAACATCAGAAAGAGTCAACGAGTATATATGGAAAGGTCAAGTTTCGAGTATTCCTTGGTCAGAAAAAAATTCAGTATGTCAAATATGGACTTTTGTCAGGATGATATAACATCCGAAGATGTCAATCTGAATGTATAGTGTTAATCATTTAGGACTCTTTGGCCAGAAATATGTTCAGTAGGTGAAAAGAGGACCTCTGAATAGCTGATTTATCATCAGAAAGAGTCTATAACTTTATATAGTTTAAAATCTTTTGATGACCCTTTGACCAGAAATAAGTTCAAAAGGTCAAATATGGATATCTATATGGCTTAAGTAGCATTAGAAGGAGTCTATGAGTATGTATAGAAAGTCCAAGATCGAGAACTCTTTGGCCATAAATATGTTCAGAAGGTCAAAAGGGGACCTCTGTATAGCTGATTTATCATCAGAAGTCGTCTATAACTTTATATAGATTGAAACATTTTGAGGACACTTTGACCAGAAATAAGCTGAAAAGGTCAGAAATGGACATCTATATGGCTTATGAAGCATCAGAAGGAGTCTATGAGTATGTATAGAAAGCCCAATATCGAGGACTCTTTGGCCAAAAATATGTTCCTTGGGTCAAATATGGACTTCTGTATGGCTGACGTAACATCAGAAAGAGTCAACGAGTATATATGGAAAGGTCAAGTTTCGAGTATTCCTTGGTCAGAAAAAAATTCAGTATGTCAAATATGGACTTTTGTCAGGATGATATAACATCCGAAGATGTCAATCTGAATGTATAGTGCTAATCATTTAGGGCTCTTTGGCCAGAAATATGTTCAGTAGGTGAAAAGAGGACCTCTGAATAGTTGATTTATCATCAGAAAGCGTCTATAACTTTATATAGTTTAAAAACTTTTGATGACCCTTTGACTAGAAATAAGTTCAAAAGGTCAGATATGGATATCTATATGGCTTAAGTAGCATTAGGAGTCTATGAGTATGTATAGAAAGTCCAAGATCGAGAACTCTTTGGCCATAAATATATTCCTTGGGTCAAATATGGACTTCTGTAAGGCTGATTTGACATCAGAAGGAGTCGATAAGTTTATAATAGTAAAAAACATTTTTAGGATTCTTTGGCCAAAAATATGTTCAATTGGTCACATATGGACTACAGTCTGGATGATATAACATCACAAGAAGTCTGTATAGTACGACAAATATGTATAGTAAGGTTAAAGTTCAAGGTCTCTGTCCAGAGATATGTTCAGAAGGTCAAATATGGACTTCTGTGTGGCTGACGTAACATAAGAAAGAGTCAACTACTATATATAGAAAGGTCAAGTTTCGAGTACTCCTTGGACAGAAAAAAATTCAGTATGTCAAAAATGGACTTTTGTCAGGATGATATAACATCCGAAGATATCAATCTGAATGTATAGTGTTAATCTTTAAGGACTCTTTGGCCAGGAATATGTTCAGTAGGTCAAAAGCATACCTATGTATAGCTCATTGCTATAACATTATGTGTTTTGCACAAACGATCTAACGTTGTGCATCTTTAAAGAATAACATAGGCTATGCACTTCTTGCATTGCATTACACTTCTCTCATTGCATTGCACACCAGAACTAAGTCAATTCAATGTTCATTAAAGAGATAACATATGTGTTGTTACATTGCATTGCACAAACGATCTAACGTTGTGCATTGAAGAATAACATAGGCTATGCTCTTTTTGCATTGCATTGCATACCAGAACTTCCCATGTTCATTAAAGAGATAACGTGTCAACACACGTATCTCAATGCACGCATTGCATTGCATTGCACCAACGATCTAACGTTGTGCATTGAAGAATAACATATAAGTTATGCACTTTTCGTATTGCTTTGAATTGCACACCAGAACTAACTCATTCCCATGGTCATTAAAGAGATAACATATGTGTGTTGAATTGCATTGCATTGCATTGCACTAACGATCTAACGTTGTGCACTGAAGAATAACATAGGCTATGCACTTGCATTGCATTGCATACCAGAACCAAATAATTCCAATGTTCACTAAAGCGATAACTAAATCATTCCCATGTTCATTAAAGACATAACGTGTGTTGTTGCAGTGCATTGCATTGCACTAACGATCTAACGTTGTGCATTGAAGATAACATATAAGTTATGCACTTTTCGCATTGCATTGCATTGCACACCAGAACTAACTCATTCCCATGTTCATTAAAGAGATAACATATGTGTGTTGCATTGCATTGCATTGCATTGCATTGCATTGCATTGCATTGCACTAACAATCTAACGTTGTGCACTGAAGAATAACATATAGCTCATGCACTTTTCGCATTGCATTGCATTGCACACCAGAACTAACTCATTCACATGTTCATTAAAGAGATAACATATGTTGTTGCATTGCATTGCACAAACGATCTAACGTTGTGCACTGAAGAGTAACATATAGGTTATGCACATTTCTCATTGCATTGCATTGCATTGCATTGCACTAACAATCTAACGTTGTGCACTGAAGAATAACATATAGGTTATGCCCTTTTCGCATTGCATTGCATTGCACACCAGAACTAAATCATTCCCATGTTCATTAAAGAGACGATGTGTGTTGTTGCATTGCATTGTATTGCATTGCATTGCATTTGCATTGCACTAACGATCTAACGTTGTGCACTGAAGAATAACATATAGGTAATGCACTTTTTGCATTGCATTGCATTGCACACCAGAACTAACTCATTCCCATGTTCATTAAAGAGATAACATGTGTGTTGTTGCATTGCATTGCATTGCAAGCACGATCTAACGTTGTGCATTGAAGAATAACATAGGCTATGCACTTCTTGCATTGCATTGCACTAACGATCTAACGTTGTGCACTGAAGAATAACATATAGGTTATGCACTTTTCGCATTGCATTGCATTGCACACCAGAAATAAATCATTCCCATGTTCATTAAAGAGACGATGTGTGTTGTTGCATTGCATTGTATTGCATTGCATTGCATTTGCATTGCACTAACGATCTAACGTTGTGCACTGAAGAATAACATATAGGTAATGCACTTCTTGCTTTGCATTGCACACCAGAACTAACTCATTCCAATATTCATTAAAGAAATAACGTGTGTTGTTGCATTGCATTGCATTGCATTGCACTAACAATCTAACGTTATGCACTGAAGAGTAACATTAGGTTATGCACTTCTCGCATTGCATTGCACACCAGAACTAAATCATTCCCATGTTCATTCAAGAGATGATATGTGTGTTGTTGCATTGCATTCCACTAACGATCTACCGTTGTGCACTGAAGAATAACATATAGGTTATGCCCTTTTTGCATTGCATTGCATTGCACCCCAGAACTAACTCATTCCCATGTTCATTAAAGAGATAACGTGTGTTGTTGCATTGCATTGCATTGCATTGCACTAACGATCTAACGTTGTGCACTGAAGAATAACATAGGCTATGCACTTCTTGCACTGCACACCAGAACTAACTTATTCCAATGTTCATTAAAGAAATAACGTGTGTTGTTGCATTGCATTGCATTGCATTGCATTGCATTGCACTAACGATCTAACGTTGTGCACTGAAGAATAACATATAGGTTATGCACTTCTCGCATTGCATTACATTGCACACCTGAACTAAATCATTCCCGTGTTCATTCAAGATAAGATATGTGTGTTGTTGCATTGCATTGCATTGCATTGCACTAACGATCTAACGTTGTGCACTAAAGAATAACATATAGGTTATGCACTTTTTGCATTGCATTGCACACCAGATCTAACTCATTCCAATGTTCATTAAAGAAATAACGTGTGTTGTTGCATTGCATTGCATTGCATTGCACTAACGATCTAACGTTGTGCACTGAAGAATAACATATAGGTTATGCACTTCTCGCATTGCATTGCATTGCACACCAGAACTAAATCATTCCCGTGTTCATTCAAGATAAGATATGTGTGTTGTTGCATTGCATTGCATTGCACTAACGATCTAACGTTGTGGATTAAAGAATAACATATAGGTTATGCACTTTTTGCATTGCATTGCACACCAGATCTAACTCATTCCAATGTTCATTAAAGAGATAACATGTGTGTTTTGTTGCATTGCATTTCACAAACGATCTAACGTTGTGCATTGAAGCCACCTATAGAATTCCACATTTGACCTATTAAACTTATTTCTGGTCAAAGGGTCCTCAAAGGGTTTCTTATTATGTTAATTCAGCCATACAGAGGTCCTATTTGAACTACTGAACAAATTTTTGGCCAAAGAGTCTTTGAACATTAACCTTCTCTACTTATTGACTTCTCTTAATAATACATTAGCCATACAAAAGTCCATATTTGACCTACTGAACATATTTCTGGTCAAAGAGTCCCTGACCTTTCTGTACAGCTTCCGATGTTTCATCAGCCTGAAAGATGTCCATACTTGACCCATTGAATATATTTCTGACCATAGAGTCCTCGATCTTGAACTTTCTAAACATACTTGTAGACTGCTTCCAATGTATCCTCTATCCGATCTGCTATCCGATGTATTCGAACAGTAGTTCAAATTTTATATTTTGAACATATTTCTAGACATGAGACCTTGAACTTAAAATTTCTAGACTAATTGCTTTTCTGATGTTTCATCAGCCATACAGTATAGTTCAAATTTGACCTATTGAACATTTCTATAACCAAAGTGTCCTCGATCTTGATCGTTCTATACATAATCATAGGCTTGTTCTGATGTTTCATCATTGAGACAGAAGTCCATTATTGACCTACTGAATATATTTCTGGCAAAAGAATCATCAAAGTTTAACTTACTGTTCCTTCTCCTATTTTTGATTTTTCATCCAACATACAGTAGTCCATATTTGACCAAGAGAACATGTTTCTGGCCAAAGAGTCATCAAAGGGTATGTTTATATGCATTCTCATCGACTACTTTTGATGTTAAGTCAACCATATTGTTAGTCCAAATTTGACCCATTGAACATATATCTGGCCAAAGAGACCTAGATCAATTAATTATCTATACATAATTACTATCTCCTTCTGATTTTTCATCAGCCAGGTTATTATCCATATTTGACAAATGAACACATTTCTTCATATAGTCCTTGATCTTTCTATACATACTCATAGACGCTTTCAGATAGTACTTCAGCCAAAAAATGATCCATAATTGACTACTAAACTCATTTCTGAGCGGTGGGTTTATAAATCTTGATTTCTCTATACATATTAATTGACTCCTTCTGATGTTACAATAGCAAAACAGTATTGTATTGTATCAATATGACCTATTAAACCTATTTCTGACCAAAGAGTCTATGAACATTTTTCTATACATGACTCCTGATTTTACAAGAGCAATATAGTATTTCAAAATTTGACCAATTGAACATATTTCTGGCCAAAGAGACCTTGATCTTATTCTTTCTATACATACTCCTTCTGATGTTTCATCAGCCAGATAATTGTCCACAATTGACCTACTGAACATTTTTCTGCCCGAAGAGTCAATGAGTCAATGAATTCTATACATAATCATTTACTTCTGATGTTTCTTCAGCCATACAGAAGTCCAGATTTGACACGTTGAACATATTTCTGACCAAAGAGTCCTTGATCTTGAACTTTCTATTCATAATTACAGACTCTTTCAGAAAGTACATCGGACAGACAATTGTCCATATTAATTATTAAACATGGCCAACAAGTCCATGAACTTGAACATTCCTTTTAGTGTTTCATCAGCCAGACAGTAGTCCATAATTGACCTACTGAACATATTGCTGCCTGAAGAGTCTTGAACTTGAACTTTCTATACATGCTCATTGACTCCTTCTGATGTTTCACAAGCAGACAATAGTCCATAATTGACCCTCTGAACATATTTCTAGTATAAGAGTCCTCTGTCTTGAACTTTCTATAGATTCTCAGTGACTCCTTATGATGACTCATCAGACGGACAATTGTCCATAATTGACCCACTGAACATATTTCTACCTGAAGAGTCTTTGAACTTGAACTTTCTATTCATAATCGTTGACTTCTGATGTTTCATCAGCCAGACAGCAGTCCATATTTGACCCACTAAACATATTTCTGGCAAAAGAGTCCTCGATCTTGAACCTTTTAAACATACTCATAGACTCTATCTGGTGTTTCATCAGCCATGCAGTAGTTCTGATTTGACATAATGAACATATTTCTGACCGAAGAGTCCTCGATCTTGAACTTTCTATTCATACTTATAGACTCTTTCAGATAGTACGTCGGCTGGACAATTGTAGATATTGACTATTGAACACGTTTCTGGCCAACGAGTCTGTGAACTTGAACTTTCTATACATGCTCATTGACTCCTTCAAGCAGACAACAGTCAATAATTGACCTCCTGAACATATTTCTAGTAAAAGAGTCCTCGATCTTGAACTTTCTATACATTCTCAGTGATGCCTTATTTTGTTTCTTTAGCCATACAGAAGTCCAGATTTGACATGTTGAACATATTTCTGACTTGAAAATTTTGTACATGCTAATTGACTCCTTTTAGTGTTTCATCAGCCAGACAGTATTCTTCCGCCGTAAAACGCATCGTGCAGCCCAAACCGTAAGTGCTGGAGACTTGAAACTTAGCCAGATGGTAGTACAAAAAACGAGGAGAGGTTCAGAGAGTATGACCCCGATTGGCCCATAGGTGGCGCTATAGCGACCAAAAGCGCGAAACTGTTCATAACTCCTAGACCGTATGTCGTAGACTCAAGTGTCTTATATCAATGGAAAAGATATAAATCTGGACTCCTGAAGAACAAAACGTATATCTCCAGTTTCATTTCCGCCATGATAGATTTTCCGCCATTTCGAATTTTGTCAAAAACCTACTTTTGCGAACTAGTCCTAGGTTTTTCGTCCGATCGGAACCAAACCAGTGCAGAAATGTTCTCTGGAGTCGGAATATCAATAACTATCGGAAAAAAGTTGAAATTTCAATTCATGGTCGCTAGGGGGCGCAAAATTAACATTGTGGGAGGAGCCTATTTTACTAAAATGGCTATAACTCGAGACGTAAATGAGGTATCTTCACCAAACGTGTATGAGTTCAATCTGGGGTCACAGTAAAAAAAATCGCAACGATTGAACACTAGGTGGCGCTATAACATGAAAAAAACATAAAAAGGGCTATAACCACCTGACCGTTAGTCCGATTGACTTGAAAATTGGTATGCAGTGTCTTGGTCCAAGGTGCCATGTATGTCTATGAGGACATTGGCGTATCTCGAAAAACATGGCCGCCATCGGCCAATGAATTTGAGCACTTATTAGACAAGGTTAACGGAGGCCGATCGGAACGAAACTCGATGGGCATGTTCGACTCATGGCCCTAGAGGTCTGTAAGAATTTTGAAAGAAATCGGCCACTAGTTGGCGCTAACGAGTTTTATGGCTCTGTAATCACGTGGTGTTACACTCATCCACACAATATGCATATCATTTGATAGATCTCCTCATCCTGAACAACTTTGGCTCAAGAACCATTGCTGTCAATCAAATCGTTCATTAAATGTGAACATGTTAAAAACCTACTTTTGCAAACTAGTCCTAGGTTTTTCGCCCGATTGGAACCAAACCAATCTAGGATAATTCTATGGACTCTCTAGATCAATAATGATCCAAAAAAAAGTTTAACTTTTGCATTTGGATGGCTGTAATAGGGTTATTTATAAATTGTGCATGGCAAAATACACTAAAAAGCCTATAAATCCTAAATGAAAACTCAGAACTTCACGAAAATGGGTGAGCATATGTGACATAACATAATTAACAAGCATGCAACATTTTATTTTACCATATATGTCCTATGGTACATTGCCTGTATTGGCTGTAAATGGTCTTTTCCAACTATTATGTCAGTGTCATGCTTGCTAAATAAAACAATAACTTTTGATGCTTTTGTGCTTAAAGGCCTTAAAGGCCTTAATTGCTAGAACCCCGATAAATGCTGCTTGCAGCTTTAATGACAATTAAAAAAATATATTCTGGCCAACGTGTCTATGTACTTGAACTTTCTATACATGCTCATTGACTCCTTTTAGTGCTTCATCAGCCAGAGAGTACTCCATAATTTACCTACTGAAAATTTTTCTGGTAAAAGAGTCCTCGATTTTGAACTTTCTTTACAAGCTCATTGACTCCTTCTGATGTTTCATCAGCCAGACAATTGTTCATAACTGACCTACTGAACATATTTCTAGTAAAAGAGTCCTCGATCTTGAACATTCTATACATGCTCATTGACTCCTTATGCTGTTTCTTTCTATACATACTCGTTGACTCCATCTGATGTTACATCAGCCATAAAGAAGTCCATAATTGACCCAAGGGACATATTTGTAGCCAAAGAGTCCTCAATCTTGAACTTTCTATACATACTCATAGTCTCCTTCTGATTCTTCATAAGCCATATGTCCATATATGACCTATTATTATTTCTGGTCAAAGGTTCCTCAAAAGTTTTTAAACTATGTCAAATTATAGACTCCATCTGATGATAAATCAGACCAAAAGAGGTCAAATTTTGACTCTTGAGTCAATATGTATAGAGAGTTAATGTTCATTGATTCTTTGGCCAAAAATATATTCAGAGGGTCACATATGGAAAGTGTTATACTGTTAAAGTGATGTATCATCAGAAGAAGTCTGTGAGTATTTAGTAAGTTAACTTGTGAGAACCTTTTTGCCAAAAATATTTTCAGTTCGCCAGATATGGACATCTATATAGCTTATGAAGAATCAGAAAGAGTCAACGAGTATATGAGGTCAAGTTTAGACTCTTTGACCAGAAAAAAATTCAGTATGTCAAATATGGACTTTTGTCATGATGATATAACATCCGAAGATATCAATCTGAATGTATAGTGTTAATCTTTAAGGACTCTTTAGCCAGTGATATTTTCGGTAGGTCAAATATGGACTTCTGTGTGGCTGATTTAACATCAGAGGGAGTCCATACGTTTATGATAGACAAAATCCTTTTGAGAACTCTTTGGTCAATTTTTTTTTCAATCGGTCCAATATGGGCTACTGCCTGCCTGATTTAACATTACGAGAAGTCAGTCTATATGTATAGTGAGTTACTGTTCACTGACTCTGGCCAGAAATATGTTCAGTAGGTCAAAAATAGACTACAGTTCAAAAGGTCAGATATGGATATCTATATGGCTTAAGTAGCATCAGAAGGAGTCTATGAGTATGTATAGAAAGACCAATATCGAGGACTCTTTGACCAAAAATATGTTCCTTGGGTCAAATATGGACTTCTGTATGGCTGACGTAACATCAGAAAGAGTCAACGAGTATATATGGAAAGGTCAAGTTTCGAGTATTCCTTGGTCAGAAAAAAATTCAGTATGTCAAATATGGACTTTTGTCAGGATGATATAACATCCGAAGATGTCAATCTGAATGTATAGTGCTAATCATTTAGGGCTCTTTGGCCAGAAATATGTTCAGTAGGTGAAAAGAGGACCTCTGAATAGTTGATTTATCATCAGAAAGCGTCTATAACTTTATATAGTTTAAAAACTTTTGATGACCCTTTGACCAGAAATAAGTTCAAAAGGTCAGATATGGATATCTATATGGCTTAAGTAGCATTAGAAGGAGTCTATGAGTATGTATAGAAAGTCCAAGATCCAGAACTCTTTGGCCATTAATATATTCCTTGGGTCAAATATGGACTTCTGTAAGGCTGATTTGACATCAGAAGGAGTCGATAAGTTTATAATAGTAAAAAACATTTTGAGGATTCTTTGGCCAAAAATATGTTCAATTGGTCAAATATGGACTACAGTCTGGATGATATAACATCACAAGAAGTCTGTATAGTACGACAAATATGTATAGTAAGGTTAAAGTTCAAGGTCTCTGTCCAGAGATATGTTCAGAAGGTCAAATATGGACTTCTGTGTGGCTGATTTAACATCAGAGGGAGTCCATACGTTTATGATAGACAAAATCCTTTTGAGAACTCTTTGGTCAATTTTTTTTTCAATCGGTCCAATATGGGCTACTGCCTGCCTGATTTAACATTACGAGAAGTCAGTCTATATGTATAGTGAGTTAATGTTCACGGACTCTGGCCAGAAATATGTTCAGTAGGTCAAAAATAGACTACTGGCTGGTTAATATAACATCACAAGAAGTCAATCTGTAGTATAACAAGATAATGTTCAAGAACTCTTTGGCCAGAAATATGTTCAGAAGGTCAAAAGGGGACCTCTGTATAGCTGATTTATCATCAGAAGTCGTCTATAACTTTATATAGATTGAAACATTTTGAGGACACTTTGACCAGAAATAAGCTGAAAAGGTCAGAAATGGACATCTATATGGCTTATGAAGCATCAGAAGGAGTCTATGAGTATGTATAGAAAGCCCAATATCGAGGACTCTTTGGCCATAAATATGTTCCTTGGGTCAAATATGGACTTCTGTATGGCTGACGTAACATCAGAAAGAGTCAACGAGTATATATGGAAAGGTCTAGTTTCGAGTATTCCTTGGTCAGAAAAAAATTCAGTATGTCAAATATGGACTTTTGTCAGGATGATATAACATCCGAATATGTCAATCTGAATGTATAGTGTTAATCATTTAGGACTCTTTGGCCAGAAATATGTTCAGTAGGTGAAAAGAGGACCTCTGAATAGCTGATTTATCATCAGAAAGAGTCTATAACTTTATATAGTTTAAGAACTTTTGATGACCCTTTGACCAGAAATAAGTTCAAAAGGTCAGATATGGATATCTATATGGCTTAAGTAGCATTAGAAGGAGTCTATGAGTATGTATAGAAAGCCCAATATCGTGGACTCTTTGGCCAAAAATATGTTCCTTGGGTCAAATATGGACTTCTGTATGGCTGACGTAACATCAGAAAGAGTCAACGAGTATATATGGAAAGGTCAAGTTTCGAGTATTCCTTGGTCAGAAAAAAATTCAGTATGTCAAATATGGACTTTTATCAGGATGATATAACATCCGAAGATGTCAATCTGAATGTATAGTGTTAATCATTTAGGACTCTTTGGCCAGAAATATGTTCAGTAGGTGAAAAGAGGACCTCTGAATAGTTGATTTATCATCAGAAAGCGTCTATAACTTTATATAGTTTAAAAACTTTTGATGACCCTTTGACCAGAAATAAGTTCAAAAGGTCAGATATGGATATCTATATGGCTTAAGTAGCATTAGAAGGAGTCTATATGTATAGAAAGTCCAAGATCGAGAACTCTTTGGCCATAAATATATTCCTTGGGTCAAATATGGACTTCTGTAAGGCTGATTTGACATCAGAAGGAGTCGATAAGTTTATAATAGTAAAAAACATTTTGAGGATTCTTTGGCCAAAAATATGTTCAATTGGTCAAATATGGACTACAGTCTGGATGATATAACATCACAAGAAGTCTGTATAGTACGACAAATATGTATAGTAAGGTTAAAGTTCAAGGTCTCTGTCCAGAGATATGTTCAGAAGGTCAAATATGGACTTCTGTGTGGCTGATTTAACATCAGAGGGAGTCCATACGTTTATGATAGACAAAATCCTTTTGAGAACTCTTTGATCAATTTTTCTTTCAATCGGTCCAATATGGACTACTGCCTGCCTGATTTAACATTACGAGAAGTCAGTCTATATGTATAGTGAGTTAATGTTCACGGACTCTGGCCAGAAATATGTTCAGTAGGTCAAAAATAGACTACTGGCTGGTTAATATAACATCACAAGAAGTCAATCTGTAGTATAACAAGATAATGTTCAAGAACTCTTTGGCCAGAAATATGTTCAGAAGGTCAAAAGGGGACCTCTGTATAGCTGATTTATCATCAGAAGTCGTCTATAACTTTATATAGATTGAAACATTTTGAGGACACTTTGACCAGAAATAAGCTGAAAAGGTCAGAAATGGACATCTATATGGCTTATGAAGCATCAGAAGGAGTCTATGAATATGTATAGAAAGCCCAATATCGAGGACTCTTTGGCCATAAATATGTTCCTTGGGTCAAATATGGACTTCTGTATGGCTGACGTAACATCAGAAAGAGTCAACGAGTATATATGGAAAGGTCAAGTTTCGAGTATTCCTTGGTCAGAAAAAAATTCAGTATGTCAAATATGGACTTTTGTCAGGATGATATAACATCCGAAGATGTCAATCTGAATTTATAGTGCTAATCATTTAGGGCTCTTTGGCCAGAAATATGTTCAGTAGGTGAAAAGAGGACCTCTGAATAGCTGATTTATCATCAGAAAGAGTCTATAACTTTATATAGTTTAAAAACTTTTGATGACCCTTTGACCAGAAATAAGTTCAAAAGGTCAGATATGGATATCTATATGGCTTAAGTAGCATTAGAAGGAGTCTATGAGTATGTATAGAAAGTCCAAGATCGAGAACTCTTTGGCCATAAATATATTCCTTGGGTCAAATATGGACTTCTGTAAGGCTGATTTGACATCAGAAGGAGTCGATAAGTTTATAATAATAAAAAACATTTTGAGGATTGTTTGGCCAAAAATATGTTCAATTGGTCAAATATGGACTACAGTCTGGATGATATAACATCACGAGAAGTCTGTATAGTACGACAAATATGTATAGTAAGTTTAAAGTTCAAGGTCTCTGTCCAGAGATATGTTCAGAAGGTCAAATATGGACTTCTGTGTGGCTGATTTAACATCAGAGGGAGTCCATACGTTTATGATAGACAAAATCCTTTTGAGAACTCTTTGATCAATTTTTCTTTCAATCGGTCCAATATGGACTACTGCCTGCCTGATTTAACATTACGAGAAGTCAGTCTATATGTATAGTGAGTTAATGTTCACGGACTCTGGCCAGAAATATGTTCAGTAGGTCAAAAATAGACTACTGGCTGGTTAATATAACATCACAAGAAGTCAATCTGTAGTATAACAAGATAATGTTCAAGAACTCTTTGGCCAGAAATATGTTCAGAAGGTCAAAAGGGGACCTCTGTATAGCTGATTTATCATCAGAAGTCGTCTATAACTTTATATAGATTGAAACATTTTGAGGACACTTTGACCAGAAATAAGCTGAAAAGGTCAGAAATGGACATCTATATGGCTTATGAAGCATCAGAAGGAGTCTATGAATATGTATAGAAAGCCCAATATCGAGGACTCTTTGGCCATAAATATGTTCCTTGGGTCAAATATGGACTTCTGTATGGCTGACGTAACATCAGAAAGAGTCAACGAGTATATATGGAAAGGTCAAGTTTCGAGTATTCCTTGGTCAGAAAAAAATTCAGTATGTCAAATATGGACTTTTGTCAGGATGATATAACATCCGAAGATGTCAATCTGAATTTATAGTGCTAATCATTTAGGGCTCTTTGGCCAGAAATATGTTCAGTAGGTGAAAAGAGGACCTCTGAATAGCTGATTTATCATCAGAAAGAGTCTATAACTTTATATAGTTTAAAAACTTTTGATGACCCTTTGACCAGAAATAAGTTCAAAAGGTCAGATATGGATATCTATATGGCTTAAGTAGCATTAGAAGGAGTCTATGAGTATGTATAGAAAGTCCAAGATCGAGAACTCTTTGGCCATAAATATATTCCTTGGGTCAAATATGGACTTCTTTAAGGCTGATTCGACATCAGAAGGTGTCGATAAGTTTATAATAGTAAAAAACATTTTGAGGATTGTTTGGCCAAAAATATGTTCAATTGGTCAAATATGGACTACAGTCTGGATGATATAACATCACAAGAAGTCTGTATAGTACGACAAATATGGGCTTAAGGTTAAAGTTCAAGGTCTCTGTCCAGAAGGTCAAATATGGACTTCTGTGTGGCTGATTTAACATCAGAGGGAGTCCATACGTTTATGATAGACAAAATCCTTTTGAGAACTCTTTGGTCAATTTTTTTTTCAGTCGGTCCAATATGGACTACTGCCTGCCTGATTTAACATTACGAGAAGTCAGTCTATATGTATAGTGAGTTAATGTTCACGGACTCTGGCCAGAAATATGTTCAGTAGGTCAAAAATAGACTACTGACTGGTTAATATAACATCACAAGAAGTTAATCTGTAGTATAACAAGATAATGTTCAAGAACTCTTTGGCCAGAAATATGTTCAGAAGGTCAAAAGGGGACCTCTGTATAGCTGATTTATCATCAGAAGTCGTCTATAACTTTATATAGATTGAAACATTTTGAGGACACTTTGACCAGAAATAAGCTGAAAAGGTCAGAAATGGACATCTATATGGCTTATGAAGCATCAGAAGGAGTCTATGAATATGTATAGAAAGCCCAATATCGAGGACTTTTTGGCCATAAATATGTTCCTTGGGTCAAATATGGACTTCTGTATGGCTGACGTAAAATCAGAAAGAGTCAAAGAGTATATATGGAAAGGTCAAGTTTTGAGTATTCCTTGGTCAGAAAAAAATTCAGTATGTCAAATATGGACTTTTGTCAGGATGATATAACATCCGAAGATGTCAATCTGAATGTATAGTGTTAATCATTTAGGACTCTTTGGCCAGAAATATGTTCAGTTGGTGAAAAGACGACCTCTGAATAGCTGATTTATCATCAGAAAGAGTCTATAACTTTATATAGTTTAAAAACTTTTGATGACCCTTTGACCAGAAATAAGTTCAAAAGGTCAGATATGGATATCTATATGGCTTAAGTAGCATTAGAAGGAGTCTATGAGTATGTATAGAAAGCCCAATATCGAGGACTCTTTGGCCAAAAATATGTTCCTTGGGTCAAATATGGACTTCTGTATGGCTGACGTAACATCAGAAAGAGTCAACGAGTATATATGGAAAGGTCAAGTTTCGAGTATTCCTTGGTCAGAAAAAAATTCAGTATGTCAAATATGGACTTTTGTCAGGATGATATAACATCCGAAGATGTCAACCTGAATGTATAGTGCTAATCATTTAGGGCTCTTTGGCCAGAAATATGTTCAGTAGGTGAAAAGAGGACCTCTGAATAGTTGATTTATCATCAGAAAGCGTCTATAACTTTATATAGTTTAAAAACTTTTGATGACCCTTTGACCAGAAATAAGTTCAAAAGGTCAGATATGGATATCTATATGGCTTAAGTAGCATTAGAAGGAGTCTATATGTATAGAAAGTCCAAGATCGAGAACTCTTTGGCCATAAATATATTCCTTGGGTCAAATATGGACTTCTGTAAGGCTGATTTGACATCAGAAGGAGTCGATAAGTTTATAATAGTAAAAAACATTTTGAGGATTCTTTGGCCAAAAATATGTTCAATTGGTCAAATATGGACTACAGTCTGGATGATATAACATCACAAGAAGTCTGTATAGTACGACAAATATGTATAGTAAGGTTAAAGTTCAAGGTCTCTGTCCAGAGATATGTTCAGAAGGTCAAATATGGACTTCTGTGTGGCTGATTTAACATCAGAGGGAGTCCATACGTTTATGATAGACAAAATCCTTTTGAGAACTCTTTGATCAATTTTTCTTTCAATCGGTCCAATATGGACTACTGCCTGCCTGATTTAACATTACGAGAAGTCAGTCTATATGTATAGTGAGTTAATGTTCACGGACTCTGGCCAGAAATATGTTCAGTAGGTCAAAAATAGACTACTGGCTGGTTAATATAACATCACAAGAAGTCAATCTGTAGTATAACAAGATAATGTTCAAGAACTCTTTGGCCAGAAATATGTTCAGAAGGTCAAAAGGGGACCTCTGTATAGCTGATTTATCATCAGAAGTCGTCTATAACTTTATATAGATTGAAACATTTTGAGGACACTTTGACCAGAAATAAGCTGAAAAGGTCAGAAATGGACATCTATATGGCTTATGAAGCATCAGAAGGAGTCTATGAATATGTATAGAAAGCCCAATATCGAGGACTCTTTGGCCATAAATATGTTCCTTGGGTCAAATATGGACTTCTGTATGGCTGACGTAACATCAGAAAGAGTCAACGAGTATATATGGAAAGGTCAAGTTTCGAGTATTCCTTGGTCAGAAAAAAATTCAGTATGTCAAATATGGACTTTTGTCAGGATGATATAACATCCGAAGATGTCAATCTGAATTTATAGTGCTAATCATTTAGGGCTCTTTGGCCAGAAATATGTTCAGTAGGTGAAAAGAGGACCTCTGAATAGCTGATTTATCATCAGAAAGAGTCTATAACTTTATATAGTTTAAAAACTTTTGATGACCCTTTGACCAGAAATAAGTTCAAAAGGTCAGATATGGATATCTATATGGCTTAAGTAGCATTAGAAGGAGTCTATGAGTATGTATAGAAAGTCCAAGATCGAGAACTCTTTGGCCATAAATATATTCCTTGGGTCAAATATGGACTTCTGTAAGGCTGATTTGACATCAGAAGGAGTCGATAAGTTTATAATAATAAAAAACATTTTGAGGATTGTTTGGCCAAAAATATGTTCAATTGGTCAAATATGGACTACAGTCTGGATGATATAACATCACGAGAAGTCTGTATAGTACGACAAATATGTATAGTAAGTTTAAAGTTCAAGGTCTCTGTCCAGAAATATGTTCAGAAGGTCAAATATGGACTTATGTATGGCTGATTTAACATCAGAGGGAGTCCATACGTTTATGATAGATAAAATCCTTTAGAGAACTCTTTGGTCAATTCTTTTTACAATCGGTCAAATATGGACTACTGCCTGCCTGATTTAACATTACGAGAAGTCTGTATAGTACGACAAATATGTATAGTAAGGTTAAAGTTCAAGGTCTCTCTCAAGAAATATGTTCAGAATGTCAATTATGGACTTCTGTATGGCTGATTTAACATGAGAAGGAGTCTATAAGTTTCTAAGAGTAAAAAACATTTTGAGGATTCTTTGGCCAAAAATATGTTAAATCGGTCAAATATGAACTACAGTCTGGCTGATATAACATCATGAAAAGTCTGTATAGTAGGAGAAATATGTATACTACGGTAAATGTTCAAGGTCTCTGTCCAGAAATATGTTCAGAAGGTCAAATATGGACTTCTGTGAGGCTGATTTAACATCAGAGGGAATCCTTTTGAGAACTCTTTGGTCAAATTTTTTTTCAATCGGTCAAATATGGACTGCCTCATTTAACATTACGAGAAGTGAGTCTATATCTATAGTGAGTTGATGTTCACTATAGTGAGTTGATGAGTATGTATAGAAAGCCCAATATCGAGGACTCTTTGGCCAAAAATATGTTCCTTGGGTCAAATATGGACTTCTGTATGGCTGACGTAACATAAGAAAGAGTCAACTACTATATATAGAAAGGTCAAGTTTCGAGTACTCCTTGGAGAGAAAAAAATTCAGTATGTCAAAAATGGACTTTTGTCAGGATGATATAACATCCGAAGATATCAATCTGAATGTATAGTGTTAATCTTTAAGGACTCTTTGGCCAGGAATATGTTCAGTAGGTCAAAAGCATACCTATGTATAGCTCATTGCTATAACATTATGCGTTTTGCACCAACGATCTAACGTTGTGCATCTTTAAAGAATAACATAGGCTATGCACTTCTTGCATTGCATTGCATTGCACACCAGAACTAAGTCAATTCAATGTTCATTAAAGAGATAACATATGTGTTGTTACATTGCATTGCATAAACGATCTAACGTTGTGCATTGAAGAATAACATAGGCTATGCACTTTTTGCATTGCATTGCATACCAGAACTTCCCATGTTCATTAAAGAGATAACGTGTGTTGTTGCATTGCATTGCATTGCATTGCACCAACGATCTAACGTTGTGCATTGAAGAATAACATATAGGTTATGCACTTTTTGCATTGCATTGCATTGCACACCAGAACGAACTCATTCCCATGTTCATTAAAGAGATAACATGTGTGTTGTTGCATTGCATTGCACTAACGATCTAACGTTGTGCACTGAAGAATAACATAGGCTATGCACTTGCATTGCATTGCATACCAGAACCAAATAATTCCAATGTTCACTAAAGCGATAACTAAATCATTCCCATGTTCATTAAAGACATAACGTGTGTTGTTGCAGTGCATTGCATTGCACTAACGATCTAACGTTGTGCATTGAAGAATAAAATATTAGTTATGCACTTTTCGCATTGCATTGCATTGCACACCAGAACTAACTCATTCCCATGTTCATTAAAGAGATAACATATGTGTGTTGCATTGCATTGCATTGCATTGCACTAACAATCTAACGTTGTGCACTGAAGAATAACATATAGCTCATGCTTTGCATTGCATTGCACACCAGAACTAACTCATTCCCATGTTCATTAAAGAGATAACATGTATGTTGTTGCATTGCATTGCACAAACGATCTAACGTTGTGCACTGAAGGGTAACATATAGGTTATGCACATTTCTCATTGCATTGCATTGCATTGCACTAACAATCTAACGTTATGCACTGAAGAGTAACATATAGGTTATGCACTTCTCGCATTGCATTGCATTGCTTTGCATTGCACTAACGATATAACGTTGTGCATTGAAGAATAACATAGGCTATGCACTTCTTGCATTGCACACCAGAACTAACTTATTCCAATGTTCATTAACGAGATAACGTTTGTTGTTGCATTGCATTGCATTGCATTGCATTGCACTAACGATATAACGTTGTGCATTGAAGAATAACATAGGCTATGCACTTCTTGCATTGCACACCAGAACTAACTTATTCCAATGTTCATTAAAGAAATAACGTGTGTTGTTGCATTGCATTGCATTGCATTCCACTAACGATCTAACGTTGTGCACTGAAGAATAACATATAGGTTATGCCCTTTTTGCATTGCATTGCATTGCACACTAGAACTAACTCATTCCCATGTTCATTAAAGAGACGATGTGTGTTGTTGCATTGCATTGTATTGCATTGCATTGCATTGCATTGCATTGCACAAACGATCTAACGTTGTGCACTGAGGAGTAACATATAGGTTATGCACATTTCTCATTGCATTGCATTACATTGCATTGCATTGCACTAACAATCTAACGTTATGCACTGAAGAGTAACATATAGGTTATGCACTTCTCGCATTGCATTGCTTTGCATTGCATTGCACTAACGATCTAACGTTGTGCATTGAAGAATAACATATAGGTTATGCACTTTTCGCATTGCATTGCATTGCACACCAGAACTAACTCATTCCCATGTTCATTAAAGAGATAACATATGTGTGTTGCATTGCATTGCATTGCATTGCACTAACGATCTAACGTTGTGCACTGAAGAATAACATATAGGTTATGCACTTTTCGCATTGCATTGCATTGCACACCAGAACTAAATCATTCCCATGTTCATTAAAGAGACGATGTGTGTTGTTGCATTGCATTGCATTTGCATTGCACTAACGATCTAACGTTGTGCACTGAAGAATAACATATAGGTAATGCACTTCTTGCATTGCATTGCACACCAGAACTAACTCATTCCAATATTCATTAAAGAAATAACGTGTGTTGTTGCATTGCATTGCATTGCATTGCATTGCATTGCACTAACAATCTAACGTTATGCACTGAAGAGTAACATTAGGTTATGCACTTCTCGCATTGCATTGCATTGCACACCAGAACTAAATCATTCCCATGTTCATTAAAGAGATAACGTGTGTTGTTGCATTGCATTGCATTGCATTGCATTGCATTGCACTAACGATCTAACATTGTGCACTGAAGAATAACATAGGCTATGCACTTCTTGCATTGCACACCAGAACTAACTTATTCCAATGTTCATTAACGAGATAACTTTTGTTGTTGCATTGCATTGCGTTGCATTGCACTAACGATCTAACGTTGTGCACTAAAGAATAACATATAGGTTATGCACTTTTTGCATTGCATTGCACACCAGATCTAACTCATTCCAATGTTCATTAAAGAAATAGCGTGTGTTGTTGCATTGCATTGTATTGCACTAACGATCTAACGTTGTGCACTGAAGAATAACATAGGCTATGCACTTCTTGCATTGCATTGCACTAACGATCTAACGTTGTGCACTGAAGAATAACATATAGCTCATGCACTTTTTGCTTTGCATTGCATTGCACACCAGAACTAACTCATTCCCATGTTCATTAAAGAGATAACATATATGTTGTTGCATTGCATTGCACAAACGATCTAACGTTGTGCACTGAAGAGTAACATATAGGTTATGCACTTCTCGCATTGCATTGCTATGCATTGCATTGCACTAACGATCTAACGTTGTGCACTGAAGAATAACATATAGCTCATGCACTTTTTGCTTTGCATTGCATTGCACACCAGAACTAACTCATTCCCATGTTCATTAAAGAGATAACATATATGTTGTTGCATTGCACAAACGATCTAACGTTGTGCACTGAAGAGTAACATATAGGTTATGCACATTTCTCATTGCATTGCATTGCATTGCATTGTACTAACAATCTAACGTTATGCACTGAAGAGAAACATATAGGTTATGCACTTCTCGCATTGCATTGCTTTGCATTGCATTGCACTAACGATCTAACGTTGTGCACTGAAGAATAACATATATGCACTTCTCGCATTGCATTGCATTGCATTGCATTGCACACCAGAACTAAATCATTCCCATGTTCATTCAAGAGATGATATGTGTGTTGTTGCATTGCATTGCATTGCATTCCACTAACGATCTAACGTTGTGCACTGAAGAATAATATATAGATTATGCCCTTTTTGCATTGCATTGCACACCAGAACTAACTCATTCCCATGTTCATTAAAGAGATAACGTGTGTTGTTGCATTGCATTGCATTGCATTGCATTGCATTGCATTGCATTGCATTGCACTAACGATCTAACGTTGTGCATTGAAGAATAACATAGGCTATGCACTTCTTGCATTGCACACCAGAACTAACTTATTCCAATGTTCATTAACGAGATAACGTTTGTTGTTGCATTGCATTGCATTGCATTGCATTGCACTAACGATCTAACGTTGTGCATTGAAGAATAACATAGGCTATGCACTTCTTGCATTGCACACCAGAACTAACTTATTCCAATGTTCATTAAAGAAATAACGTGTGTTGTTGCATTGCATTGCATTGCATTCCACTAACGATCTAACGCTGTGCACTGAAGAATAACATATAGGTTATGCACTTCTCGCATTGCATTGCACACCAGAACTAAATCATTCCCGTGTTCATTCAAGATAAGATATGTGTGTTGTTGCATTGCATTGCATTGCACTAACGATCTAACGTTGTGCACTAAAGAATAACATATAGGTTATGCACTTTTTGCATTGCATTGCACACCAGATCTAACTCATTCCGATGTTCATTAAAGAGATAACATTTGTGTTTTGTTGCATTGCATTTCACAAACGATCTAACGTTGTGCATTGAAGCCATCTATAGAATTCCACATTTGACCTAAATATGGACTTTTGTCATGATGATATAACATCCGAAGATATCAATCTGAATGTATAGTGTTAATCTTTAAGGACTCTTTAGCCAGTGATATTTTCGGTAGGTCAAATATGGACTTCTGTGTGGCTGATTTAACATCAGAGGGAGTCCATACGTTTATGATAGGCAAAATCCTTTTGAGAACTCTTTGGTCAATTTTTTTTTCAATCGGTCAAATATGGACTACTGCCTGCCTG
Organism: Rutilus rutilus; assembly: GCF_951802725.1. NCBI lineage: Eukaryota > Metazoa > Chordata > Actinopteri > Cypriniformes > Leuciscidae > Rutilus > Rutilus rutilus. Next base: position 20,984,600 of record NC_140216.1, read on the forward strand.
ATTTAACATTACGAGAAGTCAGTCTATATGTATAGTGAGTTAATGTTCACTGACTCTGGCCAGAAATATGTTCAGTAGGTCAAAAATAGACTACAGTTCAAAAGGTCAGATATTGATATCTATATGGCTTAAGTAGCATCAGAAGGAGTCTATGTGTATGTATAGAAAGACCAATATCGAGGACTCTTTGACCAAAAATATGTTCCTTGGGTCAAATATGGACTTCTGTATGGCTGACGTAACATCAGAAAGAGTCAACGAGTATATATGGAAAGGTCAAGTTTCGAGTATTCCTTGGTCAGAAAAAAATTTCAGTATGTCAAATATGGACTTTTGTCAGGATGATATAACATCCGAAGATGTCAATCTGAATGTATAGTGCTAATCATTTAGGGCTCTTTGGCCAGAAATATGTTCAGTAGGTGAAAAGAGGACCTCTGAATAGTTGATTTATCATCAGAAAGCGTCTATAACTTTATATAGTTTAAAAACTTTTGATGACCCTTTGACCAGAAATAAGTTCAAAAGGTCAGATATGGATATCTATATGGCTTAAGTAGCATTAGAAGGAGTCTATGAGTATGTATAGAAAGTCCAAGATCGAGAACTCTTTGGCCATAAATATATTCCTTGGGTCAAATATGGACTTCTGTAAGGCTGATTTGACATCAGAAGGAGTCGATAAGTTTATAATAGTAAAAAACATTTTGAGGATTCTTTGGCCAAAAATATGTTCAGTTGGTCAAATATGGACTACAGTCTGGATGATATAACATCACAAGAAGTCTGTATAGTACAATAAATATGTATAGTAAGGTTAAAGTTCAAGGTCTCTGTCCAGAGATATGTTCAGAAGGTCAAATATGGACTTCTGTGTGGCTGATTTAACATCAGAGGGAGTCCATACGTTTATGATAGACAAAATCCTTTTGAGAACTCTTTGGTCAATTTTTTTTTCAATCGGTCCAATATGGGCTACTGCCTGCCTGATTTAACATTACGAGAAGTCAGTCTATATGTATAGTGAGTTAATGTTCACGGACTCTGGCCAGAAATATGTTCAGTAGGTCAAAAATAGACTACTGGCTGGTTAATATAACATCACAAGAAGTCAATCTGTAGTATAACAAGATAATGTTCAAGAACTCTTTGGCCAGAAATATGTTCAGAAGGTCAAAAGGGGACCTCTGTATAGCTGATTTATCATCAGAAGTCGTCTATAACTTTATATAGATTGAAACATTTTGAGGACACTTTGACCAGAAATAAGCTGAAAAGGTCAGAAATGGACATCTATATGGCTTATGAAGCATCAGAAGGAGTCTATGAGTATGTATAGAAAGCCCAATATCGAGGACTCTTTGGCCATAAATATGTTCCTTGGGTCAAATATGGACTTCTGTATGGCTGACGTAACATCAGAAAGAGTCAACGAGTATATATGGAAAGGTCTAGTTTCGAGTATTCCTTGGTCAGAAAAAAATTCAGTATGTCAAATATGGACTTTTGTCAGGATGATATAACATCCGAATATGTCAATCTGAATGTATAGTGTTAATCATTTAGGACTCTTTCGCCAGAAATATGTTCAGTAGGTGAAAAGAGGACCTCTGAATAGCTGATTTATCATCAGAAAGAGTCTATAACTTTATATAGTTTAAGAACTTTTGATGACCCTTTGACCAGAAATAAGTTCAAAAGGTCAGATATGGATATCTATATGGCGTAAGTAGCATTAGAAGGAGTCTATGAGTATGTATAGAAAGCCCAATATCGAGGACTCTTTGGCCAAAAATATGTTCCTTGGGTCAAATATGGACTTCTGTATGGCTGACATAACATCAGAAAGAGTCAACGAGTATATATGGAAAGGTCAAGTTTCGAGTATTCCTTGGTCAGAAAAAAATTCAGTATGTCAAATATGGACTTTTGTCAGGATGATATAACATCCGAAGATGTCATTCTGAATGTATAGTGTTAATCATTTAGGACTCTTTGGCCAGAAATATGTTCAGTAGGTGAAAAGAGGACCTCTGAATAGCTGATTTATCATCAGAAAGAGTCTATAACTTTATATAGTTTAAAAACTTTTGATGACCCTTTGACCAGAAATAAGTTCAAAAGGTCAGATATGGATATCTATATGGCTTAAGTAGCATTAGAAGGAGTCTATGAGTATGTATAGAAAGTCCAAGATCGAGAACTCTTTGGCCATAAATATATTCCTTGGGTCAAATATGGACTTCTGTAAGGCTGATTTGACATCAGAAGAAGTCTGTATAGTACGACAAATATGGGCTTAAGGTTAAAGTTCAAGGTCTCTGTCCAGAAATATGTTCAGAAGGTCAAATATGGACTTCTGTGTGGCTGATTTAACATCAGAGGGAGTCCATACGTTTATGATAGACAAAATCATTTTGAGAACTCTTTGGTTAATTTTTTTTTCAATCGGTCCAATATGGACTACTGCCTGCCTGATTTAACATTACGAGAAGTCAGTCTATATGTATGTGAGTTAATGTTCATTAAAGAGATAACATGTGTGTTTTGTTGCATTGCATTTCACAAACGATCTAACGTTGTGCATTGAAGCCACCTATAGAATTCCACATTTGACCTATTAAACTTATTTCTGGTCAAAGGGTCCTCAAAGGGTTTCTTATTATGTTAATTCAGCCATACAGAGGTCTTATTTGAACTACTGAACACATTTTTGGCCAAAGAGTCTTTGAACATTAACCTTCTCTACTTATTGACTTCTCTTAATAATACATTAGCCATACAAAAGTCCATATTTGACCTACTGAACATATTTCTGGTCAAAGAGTCCCTGACCTTTCTGTACAGCTTCCGATGTTTCATCAGCCTGAAAGATGTCCATACTTGACCCATTGAATATATTTCTGACCATAGAGTCCTCGATCTTGAACTTTCTAAACATACTTGTAGACTGCTTCCAATGTATCCTCTATCCGATCTGCTATCCGATGTATTCGAACAGTAGTTCAAATTTTATATTTTGAACATATTTCTAGACATGAGACCTTGAACTTTAAATTTCTAGACTAATTGCTCTTCTGATGTTTCATCAGCCATACAGTATAGTTCAAATTTGACCTATTGAACATTTCTATAACCAAAGTGTCCTCGATCTTGATCGTTCTATACATAATCATAGGCTTGTTCTGATGTTTCATCATTGAGACAGAAGTCCATTATTGACCTACTGAATATATTTCTGGCAAAAGAATCATCAAAGTTTAACTTACTGTTCCTTCTCCTATTTTTGATTTTTCATCCAACATACAGTAGTCCATATTTGACCAAGAGAACATGTTTCTGGCCAAAGAGTCATCAAAGGGTATGTTTATATGCATTCTCATCGACTACTTTTGATGTTAAGTCAACCATATTGTTAGTCCAAATTTGACCCATTGAACATATATCTGGCCAAAGAGACCTAGATCAATTAATTATCTATACATAATTACTATCTCCTTCTGATTTTTCATCAGCCAGGTTATTATCCATATTTGACAAATGAACATATTTCTGTCTGGAAGAGTCCTTGATCTTTCTATACATACTCATAGACGCTTTCAGATAGTACTTCAGCAAAAAAATGATCCATAATTGACTACTAAACTCATTTCTGAGCGGTGGGTTTATAAATCTTGATTTCTCTATACATATTAATTGACTCCTTCTGATGTTACAATAGCAAAACAGTATTGTATTGTATCAATATGACCTATTAAACCTATTTCTGACCAAAGAGTCTATGAACATTTTTCTATACATACTCAATGACTCCTGATTTTACAAGAGCAATATAGTATTTCAAAATTTGACCAATTGAACATATTTCTGGCCAAAGAGACCTTGATCTTATTCTTTCTATACATACTCCTTCTGATGTTTCATCAGCCAGATAATTGTCCACAATTGACCTACTGAACATTTTTCTGCCCGAAGAGTCAATGAGTCAATGAATTCTATACATAATCATTTACTTCTGATGTTTCTTCAGCCATACAGAAGTCCAGATTTGACACGTTGAACATATTTCTGACCAAAGAGTCCTTGATCTTGAACTTTCTATTCATAATTACAGACTCTTTCAGAAAGTACATCGGACAGACAATTGTCCATATTAATTATTAAACATGGCCAACAAGTCCATGAACTTGAACATTCCTTTTAGTGTTTCATCAGCCAGACAGTAGTCCATAATTGACCTACTGAACATATTGCTGCCTGAAGAGTCTTGAACTTGAACTTTCTATACATGCTCATTGACTCCTTCTGATGTTTCACAAGCAGACAATAGTCCATAATTGACCCTCTGAACATATTTCTAGTATAAGAGTCCTCTGTCTTGAACTTTCTATAGATTCTCAGTGACTCCTTATGATGATTCATCAGACGGACAATTGTCCATAATTGACCCACTGAACATATTTCTACCTGAAGAGTCTTTGAACTTGAACTTTCTATTCATAATCGTTGACTTCTGATGTTTCATCAGCCAGACAGCAGTCCATATTTGACCCACTAAACATATTTCTGGCAAAAGAGTCCTCGATCTTGAACCTTTTAAACATACTCATAGACTCTTTCTGGTGTTTCATCAGCCATGCAGTAGTTCTGATTTGACATAATGAACATATTTCTGACCGAAGAGTCCTCGATCTTGAACTTTCTATTCATACTTATAGACTCTTTCAGATAGTACGTCGGCTAGACAATTGTAGATATTGACTATTGAACACGTTTCTGGCCAACGAGTCTGTGAACTTGAACTTTCTATACATGCTCATTGACTCCTTCAAGCAGACAACAGTCAATAATTGACCTCCTGGACATATTTCTAGTAAAAGAGTCCTCGATCTTGAACTTTCTATACATTCTCAGTGATGCCTTATTTTGTTTCTTTAGCCATACAGAAGTCCAGATTTGACATGTTGAACATATTTCTGACTTGAAAATTTTGTACATGCTAATTGACTCCTTTTAGTGTTTCATCAGCCAGACAGTATTCTTCCGCCGTAAAACGCATCGTGCAGCCCAAACCGTAAGTGCTGGAGACTTGAAACTTAGCCAGATGGTAGTACAAAAAACGAGGAGAGGTTCAGAGAGTATGACCCCGATTGGCCCATAGGTGGCGCTATAGCGACCAAAAGCGCGAAACTGCTCATAACTCCTAGACCGTATGTCGTAGACTCAAGTGTCTTATATCATTGGAAAAGATATAAATCTGGACTCCTGAAGAACAAAACGTATATCTCCAGTTTCATTTCCGCCATGATAGATTTTCCGCCATTTCGAATTTTGTCAAAAACCTACTTTTGCGAACTAGTCCTAGGTTTTTCGTCCGATCGGAACCAAACCAGTGCAGAAATGTTCTCTGGAGTCGGAATATCAATAACTATCGGAAAAAAGTTGAAATTTCAATTCATGGTCGCTAGGGGGCGCAAAATTAACATTGTGGGAGGAGCCTATTTTACTAAAATGGCTATAACTCGAGACGTAAATGAGGTATCTTCACCAAACGTGTATGAGTTCAATCTGGGGTCACAGTAAAAAAAATCGCAACGATTGAACACTAGGTGGCGCTATAACATGAAAAAAACATGAAAAGGGCTATAACCACCTGACCGTTAGTCCGATTGACTTGAAAATTGGTATGCAGTGTCTTGGTCCAAGGTGCCATGTATGTCTATGAGGACATTGGCGTATCTCGAAAAACATGGCCGCCATCGGCCAATGAATTTGAGCACTTATTAGACAAGGTTAACGGAGGCCGAACGAAACTCGATGGGCATGTTCGACTCATGGCCCTAGAGGTCTGTAAGAATTTTGAAAGAAATCGGCCACTAGTTGGCGCTAACGAGTTTTATGGCTCTGTAATCACGTGGTGTTACACTCATCCACACAATATGCATATCATTTGATAGATCTCCTCATCCTGAACAACTTTGGCTCAAGAACCATTGCTGTCAATCAAATCGTTCATTAAATGTGAACATGTTAAAAACCTACTTTTGCAAACTAGTCCTAGGTTTTTCGCCCGATCGGAACCAAACCAATCTAGGACAATTCTATGGACTCTCTAGATCAAAAATTATCCAAAAAAAAGTTTAATTTTTGCATTTGGATGGCTGTAATAGGGTTATTTATAAAATGTGCGTGGCAAAATACACTAAAAAGCCTATAAATCCTAAATGAAAACTCAGAACTTCACGAAAATGGGTGAGCATATGTGACATAACATAATTAACAAGCATGCAACATTTTATTTTACCATATATGTCCTATGGTACATTGCCTGTATTGGCTGTAAATGGTCTTTTCCAACTATTATGTCAGTGTCATGCTTGCTAAATAAAACTTAATAACTTTTGATGCTTTTGTGCTTAAAGGCCTTAAAGGCCTTAATTGCTTGAACCCCGATAAATGCTGCTTGCAGCTTTAATGACAATTAAAAAAAAATATTCTGGCCAACGTGTCTATGTACTTGAACTTTCTATACATGCTCATTGACTCCTTTTAGTGCTTCATCAGCCAGAGAGTACTCCATAATTTACCTACTGAAAATTTTTCTGGTAAAAGAGTCCTCGATTTTGAACTTTCTTTACAAGCTCATTGACTCCTTCTGATGTTTCATCAGCCAGACAATTGTTCATAACTGACCTACTGAACATATTTCTAGTAAAAGAGTCCTCGATCTTGAACATTCTATACATGCTCATTGACTCCTTATGCTATTTTTTTCTATACATACTCGTTGACTCCATCTGATGTTACATCAGCCATAAAGAAGTCCATACTTGACCCATATTTGTAGCCAAAGAGTCCTCAATCTTGAACTTTCTATACATACTCATAGTCTCCTTCTGATTCTTCATAAGCCATATTTATGTCCATAAATGACCTATTATTATTTCTGGTCAAAGGTTCCTCAAAAGTTTTTAAACTATGTCAAATTATAGACTCCATCTGATGATAAATCAGACCAAAAGAGGTCAAATTTTGACTCTTGAGTCAATATGTATAGAGAGTTAATGTTCATTGATTCTTTGGCCAAAAATATATTCAGAGGGTCACATATGGAAAGTGTTATACTGTTAAAGTGATGTATCATCAGAAGAAGTCTGTGAGTATTTAGTAAGTTAACTTGTGAGGACCTTTTTGCCAAAAATATTTTCAGTTCGCCAGATATGGACATCTATATAGCTTATGAAGAATCAGAAAGAGTCAACGAGTATATGAGGTCAAGTTTAGACTCTTTGACCAGAAAAAAATTCAGTATGTCAAATATGGACTTTTGTCATGATGATATAACATCCGAAGATATCAATCTGAATGTATAGTGTTAATCTTTAAGGACTCTTTAGCCAGTGATATTTCCGGTAGGTCAAATATGGACTTCTGTGTGGCTGATTTAACATCAGAGGGAGTCCATACGTTTATGATAGACAAAATCCTTTTGAGAACTCTTTGGTCAATTTTTTTTTCAATCGGTCAAAAATGGACTACTGCCTGCCTGATTTAACATTACGAGAAGTCAGTCTATATGTATAGTGAGTTAATGTTCACTGACTCTGGCCAGAAATATGTTCAGTAGGTCAAAAATAGACTACAGTTCAAAAGGTCAGATATGGATATCTATATGGCTTAAGTAGCATCAGAAGGAGTCTATGAGTATGTATAGAAAGACCAATATCGAGGACTCTTTGACCAAAAATATGTTCCTTGGGTCAAATATGGACTTCTGTATGGCTGACGTAACATCAGAAAGAGTCAACGAGTATATATGGAAAGGTCAAGTTTCGAGTATTCCTTGGTCAGAAAAAAATTCAGTATGTCAAATATGGACTTTTGTCAGGATGATATAACATCCGAAGATGTCAATCTGAATGTATAGTGCTAATCATTTAGGGCTCTTTGGCCAGAAATATGTTCAGTAGGTGAAAAGAGGACCTCTGAATAGTTGATTTATCATCAGAAAGCGTCTATAACTTTATATAGTTTAAAAACTTTTGATGACCCTTTGACCAGAAATAAGTTCAAAAGGTCAGATATGGATATCTATATGGCTTACGTAGCATTAGAAGGAGTCTATGAGTATGTATAGAAAGTCCAAGATCGAGAACTCTTTGGCCATAAATATATTCCTTGGGTCAAATATGGACTTCTGTAAGGCTGATTTGACATCAGAAGGAGTCGATAAGTTTATAATAGTAAAAAACATTTTGAGGATTCTTTGGCCAAAAATATGTTCAATTGGTCAAATATGGACTACAGTCTGGATGATATAACATCACAAGAAGTCTGTATAGTACGACAAATATGTATAGTAAGGTTAAAGTTCAAGGTCTCTGTCCAGAGATATGTTCAGAAGGTCAAATATGGACTTCTGTGTGGCTGATTTAACATCAGAGGGAGTCCATACGTTTATGATAGACAAAATCCTTTTGAGAACTCTTTGGTCAATTTTTTTTTCAATCGGTCCAATATGGGCTACTGCCTGCCTGATTTAACATTACGAGAAGTCAGTCTATATGTATAGTGAGTTAATGTTCACGGACTCTGGCCAGAAATATGTTCAGTAGGTCAAAAATAGACTACTGGCTGGTTAATATAACATCACAAGAAGTCAATCTGTAGTATAACAAGATAATGTTCAAGAACTCTTTGGCCAGAAATATGTTCAGAAGGTCAAAAGGGGACCTCTGTATAGCTGATTTATCATCAGAAGTCGTCTATAACTTTATATAGATTGAAACATTTTGAGGACACTTTGACCAGAAATAAGCTGAAAAGGTCAGAAATGGACATCTATATGGCTTATGAAGCATCAGAAGGAGTCTATGAATATGTATAGAAAGCCCAATATCGAGGACTCTTTGGCCATAAATATGTTCCTTGGGTCAAATATGGACTCCTGTATGGCTGACGTAAAATCAGAAAGAGTCAACGAGTATATATGGAAAGGTCAAGTTTTGAGTATTCCTTGGTCAGAAAAAAATTCAGTATGTCAAATATGGACTTTTGTCAGGATGATATAACATCCGAAGATGTCAATCTGAATGTATAGTGTTAATCATTTAGGACTCTTTGGCCAGAAATATGTTCAGTTGGTGAAAAGAGGACCTCTGAATAGCTGATTTATCATCAGAAAGAGTCTATAACTTTATATAGTTTAAAAACTTTTGATGACCCTTTGACCAGAAATAAGTTCAAAAGGTCAGATATGGATATCTATATGGCTTAAGTAGCATTAGAAGGAGTCTATGAGTATGTATAGAAAGTCCAAGATCGAGAACTCTTTGGCCATAAATATATTCCTTGGGTCAAATATGGACTTCTGTAAGGCTGATTTGACATCAGAAGAAGTCTGTATAGTACGACAAATATGGGCTTAAGGTTAAAGTTCAAGGTCTCTGTCCAGAGATATGTTCAGAAGGTCAAATATGGACTTCTGTGTGGCTGATTTAACATCAGAGGGAGTCCATACGTTTATGATAGACAAAATCATTTTGAGAACTCTTTGGTTAATTTTTTTTTCAATCGGTCCAATATGGACTACTGCCTGCCTGATTTAACATTACGAGAAGTCAGTCTATATGTATGTGAGTTAATGTTCATTAAAGAGATAACATGTGTGTTTTGTTGCATTGCATTTCACAAACGATCTAACGTTGTGCATTGAAGCCACCTATAGAATTCCACATTTGACCTATTAAACTTATTTCTGGTCAAAGGGTCCTCAAAGGGTTTCTTATTATGTTAATTCAGCCATACAGAGGTCTTATTTGAACTACTGAACACATTTTTGGCCAAAGAGTCTTTGAACATTAACCTTCTCTACTTATTGACTTCTCTTAATAATACATTAGCCATACAAAAGTCCATATTTGACCTACTGAACATATTTCTGGTCAAAGAGTCCCTGACCTTTCTGTACAGCTTCCGATGTTTCATCAGCCTGAAAGATGTCCATACTTGACCCATTGAATATATTTCTGACCATAGAGTCCTCGATCTTGAACTTTCTAAACATACTTGTAGACTGCTTCCAATGTATCCTCTATCCGATCTGCTATCCGATGTATTCGAACAGTAGTTCAAATTTTATATTTTGAACATATTTCTAGACATGAGACCTTGAACTTTAAATTTCTAGACTAATTGCTCTTCTGATGTTTCATCAGCCATACAGTATAGTTCAAATTTGACCTATTGAACATTTCTATAACCAAAGTGTCCTCGATCTTGATCGTTCTATACATAATCATAGGCTTGTTCTGATGTTTCATCATTGAGACAGAAGTCCATTATTGACCTACTGAATATATTTCTGGCAAAAGAATCATCAAAGTTTAACTTACTGTTCCTTCTCCTATTTTTGATTTTTCATCCAACATACAGTAGTCCATATTTGACCAAGAGAACATGTTTCTGGCCAAAGAGTCATCAAAGGGTATGTTTATATGCATTCTCATCGACTACTTTTGATGTTAAGTCAACCATATTGTTAGTCCAAATTTGACCCATTGAACATATATCTGGCCAAAGAGACCTAGATCAATTAATTATCTATACATAATTACTATCTCCTTCTGATTTTTCATCAGCCAGGTTATTATCCATATTTGACAAATGAACATATTTCTGTCTGGAAGAGTCCTTGATCTTTCTATACATACTCATAGACGCTTTCAGATAGTACTTCAGCAAAAAAATGATCCATAATTGACTACTAAACTCATTTCTGAGCGGTGGGTTTATAAATCTTGATTTCTCTATACATATTAATTGACTCCTTCTGATGTTACAATAGCAAAACAGTATTGTATTGTATCAATATGACCTATTAAACCTATTTCTGACCAAAGAGTCTATGAACATTTTTCTATACATACTCAATGACTCCTGATTTTACAAGAGCAATATAGTATTTCAAAATTTGACCAATTGAACATATTTCTGGCCAAAGAGACCTTGATCTTATTCTTTCTATACATACTCCTTCTGATGTTTCATCAGCCAGATAATTGTCCACAATTGACCTACTGAACATTTTTCTGCCCGAAGAGTCAATGAGTCAATGAATTCTATACATAATCATTTACTTCTGATGTTTCTTCAGCCATACAGAAGTCCAGATTTGACACGTTGAACATATTTCTGACCAAAGAGTCCTTGATCTTGAACTTTCTATTCATAATTACAGACTCTTTCAGAAAGTACATCGGACAGACAATTGTCCATATTAATTATTAAACATGGCCAACAAGTCCATGAACTTGAACATTCCTTTTAGTGTTTCATCAGCCAGACAGTAGTCCATAATTGACCTACTGAACATATTGCTGCCTGAAGAGTCTTGAACTTGAACTTTCTATACATGCTCATTGACTCCTTCTGATGTTTCACAAGCAGACAATAGTCCATAATTGACCCTCTGAACATATTTCTAGTATAAGAGTCCTCTGTCTTGAACTTTCTATAGATTCTCAGTGACTCCTTATGATGATTCATCAGACGGACAATTGTCCATAATTGACCCACTGAACATATTTCTACCTGAAGAGTCTTTGAACTTGAACTTTCTATTCATAATCGTTGACTTCTGATGTTTCATCAGCCAGACAGCAGTCCATATTTGACCCACTAAACATATTTCTGGCAAAAGAGTCCTCGATCTTGAACCTTTTAAACATACTCATAGACTCTTTCTGGTGTTTCATCAGCCATGCAGTAGTTCTGATTTGACATAATGAACATATTTCTGACCGAAGAGTCCTCGATCTTGAACTTTCTATTCATACTTATAGACTCTTTCAGATAGTACGTCGGCTAGACAATTGTAGATATTGACTATTGAACACGTTTCTGGCCAACGAGTCTGTGAACTTGAACTTTCTATACATGCTCATTGACTCCTTCAAGCAGACAACAGTCAATAATTGACCTCCTGGACATATTTCTAGTAAAAGAGTCCTCGATCTTGAACTTTCTATACATTCTCAGTGATGCCTTATTTTGTTTCTTTAGCCATACAGAAGTCCAGATTTGACATGTTGAACATATTTCTGACTTGAAAATTTTGTACATGCTAATTGACTCCTTTTAGTGTTTCATCAGCCAGACAGTATTCTTCCGCCGTAAAACGCATCGTGCAGCCCAAACCGTAAGTGCTGGAGACTTGAAACTTAGCCAGATGGTAGTACAAAAAACGAGGAGAGGTTCAGAGAGTATGACCCCGATTGGCCCATAGGTGGCGCTATAGCGACCAAAAGCGCGAAACTGCTCATAACTCCTAGACCGTATGTCGTAGACTCAAGTGTCTTATATCATTGGAAAAGATATAAATCTGGACTCCTGAAGAACAAAACGTATATCTCCAGTTTCATTTCCGCCATGATAGATTTTCCGCCATTTCGAATTTTGTCAAAAACCTACTTTTGCGAACTAGTCCTAGGTTTTTCGTCCGATCGGAACCAAACCAGTGCAGAAATGTTCTCTGGAGTCGGAATATCAATAACTATCGGAAAAAAGTTGAAATTTCAATTCATGGTCGCTAGGGGGCGCAAAATTAACATTGTGGGAGGAGCCTATTTTACTAAAATGGCTATAACTCGAGACGTAAATGAGGTATCTTCACCAAACGTGTATGAGTTCAATCTGGGGTCACAGTAAAAAAAATCGCAACGATTGAACACTAGGTGGCGCTATAACATGAAAAAAACATGAAAAGGGCTATAACCACCTGACCGTTAGTCCGATTGACTTGAAAATTGGTATGCAGTGTCTTGGTCCAAGGTGCCATGTATGTCTATGAGGACATTGGCGTATCTCGAAAAACATGGCCGCCATCGGCCAATGAATTTGAGCACTTATTAGACAAGGTTAACGGAGGCCGAACGAAACTCGATGGGCATGTTCGACTCATGGCCCTAGAGGTCTGTAAGAATTTTGAAAGAAATCGGCCACTAGTTGGCGCTAACGAGTTTTATGGCTCTGTAATCACGTGGTGTTACACTCATCCACACAATATGCATATCATTTGATAGATCTCCTCATCCTGAACAACTTTGGCTCAAGAACCATTGCTGTCAATCAAATCGTTCATTAAATGTGAACATGTTAAAAACCTACTTTTGCAAACTAGTCCTAGGTTTTTCGCCCGATCGGAACCAAACCAATCTAGGACAATTCTATGGACTCTCTAGATCAAAAATTATCCAAAAAAAAGTTTAATTTTTGCATTTGGATGGCTGTAATAGGGTTATTTATAAAATGTGCGTGGCAAAATACACTAAAAAGCCTATAAATCCTAAATGAAAACTCAGAACTTCACGAAAATGGGTGAGCATATGTGACATAACATAATTAACAAGCATGCAACATTTTATTTTACCATATATGTCCTATGGTACATTGCCTGTATTGGCTGTAAATGGTCTTTTCCAACTATTATGTCAGTGTCATGCTTGCTAAATAAAACTTAATAACTTTTGATGCTTTTGTGCTTAAAGGCCTTAAAGGCCTTAATTGCTTGAACCCCGATAAATGCTGCTTGCAGCTTTAATGACAATTAAAAAAAAATATTCTGGCCAACGTGTCTATGTACTTGAACTTTCTATACATGCTCATTGACTCCTTTTAGTGCTTCATCAGCCAGAGAGTACTCCATAATTTACCTACTGAAAATTTTTCTGGTAAAAGAGTCCTCGATTTTGAACTTTCTTTACAAGCTCATTGACTCCTTCTGATGTTTCATCAGCCAGACAATTGTTCATAACTGACCTACTGAACATATTTCTAGTAAAAGAGTCCTCGATCTTGAACATTCTATACATGCTCATTGACTCCTTATGCTATTTTTTTCTATACATACTCGTTGACTCCATCTGATGTTACATCAGCCATAAAGAAGTCCATACTTGACCCATATTTGTAGCCAAAGAGTCCTCAATCTTGAACTTTCTATACATACTCATAGTCTCCTTCTGATTCTTCATAAGCCATATTTATGTCCATAAATGACCTATTATTATTTCTGGTCAAAGGTTCCTCAAAAGTTTTTAAACTATGTCAAATTATAGACTCCATCTGATGATAAATCAGACCAAAAGAGGTCAAATTTTGACTCTTGAGTCAATATGTATAGAGAGTTAATGTTCATTGATTCTTTGGCCAAAAATATATTCAGAGGGTCACATATGGAAAGTGTTATACTGTTAAAGTGATGTATCATCAGAAGAAGTCTGTGAGTATTTAGTAAGTTAACTTGTGAGGACCTTTTTGCCAAAAATATTTTCAGTTCGCCAGATATGGACATCTATATAGCTTATGAAGAATCAGAAAGAGTCAACGAGTATATGAGGTCAAGTTTAGACTCTTTGACCAGAAAAAAATTCAGTATGTCAAATATGGACTTTTGTCATGATGATATAACATCCGAAGATATCAATCTGAATGTATAGTGTTAATCTTTAAGGACTCTTTAGCCAGTGATATTTCCGGTAGGTCAAATATGGACTTCTGTGTGGCTGATTTAACATCAGAGGGAGTCCATACGTTTATGATAGACAAAATCCTTTTGAGAACTCTTTGGTCAATTTTTTTTTCAATCGGTCAAAAATGGACTACTGCCTGCCTGATTTAACATTACGAGAAGTCAGTCTATATGTATAGTGAGTTAATGTTCACTGACTCTGGCCAGAAATATGTTCAGTAGGTCAAAAATAGACTACAGTTCAAAAGGTCAGATATGGATATCTATATGGCTTAAGTAGCATCAGAAGGAGTCTATGAGTATGTATAGAAAGACCAATATCGAGGACTCTTTGACCAAAAATATGTTCCTTGGGTCAAATATGGACTTCTGTATGGCTGACGTAACATCAGAAAGAGTCAACGAGTATATATGGAAAGGTCAAGTTTCGAGTATTCCTTGGTCAGAAAAAAATTCAGTATGTCAAATATGGACTTTTGTCAGGATGATATAACATCCGAAGATGTCAATCTGAATGTATAGTGCTAATCATTTAGGGCTCTTTGGCCAGAAATATGTTCAGTAGGTGAAAAGAGGACCTCTGAATAGTTGATTTATCATCAGAAAGCGTCTATAACTTTATATAGTTTAAAAACTTTTGATGACCCTTTGACCAGAAATAAGTTCAAAAGGTCAGATATGGATATCTATATGGCTTACGTAGCATTAGAAGGAGTCTATGAGTATGTATAGAAAGTCCAAGATCGAGAACTCTTTGGCCATAAATATATTCCTTGGGTCAAATATGGACTTCTGTAAGGCTGATTTGACATCAGAAGGAGTCGATAAGTTTATAATAGTAAAAAACATTTTGAGGATTCTTTGGCCAAAAATATGTTCAATTGGTCAAATATGGACTACAGTCTGGATGATATAACATCACAAGAAGTCTGTATAGTACGACAAATATGTATAGTAAGGTTAAAGTTCAAGGTCTCTGTCCAGAGATATGTTCAGAAGGTCAAATATGGACTTCTGTGTGGCTGATTTAACATCAGAGGGAGTCCATACGTTTATGATAGACAAAATCCTTTTGAGAACTCTTTGGTCAATTTTTTTTTCAATCGGTCCAATATGGGCTACTGCCTGCCTGATTTAACATTACGAGAAGTCAGTCTATATGTATAGTGAGTTAATGTTCACGGACTCTGGCCAGAAATATGTTCAGTAGGTCAAAAATAGACTACTGGCTGGTTAATATAACATCACAAGAAGTCAATCTGTAGTATAACAAGATAATGTTCAAGAACTCTTTGGCCAGAAATATGTTCAGAAGGTCAAAAGGGGACCTCTGTATAGCTGATTTATCATCAGAAGTCGTCTATAACTTTATATAGATTGAAACATTTTGAGGACACTTTGACCAGAAATAAGCTGAAAAGGTCAGAAATGGACATCTATATGGCTTATGAAGCATCAGAAGGAGTCTATGAGTATGTATAGAAAGCCCAATATCGAGGACTCTTTGGCCATAAATATGTTCCTTGGGTCAAATATGGACTCCTGTATGGCTGACGTAAAATCAGAAAGAGTCAACGAGTATATATGGAAAGGTCAAGTTTTGAGTATTCCTTGGTCAGAAAAAAATTCAGTATGTCAAATATGGACTTTTGTCAGGATGATATAACATCCGAAGATGTCAATCTGAATGTATAGTGTTAATCATTTAGGACTCTTTGGCCAGAAATATGTTCAGTTGGTGAAAAGAGGACCTCTGAATAGCTGATTTATCATCAGAAAGAGTCTATAACTTTATATAGTTTAAAAACTTTTGATGACCCTTTGACCAGAAATAAGTTCAAAAGGTCAGATATGGATATCTATATGGCTTAAGTAGCATTAGAAGGAGTCTATGAGTATGTATAGAAAGTCCAAGATCGAGAACTCTTTGGCCATAAATATATTCCTTGGGTCAAATATGGACTTCTGTAAGGCTGATTTGACATCAGAAGGAGTCGATAAGCTTATAATAGTAAAAAACATTTTAAGGATTCTTTGGCCAAAAATATGTTCAATTGGTCAAATATGGACTACAGTCTGGATGATATAACATCACAAGAAGTCTGTATAGTACGACAAATATGGGCTTAAGGTTAAAGTTCAAGGTCTCTGTCCAGAAATATGTTCAGAAGGTCAAATATGGACTTCTGTGAGGCTGATTTAACATCAGAGGGAATCCTTTTGAGAACTCTTTGGTCAAATTTTTTTTCAATCGGTCAAATATGGACTGCCTCATTTAACATTACGAGAAGTGAGTCTATATCTATAGTGAGTTGATGTTCACAGACTCTGGCCAGAAATATGTTCAGTAGGTCAAAAATAGACTACTGGCTGGTTAATTTAATATCACAAGAAGTCAATCTGTAGTATAGCAAGATAATGTTCAAGAACTCTTTTGCCAGAAATATGTATAGTAGGTCAAAAGGGGACCTCTGTATAGCTGATTTATCATCAGAGGGAGTCTATAACTTTATATAGTTAGAAAAATGTTGA
The DNA here is from genome assembly GCF_951802725.1 of Rutilus rutilus. Lineage (NCBI taxonomy): Eukaryota > Metazoa > Chordata > Actinopteri > Cypriniformes > Leuciscidae > Rutilus > Rutilus rutilus. The sequence continues at coordinate 21,001,662 of NC_140216.1, forward strand.
GGACACTTTGACCAGAAAAAAGTTCAAAAGGTCAGATATGGAGATCTATATGGCTTATGAAGCATCAGAAGGAGTCTATGAGTATTTATAGAAAGCCCAAGAACGAGGACCCTTTGGCCAGAAATATGTTCCTTGGGTCAAATATGGACATCTGTATGGCTGACGTAACATAAGAAAGAGTCAACTACTATATATAGAAAGGTGAAGTTTCGAGTACTCCTTGGACAGAAAAAAATTCAGTATGTCAAAAATGGACTTTTGTCAGGATGATATAACATCCGAAGATATCAATCTGAATGTATAGTGTTAATCTTTAAGGACTCTTTGGCCAGGAATATGTTCAGTAGGTCAAAAGCATACCTATGTATAGCTCATTGCTATAACATTATGTGTTTTGCACAAACGATCTAACGTTGTGCATCATTAAAGAATAACATAGGCTATGCACTTGTTGCATTGCATTACATTGCACACCAGAACTGTCAATTCAATGTTCATTAAAGAGATAACATATGTGTTGTTACATTGCATTGCACAAACGATCCAACGTTGTGCATTGAAGAATAACACAGGCTATGCACTTTTTGCATTGAATTGCATACCAGAACTTCCCATGTTCATTAAAGAGATAACGTGTGTTGTTGCATTGCATTGCATTGCATTGCATTGCATTGCATTGCATTGCATTGAATTGCATTGCATTGCATTGCATTGCATTGCATTGCACTAACGATCTAACGTTGTGCACTGAAGAATAACATATAGCTCATGCACTTTTTGCTTTGCATTGCATTGCACACCAGAACTAACTCATTCCCATGTTCATTAAAGAGATAACATGTGTGTTGTTGCATTGCATTGCACTAACGATCTAACGTTGTGCACTGAAGAATAACATAGGCTATGCACTTGCATTGCATTGCATACCAGAACCAAATAATTCCAATGTTCACTAAAGCGATAACTAAATCATTCCCATGTTCATTAAAGATAGAACGTGTGTTGTTGCATTGCATTGCATTGCACTAACGATCTAACGTTGTGCATTGAAGAATAACATATAAGTTATGCACTTTTCGCATTGCATTGCATTGCACACCAGAACTAACTCATTCCCATGTTCATTAAAGAGATAACGTGTGTTGTTGCATTGCATTGCACTAACGATCTAACGTTGTGCACTGAAGAATAACATAGGCTATGCACTTGCATTGCATACCAGAACCAAATAATTCCAATGTTCACTAAAGCGATAACTAAATCATTCCCATGTTCATTAAAGACAGAACGTGTGTTGTTGCATTGCATTGCATTGCACTAACGATCTAACGTTGTGCATTGAAGAATAACATATAAGTTATGCAATTTTCGCATTGCATTGCATTGCACACCAGAACTAACTCATTCCCATGTTCATTAAAGAGATAACATATGTGTGTTGCATTGCATTGCAGTGCATTGCATTGCACTAACAATCTAACGTTGTGCACTGAAGAATAACATATAGCTCATGCACTTTTTGCTTTGCATTGCATTGCAACCAGAACTAACTCATTCCCATGTTCATTAAAGAGATAACATATGTTGTTGCATTGCATTGCACTAACAATCTAACGTTATGCACTGAAGAGTAACATATAGGTTATGCAATTTTCGCATTGCATTGCATTGCACACCAGAACTAACTCATTCCCATGTTTATTAAAGAGATAACATATGTGTGTTGCATTGCATTGCAGTGCATTGCATTGCACTAACGATCTAACGTTGTGCACTGAAGAATAACATATAGGTTATGCCCTTTTCGCATTGCATTGCATTGCACACCAGAACTAAATCATTCCCATGTTCATTAAAGAGACGATGTGTGTTGTTGCATTGCATTTGCATTGCACTAACGATCTAACGTTGTGCACTGAAGAATAACATATAGGTAATGCACTTTATGCATTGCATTGCATTGCACACCAGAACTAACTCATTCCAATATTCATTAAAGAAATAACGTGTGTTGTTGCATTGCATTGCATTGCATTGCATTGCACTAACAATCTAACGTTATGCACTGAAGAGTAACATATAGGTTATGCACTTCTCGCATTGCATTGCATTGCACACCAGAACTAAATCATTCCCATGTTCATTCAAGAGATGATATGTGTGTTGTTGCATTGCATTCCACTAACGATCTAACGTTGTGCACTGAAGAATAACATATAGGTTATGCACTTTTTGCATTGCATTGCATTGCACACCAGAACTAAATAATTCCAAAGTTCACTAAAGCGATAACGTGTGTTGTTGCATTGCATTGCATTGCATTGCACTACCGATCTAACGTTTGCACTGAAGAATAACATGTGCTATGGACTTCTTGCATTGCATTGCACACCAGAACTAAATCATTCCCATGTTCATTAAAGACATAACGTGTGTTGTTGCATTGCATTGCATTGCACTAACGATATAACGTTGTGCATTGAAGAATAACATAGGCTATGCATTGCATTGCACACCAGAACTAACTCATTCCAATATTCATTAAAGAAATAACGTGTTGTTGCATTGCATTGCACTAACAATCTAACGTTATGCACTGAAGAGTAACATATAGGTTATGCACTTCTCGCATTGCATTGCATTGCATTGCACACCAGAACTAAATCATTCCCATGTTCATTCAAGAGATGATATGTGTGTTGTTGCATTGCATTGCATTGCATTCCACTAACGATCTAACGTTATGCACTGAAGAGTAACATATAGGTTTTACACTTCTCGCATTGCATTGCATTGCATTGCATTGCACACCAGAACTAAATCATTCCCATGTTCATTCAAGAGATGATATGTGTGTTGTTGCATTGCATTGCATTGCATTCCACTAACGGTCTAACGTTATGCACTGAAGAGTAACATATAGGTTATGCCCTTTTTGCACTGCATTGCATTGCACACCAGAACTAACTCATTCCCATGTTCATTAAAGAGATAACATATGTGTGTTGCATTGCAGTGCATTGCACTAACGATCTAACGTTGTGCATTGAAGAATAACATATAAGTTATGCACTTTTCGCATTGCATTGCATTGCACACCAGAACTAACTCATTCCCATGTTCATTAAAGAGATAACATATATGTTGTTGCATTGCATTGCACAAACGATATAACGTTGTGCACTGAAGAGTAACATATAGGTTATGCATATTTCTCATTGCATTGCATTGCACTAACAATCTAACGTTATGCACTGAAGAGTAACATAATGGTTATACACTTCTCGCATTGCATTGCATTGCATTGCACACCAGAGCTAAATCATTCCCATGTTCATTCAAGAGATGATATGTGCGTTGTTGCATTGCATTGCATTGCATTCCACTGACGATCTAACGTTGTGCACTGAAGAATAACATATAGGTTATGCCCTTTTTGCATTGCATTGCACACCAGAACTAACTCATTCCCATGTTCATTAAAGAGATAACGTGTGTTGTTGCATTGCACGCACGATCTAACGTTGTGCATTGAAGAATAACATAGGCTATGCACTTCTTGCATTGCATTGCACATTCAATGTTCATTAACGAGATAACGTGTGTTGTTGCATTGCATTGCATTGCATTGCATTGCATTGCACTAACGATCTAACGTTGTGCATTGAAGAATAACATAGGCTATGCACTTCTTGCATTGCACACCAGAACTAACTTATTCCAATGTTCATTAACGAGAAAACGTGTGTTGTTGCATTGCATTGCATTGCATTGCATTGCACTAACGATCTAAGGTTGTGCATTGAATAATAACATATAAGTTATGCACTTTTCGCATTGCATTGCATTGCACACCAGAACTAACTCATTCCCATGTTCATTAAAGACATAACGTGTGTTGTTGCATTGCATTGCATTGCATTACACTAACGATCTAACGTTGTGCATTGAAGAATAACATATAAGTTATGCACTTTTCACATTGCATTGCATTGCACACCAGAACTAACTCATTCCCATGTTCATTAAAGAGATAACATATATGTTGTTGCATTGCATTGCACAAACGATCTAACGTTGTGCACTGAAGAGTAACATATAGGTTATGCACATTTCTCATTGCGTTGCATTGCATTGCATTGCACTAACAATCTAACGTTATGCACTGAAGAGTAACATATAGGTTATGCACTTATCGCATTGCATTGCTTTGCATTGCATTGCTTTGCATTGCATTGCACGCACGATCTAACGTTGTGCATTGAAGAATAACATAGGCTAATGCACTTCTTGCATTGCACACCAGAACTAACTTCTTCCAATATTCATTAACGAGATAACGTATGTTGTTGCATTGCATTGCACGAACGATCTAACGTTCTGCATTGAAGAATAACATAGGCTATGCACTTCTTGCATTGCACACCCGAACTAACTTATTCCAATGTTAATTAACGAGATAACGTGTGTTGTTGCATTGCATTGCACTAACGATCTAACGTTGTGCATTGAAGAATAACATATAAGTTATGCACTTTTCGCATTGCTTTGAATTGCACACCAGAACTAACTCATTCCCATGGTCATTAAAGAGATAACATATGTGTGTTGAATTGCATTGTATGTGCATTGCACTAACAATCTAACGTTGTGCACTGAAGAATAACATATAAGTTATGCACTTTTCGCATTGCATTGCATTGCACACCAGAACTAAATCATTCCCATGTTCATTAAAGAGACGATGTGTGTTGTTGCATTGCATTGTATTGCATTGCATTGCACTAACAATCTAACGTTATGCACTGAAGAGTAACATATAGGTTATGCACTTCTCGCATTGCATTGCTTTGCATTGCATTGCACTAACGATCTAACGTTGTGCACTGAAGAATAACATATAGGTAATGCACTTTTTGCATTGCATTGCACACCAGAACTAACTCATTCCAATATTCATTAAAAAAATAACGTGTGTTGTTGCTTTGCATTGCATTGTATTGCATTGCATTGCATTGCATTGCACTAACAATCTAACGTTATGCACTGAAGAGTAACATATAGGTTATGCACTTCTCGCATTGCATTGCATTGCATTGCACACCAGAACTAAATCATTCCCATGTTCATTCAAGAGATGATATGTGTGTTGTTGCATTGCATTGCATTCCACTAACGATCTAACGTTGTGCACTGAAGAATAACATATAGGTTATGCCCTTTTTGCATTGCATTGCATTGCACACCAGAACTAACTCATTCCCATGTTCATTAAAGACATAACGTGTGTTGTTGCATTGCATTGAATTGCATTGTACTAACGATCTAACGTTGTGGATTGAAGAATAACATATAAGTTATGCACTTTTCGCATTGCTTGCATTGCACACCAGAACTAACTCATTACCATGTTCATTAAAGAGATAACATATGTGTGTTGCATTGCATTGCATTGCATTGCATTGCACTAACAATCTAACGTTGTGCACTGAAGAATAACATATAGCTCATGCACTTTTTGCTTTGCATTGCATTGCACACCAGAACTAACTCATTCCCATGTTCATTAAAGAGATAACATATATGTTGTTGCATTGCATTGCACAAACGATCTAACGTTGTGCACTGAAGAGTAACATATAGGTTATGCACTTCTCGCATTGCATTGCTTTGCATTGCATTGCACTAACGATCTAACGTTGTGCACTGAAGAATAACATATAGGTTATGCACTTCTCGCTTTGCATTGCATTGCATTGCACACCAGAACTAAATCATTCCCATGTTCATTCAAGAGATGATATGTGTGTTGTTGCATTGCATTGCATTGCATTCCACTAACGATCTAACGTTGTGCACTGAAGAATAACATATAAGTTATGCACTTCTTGCATTGCACACCAGAACTAACTCATTCCCATGTTCATTAACGAGATAACGTGTGTTGTTGCATTGCATTGCATTGCATTGCATTGCACTAACGATCTAAGGTTGTACATTGAAGAATAACATATAAGTTATGCACTTTTTGCATTGCATTGCATTGCACACCAGAACTAAATCATTCCAGTGTTCATTCAAGAGAAGATATGTGTGTTGTTGCATTGCATTGCATTGCATTGCATTGCATTGCACTAACGATCTAACGTTGTGCACTAAAGAATAACATATAGGTTATGCACTTTTTGCATTGCATTGCATTGCAAACCAGAACTAACTCATTCCCATGTTTATTAAAGAGATAACGTGTGTGTTGTTGCATTGCATTGCATTGCATTGTATTGCATTGCATTGCATTGCATTGCATTGCATTGCATTGCATTGCACTAACGATCTTACGTTGTGCACTGAAGAATAACATATAGGTTATGCACTTCTGGCATTGCATTGCAAACCAGAACAAAATCATTCCAATGCTCATTAAAGACATAATGTGTGTTGTTGCATTGCATTGCACTAACGATCTAACGTTGTGCACTGAAGAATAACATAGCTATGCACTTCTTGCATTAATGCAATGCGCACACCAGCACTAAATCATTCCCATGTTCATTACACACATAACGTGTGTTAATTACATTGCATTGCATTGCATTGCATTGCACACCAGAACTAACTCATTCCCATGTTCATTAAAGAGATAACATATGTGTTGTTGCATTGCATTGCATTGCACACCAGAACTATCTCATTTCCATGTTCATTAAAGAGATAACATATGTTTTGTTGCATTGCATTGCACGCACGATCTAAAGTTGTGCATTGTAGAAGAACATAGGCACACCAGAACTAAATCATTCCTATGTTCATTAAAGAAATAACGTGTGTTGTTGCATTGCATTGCATTGCATTGCACTAACAATCTAACGTTATGCACTGAAGAGTAACATATAGGTTATGCACTTCTCGCATTGCATTGCTTTGCATTGCATTGCACTAACGATCTAACGTTGTGCACTGAAGAATAACATATAGGTTATGCACTTCTCGCATTGCATTGCATTGCATTGCACACCAGAACTAAATCATTCCCATGTTCATTCAAGAGATGATATGTGTGTTGTTGCATTGCATTGCATTGCATTCCACTAACGATCTAACGTTGTGCACTGAAGAATAACATATAGGTTATGCCCTTGTTGCATTGCATTGCACACCAGAACTAACTCATTCCCATGTTCATTAACAAGATAACATGTGTTGTTGCATTGCATTGCATTGCATTGCATTGCATTGCACTAACGATCTAACGTTGTGCATTGAAGAATAACATAGGCTATGCACTTCTTGCATTGCACACCAGAACTAACTTATTCCAATGTTAATTAACGAGATAACGTGTGTTGTTGCATTGCATTGCATTGCATTACACTAACGATCTAACGTTGTGCATTGAAGAATAACATATAAGTTATGCACTTTTCGCATTGCATTGCATTGCACACCAGAACTAACTCATTCCCATGTTCATTAAAGACATAACGTGTGTTGTTGCATTGCATTGCATTGCATTACACTAACGATCTAACGTTGTGCATTGAAGAATAACATATAAGTTATGCACTTTTCACATTGCATTGCATTGCACACCAGAACTAACTCATTCCCATGTTCATTAAAGAGATAACATATATGTTGTTGCATTGCATTGCACAAACGATCTAACGTTGTGCACTGAAGAGTAACATATAGGTTATGCACATTTCTCATTACGTTGCATTGCATTGCATTGCATTGCATTGCACTAACAATCTAACGTTATGCACTGAAGAGTAACATATAGGTTATGCACTTATCGCATTGCATTGCTTTGCATTGCATTGCACGCACGATCTAACGTTGTGCATTGAAGAATAACATAGGCTAATGCACTTCTTGCATTGCACACCAGAACTAACTTATTCCAATGTTCATTAACGAGATAACGTATGTTGTTGCATTGCATTGCACGAACGATCTAACGTTCTGCATTGAAGAATAACATAGGCTATGCACTTCTTAAATTGCACACCAGAACTAACTTATTCCAATGTTAATTAACGAGATAACGTGTGTTGTTGCATTGCATTGCATTGCACTAACGATCTAACGTTGTGCATTGAAGAATAACATATAAGTTATGCACTTTTCGCATTGCTTTGAATTGCACACCAGAACTAACTCATTCCCATGGTCATTAAAGAGATAACATTTGTGTGTTGAATTGCATTGTATGTGCATTGCACTAACAATCTAACGTTGTGCACTGAAGAATAACATATAGATTATGCACTTTTCGCATTGCATTGCATTGCACACCAGAACTAAATCATTCCCATGTTCATTAAAGAGACGATGTGTGTTGTTGCATTGCATTGTATTGCATTGCATTGCACTAACAATCTAACGTTATGCACTGAAGAGTAACATATAGGTTATGCACTTCTCGCATTGCATTGCTTTGCATTGCATTGCACTAACGATCTAACGTTGTGCACTGAAGAATAACATATAGGTAATGCACTTTTTGCATTGCATTGCATTGCACACCAGAACTAACTCATTCCAATATTCATTAAAAAAATAACGTGTGTTGTTGCTTTGCATTGCATTGTATTGCATTGCATTGCATTGCACTAACAATCTAACGTTATGCACTGAAGAGTAACATATAGGTTATGCACTTCTCGCATTGCATTGCATTGCATTGCACACCAGAACTAAATCATTCCCATGTTCATTCAAGAGATGACATGTGTGTTGTTGCATTGCATTGCATTCCACTAACGATCTAACGTTGTGCACTGAAGAATAACATATAGGTTATGCCCTTTTTGCATTGCATTGCATTGCACACCAGAACTAACTCATTCCCATGTTCATTAAAGACATAACGTGTGTTGTTGCATTGCATTGCATTGCATTACACTAACGATCTAACGTTGTGCATTGAAGAATAACATATAAGTTATGCACTTTTCACATTGCATTGCATTGCACACCAGAACTAACTCATTCCCATGTTCATTAAAGAGATAACATATATGTTGTTGCATTGCATTGCACAAACGATCTAACGTTGTGCACTGAAGAGTAACATATAGGTTATGCACATTTCTCATTACGTTGCATTGCATTGCATTGCATTGCACTAACAATCTAACGTTATGCACTGAAGAGTAACATATAGGTTATGCACTTATCGCATTGCATTGCTTTGCATTGCATTGCACGCACGATCTAACGTTGTGCATTGAAGAATAACATAGGCTAATGCACTTCTTGCATTGCACACCAGAACTAACTTATTCCAATGTTCATTAACGAGATAACGTATGTTGTTGCATTGCATTGCACGAACGATCTAACGTTCTGCATTGAAGAATAACATAGATAGCCTATAGATAACCTAGATAGATAGCCTATAGATAACATAGATAGCACTTCTTGCATTGCACACCAGAACTAACTTATTCCAATGTTAATTAACGAGATAACGTGTGTTGTTGCATTGCATTGCATTGCACTAACGATCTAACGTTGTGCATTGAAGAATAACATATAAGTTATGCACTTTTCGCATTGCTTTGAATTGCACACCAGAACTAACTCATTCCCATGGTCATTAAAGAGATAACATTTGTGTGTTGAATTGCATTGTATGTGCATTGCACTAACAATCTAACGTTGTGCATTGAAGAATAACATATAAGTTATGCACTTTTCGCATTGCTTTGAATTGCACACCAGAACTAACTCATTCCCATGGTCATTAAAGAGATAACATTTGTGTGTTGAATTGCATTGTATGTGCATTGCACTAACAATCTAACGTTGTGCACTGAAGAATAACATATAGGTTATGCACTTTTCGCATTGCATTGCATTGCACACCAGAACTAAATCATTCCCATGTTCATTAAAGAGACGATGTGTGTTGTTGCATTGCATTGTATTGCATTGCATTGCACTAACAATCTAACGTTATGCACTGAAGAGTAACATATAGGTTATGCACTTCTCGCATTGCATTGCTTTGCATTGCATTCCACTAACGATCTAACGTTGTGCACTGAAGAATAACATATAGGTTATGCCCTTTTTGCATTGCATTGCATTGCACACCAGAACTAACTCATTCCCATGTTCATTAAAGACATAACGTGTGTTGTTGCATTGCATTGAATTGCATTGCACTAACGATCTAACGTTGTGGATTGAAGAATAACATATAAGTTATGCACTTTTCGCATTGCTTGCATTGCACACCAGAACTAACTCATTACCATGTTCATTAAAGAGATAACATATGTGTGTTGCATTGCATTGCATTGCATTGCATTGCACTAACAATCTAACGTTGTGCACTGAAGAATAACATATAGCTCATGCACTTTGTGCTTTGCATTGCATTGCACACCAGAACTAACTCATTCCCATGTTCATTAAAGAGATAACATATATGTGGTTGCATTGCATTGCACAAATGATCTAACGTTGTGCACTGAAGAGTAACATATAGGTTATGCACATTTCTCATTGCATTGCATTGCATTGCATTGCACTAACGATCTAAGGTTGTACATTGAAGAATAACATATAGGTTATGCACTTCTCACATTGCATTGCTTTGCATTGCATTGCACTAACGATCTAACGTTGTGCACTGATGAAAAACATATAGGTTATACACTTCTCGCATTGCATTGCATTGCATTGCACACCAGAACTAAATCATTCCCATGTTCATTCAAGAGATGATATGTGTGTTGTTGCATTGCATTGCATTGCATTCCACTAACGATCTAACGTTGTGCACTGAAGAATAACATATAAGTTATGCACTTCTTGCATTGCACACCAGAACTAACTCATTCCCATGTTCATTAACGAGATAACGTGTGTTGTTGCATTGCATTGCATTGCATTGCATTGCACTAACGATCTAAGGTTGTACATTGAAGAATAACATATAAGTTATGCACTTTTTGCATTGCATTGCACACCAGAACTAAATCATTCCAGTGTTCATTCAAGAGAAGATATGTGTGTTGTTGCATTGCATTGCATTGCATTGCACTAACGATCTAACATTGTGCACTAAAGAATAACATATAGGTTATGCACTTTTTGCATTGCATTGCATTGCAAACCAGAACTAACTCATTCCCATGTTCATTAAAGAGATAACTAACTCATTCCCATGTTCATTAAAGAGATAACATATGTGTTGTTGCATTGCATTGCATTGCACACCAGAACTATCTCATTTCCATGTTCATTAAAGAGATAACATATGTTTTGTTGCATTGCATTGCACAAACGATCTAACGTTGTGCACTGAAGAATAACATATAGGTTATGCACTTTTGCATTGCATTGCATTGCATTGCACACCAGAACTAACTCATTCCCATGTTCATTAAAGAGATAACGTGTGTTGTTGCATTGCATTGCATTGCACGCACGATCTAAAGTTGTGCATTGTAGAATAACATAGGCTATGCACTTCTTGCATTGCATTGCACACCAGAACTAAATCATTCCCATGTTCATTAAAGAAATAACGTGTGTTGTTGCATTGCATTGCATTGCATTGCACTAACAATCTAACGTTATGCACTGAAGAGTAACATATAGGTTATGCACTTCTCGCATTGCATTGCTTTGCATTGCATTTCACTAACGATCTAACGTTGTGCACTGAAGAATAACATATAGGTTATGCACTTCTCGCATTGCATTGCATTGCATTGCACACCAGAACTAAATCATTCCCATGTTCATTCAAGAGATGATATGTGTGTTGTTGCATTGCATTGCATTGCATTGCATTGCATTGCATTCCACTAACGATCTAACGTTGTGCACTGAAGAATAACATATAGGTTATGCCCTTTTTGCATTGCATTGCACACCAGAACTAACTCATTCCCATGTTCATTAACGAGATAACGTGTGTTGTTGCATTGCATTGCATTGCACTAACGATCTAACGTTGTGCATTGAAGAATAACATAGGCTATGCACTTCTTGCATTGCACACCAGAACTAACTCATTCCCATGTTCATTATAGAGATAACATATGTATGTTGCATTGCATTGCATTGCACTAACGATCTAACGTTGTGCACTGAAAAATTACATATAGGTTATGCACTTTTAGCATTGCATTGCACACCAGAACTAAATCAATCCCATGTTCATTAAAGAGATAACATGTGTGATGTTGCATTGCATTGCACGCACGATCTAACGTTGTGCATTGAAGAATAACATATGCTATGCACTTCTTGCATTGCATTGCACATTCAATGTTCACTAAAGAAATAACGTGTGTTGTTGCATTGCATTGCATTGCATTGCACTAACGATCTAACCTTGTGCACTGAAGAATAACATATAGGTTATGCACTTCTCGCATTGCATTGCATTGCACACCAGAACTAAATCATTCCAGTGTTCATTCAAGAGAAGATATGTGTGTTGTTGCATTGCATTGCATTGCATTGCATTGCACTAACGATCTAACGTTGTGCACTAAAGAATAACATATAGGTTATGCACTTTTTGCATTGCATTGCATTGCAAACCAGAACTAACTCATTCCCATGTTCATTAAAGAGATAACGTGTGTATTGTTGCATTGCATTGTATTGCATTGCATTGCATTGCACTAACGATCTTACGTTGTGCACTGAAGAATAACATATAGGTTATGCACTTTTTGCATTGCATTGCATTGCAAACCAGAACTAACTCATTCCCATGTTCATTAAAGAGATAACGTGTGTTTTTGCATTGCATTGCATTGCATTGCACGCACGATGTAACGTTGTGCTTTGAAGAATAACATAGGCTATGCACTTCTGGCATTGCATTGCATACCAGAACAAAATCATTCCAATGCTCATTAAAGACATAACGTGTGTTGTTGCATTGCATTGCATTGCACTAACGATCTAACGTTGTGCACTGAAGAATAACATAGCTATGCACTTCTTGCATTAATGCAATGCGCACACCAGCACTAAATCATTCCCATGTTCATTAAACACATAACGTGTGTTAATTGCATTGCATTGCATTGCATTGCATTGCATTGCATTGCATTGTATTGTATTGCATTGCACACCAGAACTAACTCATTCCCATGTTCATTAAAGAGATAACATATGTGTTGTTGCATTGCATTGCATTGCATTGCACACCAGAACTAACTCATTTCCATGTTCATTAAAGAGATAACATATGTTTTGTTGCATTGCATTGCACAAACGATCTAACGTTGTGCACTGAAGAATAACATATAGGTTATGCACTTTTGCATTGCATTGCATTGCATTGCACACCAGAACTAACTCATTCCCATGTTCATTAAAGAGATAACGTGTGTTGTTGCATTGCATTGCATTGCACGCACGATCTAAAGTTGTGCATTGTAGAATAACATAGGCTATGCACTTCTTGCATTGCATTGCACACCAGAACTAAATCATTCCCATGTTCATTAAAGAAATAACGTGTGTTGTTGCATTGCATTGCATTGCATTGCACTAACAATCTAACGTTATGCACTGAAGAGTAACATATAGGTTATGCACTTCTCGCATTGCATTGCATTGCACTAACGATCTAACGTTGTGCACTGAAGAATAACATATAGGTTATGCACTTCTCGCATTGCATTGCATTGCATTGCATTGCACACCAGAACTAAATCATTCCCATGTTCATTCAAGAGATGATATGTGTGTTGTTGCATTGCATTGCATTGCATTCCACTAACGATCTAACGTTGTGCACTGAAGAATAACATATAGGTTATGCCCTTTTTGCATTGCATTGCACACCAGAACTAACTCATTCCCATGTTCATTAACGAGATAACGTGTGTTGTTGCATTGCATTGCATTGCATTGCATTGCATTGCACTAACGATCTAACGTTGTGCATTGAAGAATAACATAGGCTATGCACTTCTTGCATTGCACACCAGAACTAACTTATTCCAATGTTCATTAACGAGATAACGTGTGTTGTTGCATTGCATTGCATTGCATTGCATTGCACTAACGATCTAAGGTTGTACATTGAAGAATAACATATAAGTTATGCACTTTTCGCATTGCATTGCATTGCACACCAGAACTAACTCATTCCCATGTTCATTATAGAGATAACATATGTATGTTGCATTGCATTGCATTGCATTGCACTAACGATCTAACGTTGTGCACTGAAGAGTAACATATAGGTTATGCACTTCTCGCATTGCATTGCATTGCATTGCATTGCACACCAGAACTAAATCATTCCCATGTTCATTCAAGAGATGATATGTGTGTTGTTGCATTGCATTGCATTGCATTCCACTAACGATCTAACGTTGTGCACTGAAGAATAACATATAGGTTATGCCCTTTTTGCATTGCATTGCAAACCAGAACTAACTCATTCCCATGTTCATTAAAGAGATAACGTGTGTGTTGTTGCATTGCATTGTATTGCATTGCATTGCATTGCACTAACGATCTTACGTTGTGCACTGAAGAATAACATATAGGTTATGCACTTTTTGCATTGCAAACCAGAACTAACTCATTCCCATGTTCATCAAAGAGATAATGTGTGTTTTTGCATTGCATTGCATTGCATTGCACGCACGATGTAACGTTGTGCTTTGAAGAATAACATAGGCTATGCACTTCTGGCATTGCATTGCATACCAAAACAAAATCATTCCAATGCTCATTAAAGACATAACGTGTGTTGTTGCATTGCATTGCATTGCATTGCATTGCACTAACGATCTAAGGTTGTACATTGAAGAATAACATATAAGTTATGCACTTTTCGCATTGCATTGCATTGCACACCAGAACTAACTCATTCCCATGTTCATTATAGAGATAACATATGTATGTTGCATTGCATTGCATTGCATTGCACTAACGATCTAACGTTGTGCACTGAAGAATTACATATAGGTTAGGGACCGTTCGGTATTTATGGAAGGGGCCACCGGAGGAAAATAGGGGAGGGTCATGTCTTTTTATTCTTTGTTGAGGGGAGGGTCATCCAACTTTTTTTAGTCTAGGGGGAGGGTCACCCAACTTTTATATTCATGAAAACAGCAACATTTCAAAGTGGCTTGTTTGGTGCTATTTATTTCCATTTAGCTCCATGTTGATCTCGCGTTATCAGCCCACCTTCGATATCAGATGGGTCTGACCCAACAAAAATCCAGTTCGGCGCTGTTTGACAGTGTGCGCTTCAGTTCGCGCTTAGAAAAAGTGCATCATGTCAGAACAGAATGCCAAAGAAATGTTTACCCGGCAAAGCTTTAAAGCACGAGCAAATAATGAACTTCATTGAACTGTGTTAAGTGCACAGTGTCCTGTGAGTAACTCTACCGCTGCATTAACATGTGATGTGAACGTACGTCGAGTTTAACAGACTGAGGCGCCAGAACTGCTGATAGAATGTGCGCTGTAGGGCGATACTGCATATTTTAGTTTCCATTCTTATTTTGTTTCCACGATGTGTAAGATGTAGGGCTACCACCAGCCGCGGCGCTACCATTGGGCCCGGGTGGGCATTTAGGTCCGGGCCCACCCATTTTCTATAGCCTATGGTTTTGTACGTTTCTTCTTTCGGATCTATTTGCGATGATCGATCCAAATTCTAAACAGTTTACATGCTTCGTCCTTGTTACATTATTCATTAAGATAATAATTAATAAATGCATGCATAATTATCAGTGAACTTGATAAATGTTGGAGATATGTTTTACATGCATGCACAAACAAATGCATTTCAACTTGTGTGTGCAAAATTCAGAATAAAATGAATGTGCAACAATTTGTACAAATACAGAGTCTAGGCCTACTGTGTTGTTACCATTAAATAAGCTCATTTAGTTTCATTTTTGTTAAAATATAATAATGTTATTTTTTCATCTATGTTGATTATGAAAAGTGAACCGCACACACGAGTAGCCTATACGCAATATCGAGAGACATGGAGCGGGTCAGACATGATTTTGACCACTTAATTAAGTTTTGTTTTGCAGAAAACGCTTTTTTAAGTGAATTTCGTTTTGTATAAATTGAATCTTAATTTTATTTTATTTTTTTATCAACCAATTGCCAAATACCAAATATAGCAGACAACACAATTATAGAGGCGCCCGCGTGATCACTTGCACTGCTCGTAAACAGGAGCGCATCTCATCCTAACTTAACGAAACTCAGCATATGCCTCAAATAGCCTACATGAAATATATCTTAAGAAAGCTTGAAATGTCTTTTTAACCATTTAAAACGAAAAGAAATAGGCTACTCTCTGGTTATGTAATGATGTGCATTTCTCTCTATAGGCGTGTTCACTACTACGGAGATGGCGATCGTCAACTTCATCTTTACAGCTGTTGTTGCTGTTAATAAACTAAAAATAATAGGCTTGTAATTTTATTAAACAATAAATTAAATGAAATTTTTATTGTATTAAAAAAGCAACAAAAAAATCCCGTTTAATAGTGTGTGTGTGTGTGTGTGTGTGTGTGTGTGTGTCGAAATAATTTGTCCGCAGCTGCTCAAAAAAAAAAAAAAAAAAAAAAACCGGTCAAAAACCCCACTGTCAGTGTTTTGTAAGGAACATGCAAATATGTTCAATATAGCAGGAGACATTTTAATTGTTTACTAATAAAACAGTTATTTTTTATGTCAGTGTCGGCTAGACAGATGAAGTTGACGACTCGCGATCTTCGCAGCGCTACCACATCTTTAAATCACTATTAGTAGGCTATTATTTAAGTTAACATAAAATACATAGACCTACACCACAAAAACTAGTTGAGGATAAATTCGTTAAAATTGGGCGATTCCAGTGAATGGACGTGACATTTGCAGTCAAAACTTAAAATAAAAATTCTCAGAAAATGCATTTATTTGAAACGTCTGAAAGGAGTCAAGACATTAGAAAAATATCAGTCTACACATGCGTTTTATATTTAATATGAGGGAAATATATGTGACGTGACACAAAAAAATCTTTAACTTTTAGGTGGCAAAATATTTTTTAGTAATTCTATAAATTACACTGTGCAGACCAAGATATATATACCCACCGGATGAATAAAGATCGGCCTCCACAGAAAATTAAATTTTATATTATTATTATTTTATTTTTCGTGTTTGCATTTATGTAAAAAAAAAAATATATATATATGTTACGGACGTGACAGTTCTCCATTACGGACATGACTGCTCTGAAGCGACTTTAAAAATTGCACAGAGAGCTCAAACAGAAAGTACAAAGCCTTTCTTTAAAGTGAATTTCGTTTTTTTATTAATTTTATCTTAATTTTAATCAATGTTTCATCTGGATTTAATAAATAAGAAGTAGTCTAAATATAGTAGAAAATAGATAATCATGACACGGAGGCGCGGGCGAGTGAACTGGACTCTTGTCTCATAAATGAACCGAAACTCAGTGTAAGGTAGGCTACTTGCCTCATAGACCTGAGAAATATATAGAAAGCTTGAAATGTCTACTTTTAAACATGCAGAACAATTCAAAACGAAGGAAAACAGACTGCTTTCTCCTTATGAAATGTGCATTTCTCTCTGGCGCGTTCTGGGAAGATCGCGACGCATCGTCAACTTCATCTTTGCAGTCGACACAGAAAACACTTGTTTATTAAAAACAATTAAAATGTCTAGCAATATATGACATTAATAATCATTACTTTTGCCGGTTCTTTGTGACAGCTTTTAGATGCTTTATTCGCAACGCCACCCACATGTTGAACGAGTCACAGGCATCAGCACCGAAAACATGATTTTTTTTCAAATCTAAAATAAAAAATCGTGATACGAACCGAATCGTAGGTTTGGTCTATCGTTACAGCCAGATGAGAAAGCAACAGTTTATGGTTTAAAAAACAAACAAACAATGGCTATCTGAACATCTTTGCCAAGCGCAAACCAGTACAGAACAATAAATTATCGGGGAGGGTCATGCCTTTTTTCACAATCATTTTGGAGGGTCATAGAAAAATGTATTGCTGGCGAAGGGAGGGTCATGTCTTTTTTGACAACAGATCTCAAAACTCCTCCGGTGGCCCCTTAAATAAATAACGAACAGTCCCTTAATGCACTTTTAGCATTGCATTGCACACCAGAACTAAATCAATCCCATGTTCATTAAAGAGATAACATGTGTGATGTTGCATTGCATTGCACGCACGATCTAACGTTGTGCATTGAAGAATAACATAGGCTATGCACTTCTTGCATTGCATTGCACATTCAATGTTCATTAAAGAAATAACGTGTGTTGTTGCATTGCATTGCATTGCATTGCACTAACGATCTAACGTTGTGCACTGAAGAATAACATATAGGTTATGCACGTCTCGCATTGCATTGCATTGCACACCAGAACTAAATCATTCCAGTGTTCATTCAAGAGAAGATATGTGTGTTGTTGCATTGCATTGCATTGCATTGCATTGCACTAACGATCTAACGTTGTGCACTAAAGAATAACATATAGGTTATGCACTTTTTGCATTGCATTGCATTGCAAACCAGAACTAACTCATTCCCATGTTCATTAAAGAGATAACGTGTGTGTTGTTGCATTGCATTGTATTGCATTGCATTGCATTGCACTAACGATCTTACGTTGTGCACTGAAGAATAACATATAGGTTATGCACTTTTTGCATTGCATTGCATTGCAAACCAGAGCTAACTCATTCCCATGTTCATTAAAGAGATAACGTGTGTTTTTGCATTGCATTGCATTGCATTGCATTGCACGCACGATGTAACGTTGTGCTTTGAAGAATAACATAGGCTATGCACTTCTGGCATTGCATTGCATACCAGAACATAATCATTCCAATGCTCATTAAAGACATAACGTGTGTTGTTGCATTGCATTGCATTGCACTAACGATCTAACGTTGTGCACTGAAGAATAACATAGCTATGCACTTCTTGCATTAATGCAATGCGCACACCAGCACTAAATCATTCCCATGTTCATTAAAAAAGGTGATTGCTATTTTTTCTCAAAATAAGCTCAGTCAGTCAGATAGATAGATAGATAGATAGATAGAGTAAAAATAGAGTTTGTGTTGTTGAATCATTTTTTTTTTCTAGTAGGCTACATCTTAAAATATAGAGCTCATGACAAATAAAAGTTCCAGATGGACAAACATTAAATGCAAAAACCAGTGTGAATAACAATATCTTAAAATAAACTAGAGAGTGGATACACAGATATGGCCTATTTATGAATGAAATTCATGCATTTATTTGTCATTTAAACTGATGCAAACAGGGAAAGAGAGTAGAAAAGACTTATTATCCTGTCGCCCCCTCTAGTGGACAGCACTAAGTATTACGGCCTTCATTGCTCAGATAAAGTCAATGGATTTTTTGGGAAAGTAAGTCTGACCAGTTAGAAAAAATATAAGCGAGTCAGACCAGTCTTAAGGTCTGAGCTGAGTTTGGTGAAGCATTAAAGTTCTAGGCGAGTCAATTTCTCGTCTATAATAATGTAATGTTCAAATATGATGGCTTTCTTAAGCCAACATAATAAAGAAAACTCAGAGAAACATCGACCAATTCAGTATGTAATAAAATTGTATTAGTTTTATAATAAAATTAATAACATTTTAAAGGTATGCCGTGCTCTTCAACCGACATGATTTTAATTAATCCCAAACCTGGTAATTTTGTCAGTATTAATGTACGTTCACTGATTCTAGCTTCTCTCTTTTCTGTCTCTTTCTTTTCATGTGACATGCTTACATTCTTAAATATAAACTTTATTTCTATTAAATTTTCAAAATTATTTATAGCCTACATATGTCACACACGCCTACCTGCCTTTTGATGTAAATAAAAAGACGAGAGTGGTACATGTTACGGACATATTATCATGGTACAGTTCAGCCTATTATTTTTATTTCCACTTCCCTTTTATCCAAAGATACGGAACTACTTGCACTGTATTTATCAATGGGAAATACATCATGCTAAATTACGTGACCAGCAACATATTTCTGCTTCAAATATTGTGCCTAGTTAACTGTGAGTGGTGGTTTCAGACATTATTTTATTAAAGTGCATTTGTCAGTGCCGCACTCGTACTGACTCTTTATTCTGCCTGACAGAAAGAAAAGCTCGTAGCTTACTGAAGGCGGAGCGTTTTGACCAATCAGATGAAAGGGGCGTTTCAGCGCCGCCTACGTGTGCAAATGAAATATCGAACCCATAAACCGATTTGTAAACCACAAACGAAAAATGAAAAATCGAGCCAAAATCTAATTTTTCGTTTTTTAAACTAAACTAAAAAAACGAATAAACGAGCTGGGTCCTAATCCGTGTACAATCAGGGTATCTTCCGTCCATTTAATTTCCTATTTGAAATGAAATAAGCAGAAACGAGAAACGGCGCCTTTATTCGTTTTTTCGTTTTTTTCCAAAAAACGAAAAAACGAGATTTCGGCTTGATTTTTCGTTTTTTAGTTCACAGGCAAAAAACGAATAAATGACTTCAAAATTCGTTTTGCACATGTGGACGGTCATGAGGCGCCCCTGTCAGCCGATTGGTCAAGAAAATCTGATCATGTGACATCATCGGTAGTTCCCCAGGTTTATTCAACAAAATAATAGTCCTATGGCTCTGCGTACCGCATATTAAACTGTTCAGGGCAGGTCCTGGGCTTACTTATGTGCAACTTAACGCGTTTCAGATAAATATTTATATATCAGAAATATTAATTAATCTGCACCCAGACGGTTTTATTAGCTGTGCGGAGTTAATCTGTGTGTTGCTGCGCTAGACAGCGCAGCGGGTGAAGCACAATGTTCAGTCAAGTGTAGCATAATATGCAGCAGTCATAACTCTTCTTTTAGACAATACGCTCAGTTTTGGACAAGGGGTGGTTATTGCAAATACTGTAATGCAAAACTGCTGATGGTGGTGGGTACCGCGATGATGGTAAATACAATTGTACTGTAACTGTTGCCGCGAGAGTGAGACAGGGAGATGATTGACAGGACGATAGCGGAGGAAAAAGCACAAGATTTTGTTAGTAAAGAAATATTTATTTGTTTAATATAAAAGTGAGTTTGTCTTTGAAAACAACAACAAAACGGTGAAATAACAGTGTGATCACAAAACTGAGCGTTCGTTTTAAAGGGAAATTTCCAAATATATTTTATTTATTTGTTAGCCTATAATGCTGTTGTTTTATGCTAGGCTACAAGTTTAATACTATGCGGATGCGGGAGTTAAAACTGTGCTGGGCTATGTTGGTGACCCAGTGTAATTGTCTACGCCTACAGCGTAAAATACAACCACAAACACACGTAATATGTATGCATAGCCAAAACACAACACGAGTTTGTTTAAACTTGATTTTTATTACCACCCATATTTTTTTTTCTTCCGGACTCCACGCCAGAGGTCCCCCCTCAGCACCCCTAACCCTTATGTTGCGGGTCAATTTGAACCGTTTAGGGTGCTTTCACATCTGTAGTTCCGTTCATTCCGGACCAAGGGAGAAAATTATACTTTGTAGCATTTTTCAGGCGTTTTGGTTCCTTTTCACACCACACTGATTGCTCTGGTCCGAATCAGTTGATGAAACGAACCAAAATGTAGTCACGTGACAACATCCACATCACTCGTTGGCCTTGAACATATTTCTGCAATTCGATTGTCAGAATTAACGTGCGGGCAGCTGGTTTAGTCCAAAAATGCGCGGTTCTTTGGCAGTTGGGTCTGTTCGAGGTCGGATCACTTTCTCACCACAAACGAACCGCTCCTGAGTTCGTTTGAAAGCGTATTGTTTGGTCCGCTTTTGGTGCGCGCACCCGAGTGCGATTGCTGCATTCACACCTGCCCAAACGAACCGCACCAAGGGGGAAAACGAACTCTAGTGCGATTCAGAAGCAGGTGTGAAAGAACCCTTTCTAGTTGTTGGAAATACTGGTTAACCTATGGTTTTTTCTTGATATTTTGTGACTTTTTCTCATTTATCATGACGAACATGCAAAGTTTCAACATGCTGATGTGTTTTGACATAGCCTATACAAACAAAATTACTAGGCTATAGTAGGTTACGTTCCTGATGTTCACGGGTCAATTTGACCCAAACATTTTAACGCTCTAATGCAACTGTAGGCTACTGACCCAAAATAATAAAATTGCTTGGTTATATATATATATATATATATTTTTTTTTACAACCTTATGAAGCTAAAATTAGCTTTTCCACTTATTGACAAAATATTTTGTCAGCCACAGATGGTAAAAATGAGCCATCATTTATTGTTTCAATAATATTAAACCTTTGTTTGTTGGTATTTTGTGACTTTTTTTCATTTATCATCATGATCATGCATGCAAAGTTGCTGATGATAACATGCTTGATAACAAATAAGCTCTCATTTCTATATTCAAGATATCTGAAATACCTAGCTTTTAACCTTTTATGATTTTCAAAGGCAGCTTTACAGAGCCAATAAATAAATAAAAAAACATTTATTTGATGTATGTTTTTGTTATGTTTTGTTTCTCACTCCCATATGAGTGAATAATGAGCTTTCCCACAATTTTGCTTAGTGTGGCACAAGACTTTGGCATAGACAGCAGGAAAAATGAGCTCCCAAAGATTGACATTCAAATAAGTAATTTCACAGGTTTTGATGATACTGATAAGAAGATGTTTCTGAGTTAGAGGATGCTTCAGAGATTGAGGAAAATGTTGTTGAAGATACAGAAAATGAATGAAACTAGGGAAACTAGGGAACTATGTCTATAGGAAACTAAAGGGAAAGTTAACTTAGGAAAAGTAAACATTATTTTCATTATACAGCTACATTTAATTGTTCAGTTATGATGTTATAGGCATAAAATGTATAAAAAAAATTAAAACGTAAAAAAAAATATGCAAAAAAAGTCAGTAGGCCTATAGACTACTGTTTATAAAAAGAAAACGGTTTTAAAAATGGTTAAAAAACAATTTGACCAATTTGTCAATTTGACCCGCTTCGTAAGTAGCCTAATCGAACAGTGCACAAGGGTACGTTCAGCATATAGCGCTTATTTTAGATTTTTTTAATGTTTGACAACATCTTCCTCCACTCTTTGAACAATTTTAATTAACATTAGCCTATTCGTTATTAACAAAGCGAATAAGACGGATGAGATAACACAAGTAAATGAAAGACCTATGGATTAACCTTTCAAACGAATGCGGTTCATTGTTATTTTTTAATGAAAACACAACAACAATAAAATAGTAGGCTACAATAAAAAAAAAAAAAACTCCTGCATAGTATTAAACTTGAATTAACAAAACGATTAAGACGGAATAACAACAGCATAGGCTAACAAATAAATAAAATATATTTGGAAATTTTCCCTTTAAAACGAACGCTCAGTTTTGTGATCACACTGTTATTTCACCGTTTTGTTGTTGTTTTCAAAGACAAACTCACTTATATTAAACAAATAATCGTTACGCTATCGTCCTGTCAATCATCTCCCTGTCTCACTCTCGCGGCTACAGTTACAGTACAATTTTATTTACCATCATCGCGGTACCCACCACCATCAGCAGTTTTGCATTACAGTATTTGCAATAACCACCCCTTGTCCAAAACTGAGCGTATTGTCTAAAAGAAGAGTTATGACTGCTGCGTATATGCTTGACTGAACATTGCTTCACCCGCTGCGCTGTCTAGCGCAGCACCAGATTTAGGCTAATAAAACCGTCTGGGTGCAGATTAATATTTAATATTTCTGATATATAAGGGTCAATATCACTATAAAGTGCCTTTGGTGTCCTCATCAGAATCGCTCAGTCATCATGAACATAATGCAAAATAATGAAATTCTGAGGTTGTATTATAAATGGCCAAACACTTACACACATACAAGAACAATGATACGTCTCTTGAAATGTGTTTTTCTGATTTTATACCATTTTCTTTGATTGGATGTGTTTGATTTTGGCATGTCCCACACGCTGCTCAGCTAACTTCAGTGAGTGTAAAAAGTGGTTAAATTACATAAAATTAAAATACTTTTTTAATGTACTTATTGTCCTCAGCAAGCTATTTAATAAAACAAGTCATTTTGATTATTTATATTTTATGTTCATAATAATATTAAGCAGTTTGCATGTGTCCCTGAAATTGCTGTCCACCCTGTCATTATGGGGTAAACGCCCCTTTAAGAAACCAACTGATGTACTCAGTGACATCCCCTCCCCCAATTGGTCTTTCTTCAGTGGAGGTTAAAACATCTGCAACACACACAGTAAGAATCTACACTTATATTTCCTAATTTTCATCATATTGTGTTTGTAGTTGCGTGTTGTCAAGCTTAACATGTCCACCCTGTCATTGTGAAATATTAGTTAATATAAAAACTTTTCATAAATTCTAAATATACATTTTAAACAGTGCACAGTCTGCTTCAACAGTGAATCACTTTGCTAACTGCTGTACACCATGTGCTCATTAAATACTAACTTTAGCCAAAAAATGTCCACCCTGTTCCATGACAGGGTGGACATTTGCAACTCCTGAAAATCAGCCTGAGCCAGGCCCCTCCTTCTTCTATATTGGTTAAGGGTTTCTTGAAGGTCCTGTTGTTTTTCTAATGTTCCACCGTTCTAGTTCCTCCATTAAAGCATCTGTCCACCCTGTCATGCCAAGTTCCACCCTGTCACTTTGTTGTCCACCCTGTCATTTTCAACTTTTATGATGAAAATTATCTAATTATTTTAACAAGTTAACAAAACCTTGTGTGTGGTTTCTTAATAAACAAATGAGGGCCAGTTAGTATTGTTTTAAAGTTTGACTAAATATCTTTGTTGTTAGATTTTATTTAGAATAGAATGTGCAACTATCGCATATTTTATTGGGCAATACACATTTAAGCAGTAACTTCATTATTATCAAAATACTTTTACCATTAACTAAAATGTTTTGTTGGGAAAGGGACACATTCTCTTTCCTCAGATCTACATTTTATAATCACTATGCAATGAAAATGTATTTATTCTACTATGAATTTGTCCATGACAGGGTGGACATATTTTATGGTTTGCTCTTATATTGTCAGCTTGCAGTTAATTTATAAAAAGTGCTGGAGCTTGACCAATATGCATTTCTAACAGCCTAATGTCTCCTTAATACAACACATATAAAGTTAAATGGAAAATCTCAGATTTTTTGGGGGAAATTGTGAAGTCTCAAAGGCACTTTATGGTGATTTTGACCCATAAATATTTCTCTGAAACGCGTTAAGTTGCACATAAGTAAGCCCAGAACCTGCCCTGAACAGTTTAATATGCGGTACGCAGAGCCATAGGACTATTATTTTGTTGAATAAACGTGGGGAACTACCGATGATGTCACATGCTCAGATTTTCTTGACCAATCGGCTGACAGGGGCGCCTCATGACCGTCCACATGTGCAAAACGAACTTTGAAGTCATTTATTCGTTTTTTTGCCTGTGAACTAAAAAACGAAAAATCAAGCCGAAATCTCGTTTTTTCGTTTTTTGGAAAAAACGAAAAAACGAAAAACCGTTTCTCGTTTCTGCTTATTTCATTTCAAATAGGAAATTAAATGGACGGAAGATACCCTGATTCGTGTCAATCCGTGTATCATTCGTTCAGTCGTTTTTTAATTTAATATTGAAAGTAGAAAAATGAGAAAACAGTTCCTTTTTCGATGTTCATTTTTTCCAAAACAACGAAAAACAAGAATTCAGCTTGATTTTTCGTTGTTCGTTCTTAGGTAGAAAAATTTATAAACAGCTGGAATATTTGATTTCTACATGTAGGCGGGAATGAAACGCCCCTTTCCTTTGATTTGTCAGCCGAAGATCAAACTGTCCCGTCATCAGTTCTTCCGGTTCTTCCTCAGTTCTGCACTGCAGAATAAGAGTCCTCGCGTTGTGATTCTTAACGCGTTTATTGCAACTACATTTCATCTTTTTTTTTCATCAAATAACCAGACTAACATGGCTCGACACAACCCGTACTGGGGAAACACTAGACAGGGCTTTCTTCTGTGTAGACCAGGAGTTCTCAAGTGCCAGGGGTTTGCTATTTTCCTATTTCCAAACTGTAAAGTCACGTTTATTTATTTGTTTATTTATTTTTATCATGAACCACGCTGTGTTTTATTCTTAAGTGACTATATAATGCATTTTACTTCAAATAATCTAAATGTTGACTTTGAAAAGTAGGCGCGTCAGAAGGCTATTCACTCTATTTTGGTTCATTTGCGGTGTGCGCCAGAAAGATGTTCAAGGAGACTGAGGCGCGCTAAAGCAGCGCATCATGTTGTTTTCTTTATTTTCCAAAGGCATGACATTTTGTAGTCATTTTGAATGTACACAAATAAAAATAAAAATGTTACTGTTTCGAATGACAGATTATTAAACGACAGAATATTATTATTTCCCCTGCTGAGCAACAAATCCAAGTGATGTCGCCGGCGCATCGCTCGCTCACACAGTATCTCTATCAGTTCACTTCTGACATTGCTAACATCGCAGCCTGTTCATTATTAAAATAAAACACAGCCAACCAAACATATAAAAAGTTATTCTGCTTAATTTAATTGGTCTGTTGTACAATATAAAGGCTGTGCCGCACAGTAGGCTAGCTGTTATTCCAAACTCATTTCCCTTGCTGTGAAGATGATGATTTAGCATATACGTGTATTGGGACTTGACTTAAGTATAAAAGCCTTCTTTACATTACTAGTTAGCATCCAAATATTACATTGCAAATATGGAAACTTTGGACCGAATGAGAGATGCGCGAAACCAACGTCGGTACAGTTTCAGTTTCGATTCAAATAAATTCGTTTAGGCTTGGCGTTTAAAATTGGCTAAATGTTGTTTATAATAAAGGACAAAATAGGCTATTTTTATAAGCTATTAGGCTATATTTTTATTGCACGTGGCTACTTATTTTTCATTCTTGTTGTTTTCTGAATAGGATACCATTCATTTAAGGATTTGACATAGGCTACAGTAAGGGGAAGTAAAATACGCATAGACATAGCCTATATGTTATTAATAGTGTTTATAATGTTAATGTTGCATTTTATTTACCGATCTTTTACACTATTTCTGAATAGGCTAATAATAAAATGCGTTTGTTTCCCTCTCAACATGACCCGGTGCGCTGCGATACAAGCGCACATCTTTGAGATATAAATTAATACATTTTAATAAAACACAAGGCCTACATCATAAAACTCAGAAGAGTATGTATTTTAATATCTCTGTTGTTCTCTGTTCTCCGGTTGTTAGATAGTCAGTCTGAATGTCATGCGTTTACGTTAATATAGACATATTGTGTATGCATTATTCTTTTCTTTTTGTATTAGTGTTAAAAATATTAAATTTACAACTAATTATATTGATTTATATCTTCATTTATTATTTTTAAAAAAATTATTGGGCGAGGGCGACCATGTAGGCTAACAGCCGTCATTTAGGCTACCTGCATACCCAGCTGATGCAAAGCGTAGGTGAATTTATATCTACACAGAAGAAAGCCCTGTCTAGTGTTTTCCCCAGTACGGATTGTGTCGAGCCATGTTAGTCTGGTTATTTGATGAAAAAAAAAGATGAAATGTAGTTGCAATAAACGCGTTAAGAATCACAACGCGAGGACTCTTATTCTGCAGTGCAGAACTGAGGAAGAACCGGAAGAACTGATGACGGGACAGTTTGATCTTCGGCTGACAAATCAAAGGAAAGGGGCGTTTCATTCCCGCCTACATGTAGAAATCAAATATTCCAGCTGTTTATAAATTTTTCTACCTAAGAACGAACAACGAAAAATCAAGCTGAATTCTTGTTTTTCGTTGTTTTGGAAAAAATGAACATCGAAAAAGGAACTGTTTTCTCATTTTTCTACTTTCAATATTAAATTAAAAAACGACTGAACGAATGATACACGGATTGTGTACGTTTTGATAGTTTGTTTTTTCGTTTGAAACACAAAACAAAATACTTTTTGATCATTTCATTTCCTGTTTGGAATGGAATAACGAGAAATGAAAACCAGCTCGTTTATTCGTTTTTTAGTTTAGTTTAAAAAACGAAAAATGAGATATTGGCTCGATTTTTCATTTTTCGTTTGTGGTTTACAAATCGGTTTATGGGTTCGAAATTTCATTTGCACACGTGGGCGGCGCTGAAACGCCCCTTTCATCTGATTGGTCAAAACGCTCCGCCTTCAGTAAGCTACGAGCTTTTCTTTCTGTCAGGCAGAATAAGAGTCAGTATGAGTGCGGCACTATAAAATAATGCACTATTATAATTATAATAGCTATTAACTATTATAATAGCGGCACTATTTAACGCACTATAAAATAATGTCTGAAACCACCACTCACTGTTAACTACGCACAATATTTGAAGCAGAAATATGTTGCTGGTCACGTAATTAAGCATGATGTATTTCCCATTGATAAATACAGTGCAAATTCCGTCTCTTTGGATAAAAGGGAAGTGGAAATAAAAATAATAGGCTGAACTGTACCATGATAATATGTCCTTAACATGTACCACTCTCGTCTTTTTATTTACATCAAAAGGCAGGTAGGCGTGTGTGACATATGTAGGCTATAAATAATTTTGAAAATTTAATAGAAATAAAGTTTATATTTAAGAATGTAAGTATGTGTAGCCTCACATGAAAAGAAAGAGACAGAAAAGAGAGAAGCTAGAATCAGTGAACGTACATTAATACTGACAAAATGACCAGGTTTGGGATTAATTAAAATCATGTCGGTTGAAGAGCACGGCATACCTTTAAAATGTTATTAGTTTTATTATACAATTTTATTACATACTGAATTGGTCGATGTTTCTCTGAGTTTTCTTTATTATGTTGGCTTAAGAAAGCCATCATATTTGAACATTATTATTATTATTATTTATTATTATTATGAGAAATTGACTCGCCTAGAACTTTAATGCTTCACCAAACTCAGCTCAGACCTTAAGACTGGTCTGACTCGCTTATATTTTTTCTAACTGGTCAGACTTACTTTCCCAAAAAATCCATTGACTTTAACTGAGCAATGAAGGTCGTAATACTTAATACTGTCCACTAGAGGGGGCGACAGGATTACGTCTTTTCTACTCTCTTTCCCTGTTTGCATCAGCTTAAATGACAAATAAATGCATGAATTTCATTCATAAATAGGCCATATCTGTGTATCCACTCTCTAGTTTATTTTAAGATATTGTTATTCACACTGGTTTTTGCATTTAATGTTTGTCCAACTGGAACTTTTATTTGTCATTATTTGTCATTTATTTGTTTATTAAAGTGCACTCAAGTCCACAATGGTTTCTTTCACCCAAATGTCTGTTCCCTCAAATAGTGCCATATTTAAAGTTTTTTGTCTTTTAGTATGAATATGTTAGCCTTACTGTTATCTATAAGCTAGTGTGCACCAAAACAATGACAAAATTCGCATTTAGAAGACCAAACCCAACGTTGAAAATGAAAATCAGTTTCAAGTACAGTAAAATCAAGCAAAGATTACAGATACTCAAAAAGTGTACAGTACTCAAGTAAATGTACTTTGTTACTGTCCACCTCTGGATGTTTTACACAACAAGCATATATTCCCATTGGGTTGTTGGGTTTTCATGTTTAATGAGAACTTTAGACATAATGATTTTTATACTGTACAAACTGTGTTATCCCCTAACTCTAATGTAACAGTTATGGGTAGGTCATCTACGGACATCTAATGTTACGGACATATTATCATGGTACAGTTCAGCCTATTATTGACTTTTATCCAAAGAGATATTTGAACTATTTGCACTGTATTTATCAACGGGAAATACATCATGCTAAACTAATCTGTCTGTCATATACTGTGACTCACATCAAGCGAAAGCTTGCAAGAAGCAGCAGCACGAATTACGTGACCAGCAACATATTTCTGCTTCAAATATTGTGCGTAGTTAACAGTGAGTGGTGGTTTCAGACATTATTTTATTAAAGTGCATTTGTCAGTGCCGCACTCGTACTGACTCTTATTCTGCCTGACAGAAAAAAAAGCTCGTAGCTTACTGAAGGCGGAGCGTTTTGACCAATCAGATGAAAGGGGCGTTTCAGCGCCGCCCACGTGTGCAAATGAAAGGCTGCGTCCGAAACCGCGTACTCAATGAGTAGGTACTTATTTTCAATGAGTACTTACTTAACGAGCGCTAAAAGAGTAGGTACTTTATAGCCAAATCTCGTTGAGTATGAATGCGAACCGGACATCTGCCATGTTGACGTTATCATGTGACCTACGACGCATTATCACCATAGAGATTATCACACGCGCAACAACTTAAAAGATTTGAACGACACGTTTAATTCATCTATCTGTAAATATTGATATTGATTAAACTTTCTCATTTTGAAGAAACTGCTGCCCATTTATTTTGTGAGTACATTTAGGGTTGATTAAAGTTCTTATATTTAACCCTACTAATGTGACCCACCGTTTTATCCTTACAATATTATTTATTTTTATTACGAAATCCCAAAATGGTCATCTCTTGAATGTTGTTAATTTCTTTATTTTATATCAAAACATTTTTATCCACAAGCAAAAGTGGCTAACTGCTTTATGTTTTCCTCTTTTTCTTGTTGAATTTAACTCTTGTTTCATCCCTCAGGCCTAGGCCTATAAATATATATATTTTTTTAAATGCATTTTTAAATGTATTATAATGAATTATTTAAGAAAAAATATATTAAAATATTCAACCTTGTACTAGGTTATTTTTTCCTGTGTAAAAAATCTCATATTATGTATGCAAACCCATGATATATATATATATATATATACACCTCATAACATCAGTAACTCAACAGCCCTACCTAGAACGGGTTTCCTCAGCGTTTGTAATGTCTGCACAAAGGGCAGCTGTGCAAAGATTTGCCTTTGGAGAAAACTGTTGATTTTATACTCAAAAAAATTTAGGTATCATTAATATTAAAAATTAATATTACCCCAGAATGAATTGCATTGATATCCCACCCCAAAACATACAATAATAACAACGATAAATGCTGACCAATACTT
Source organism: Rutilus rutilus (assembly GCF_951802725.1). Taxonomy (NCBI): domain Eukaryota; kingdom Metazoa; phylum Chordata; class Actinopteri; order Cypriniformes; family Leuciscidae; genus Rutilus; species Rutilus rutilus. Next base: position 21,032,818 of record NC_140216.1, read on the forward strand.
AATTATATTACTTTTTACTGAAAATAGTAGTAAAAAGTATATAGTGAACATATCTACATTTGCATTCAAACAATTAAATAAAGCATTAATTAAATAATTATATTGTATTTACTGACAACGAGAAATATTAATAAATTAGTAAAAGAATGAATGAAAGTCACCATCACACAATAAACAAATGCATATACAAGTCAACACATGAAACAAAGATTTATTCAAACTACAATCATGTATGTAGGCTGAAGGCGCTGAGGTTGTTGCGTGTTGTGTTGTGCTTCACAATCTGAGGCAATAAGGGCAGGTGGAGTGATGTAGGGACTCGTAAGGGCAGGTGGAGTGATGGAGGGACTCGTAAGGGCTGGTCTCGTAAGGGCTGGTGGAGTGATGGAGGGACTCGTAAGGGCTGGTCTCGTAAGGGCAGGTGGAGTGATGGAGGGACTCGTAAGGGCTGGTCTCGTAAGGGCAGGTGGAGTGATGGAGGGACTCATGGCACCATCTCCAGGATTCAGCTCTGGGCTCCTCATCCTCAGCACTCACACCAGCCTGCTGACATTTCAGATTCTACAAAATGCACAAACATAACACAAAAGCAGTCATTTTAACCACACGATGTCATATGATTTCAGTATTATTTAGAAGACAAAACCACTTTTTTTTCACAAACGCCGCCATCATCTTCCCTTGCAGGTCCTGCTCCACCACAAAAGCTGTGCAGCTAATGCACAGAAATCAAGAATCAGAAAAGTGCTGTAATAGCTCTGTTTGAAATTACAATAATTAGTTATTGTTATTAATTTCTGTGGTATACTCACTCAAAGCCTTTGATGGCAGCATTCAGCTTCATGAGCCACTCTCCACCGGATAAAAACACATCTGTTCATCTGACCCTGAAACATCCAGACAAGATTCACATTACCTCTGTGATTTATGAGCTTGTTTTAACTTTTTATCCAATATAAATGTTCCTCAATTTATCAACAGTACTAATGGACAAATAAAATAGATAACTTATGTTTAGTTACTTTATAGATTTGTTCTACATAATAGCACACATTCATCACTCTGATGTCTATTTCATGTTGTGATGTGCTCTTCTGCAATACTTACTTAAGATTTTCCTGTCAGAAGTAAATAGACATTTAAAATAAGCGTCTTTAGGATGTATATGGTTTATGTAAATCCACTTTAGAGACGTAACTTACGTGTCCTTACTGGAGCTCGCCTGTTAGCTAACGTTATACATAATAAAACGTGTTTTTACAGCAAAATCACAGCTATACTACACTGTGTAACGTCTTTACACCTTCAACAATTCAACAGTTTACTCTACAGTAGTTCAACACATGCAATTTTAAGGACCCGTGCTTACTCACATTTGAAAGCACCCGCGTCGCTGATCTCTGCGATGTTTGATAATGACGTATCCTCTCGCGTGGCCTCCTGGGATAGAAAAGTATTCATCTTCGAGCTCTTCAAAATCTGGGTTGAAGCAGTAAGCCATCCGGGAACTTCTCGCCTACTCTATTTTGAGTACTGAGGTTTCGGACATACTACTCTGTTCACGTACTGTTTTCCCCTACTATATAGTAGGGTCAAAATCACCATAAAGTGCCTTTGAGACTTCACAATTTCCACAAAAAAATCTGAGATTTTCCATTTAACTTCATATGTGTTGTATTAAGGAGACATTAGGCTGTTAGAAATGCATATTGGTCAAGCTCCAGCACTTTCTATAAATTAACTGCAAGCTGACAATATACGAGCAAACCATAAAATATGTCCACCCTGTCATGGACAAACTCATAGTAGAATAAATACATTTTCATTGCATAGTGATTATAAAATGTAGATCTGAGGAAAGAGAATGTGTCCCTTTCCCAACAAAACATTTTAGTTAATGGTAAAAGTATTTAGATAATAATGAAGTTACTGCTTAAATATGTATTGCCCAATAAAATATGCGATAGTTGCACATTCTATTCTAAATAAAATCTAACAACAAAGATATTTAGTCAAAATTTAAAACAATACTAACTGGCCCTCATTTGTTTATTAAGAAATCACAAGGTTTTGTTAACTTGTTAAAATAATTAGTTTATTTTCATCATAAAAGTTGAACATGACAGGGTGGACAACAAAATGACAGGGTGGACAACAAGACGACAGGGTGGACAAATGCTTTAATGGGTGAACTAGAGCGGGGGAACATTTTAAAAACAACAGGACCTTCAAGAAACCCTTAACCAATATAGAAGAAGGAGGGGCCTGGCTCAGGCTGATTTCCAGGAGTTGCAAATGTCCACCCTGTCATGTGACAGGGTGGACATTTTTGGGCTAAATTTAGTATTTAATGAGCACATGGTGTGCAGCAGTAAGAAAAGTGATTCACTGTTGAAGCTGACTGCGCACTGTTTAAAATGTATATTTAGAATTTCTGAAAAGTTTTTATATTAATTAATATTTCACAATGACAGGGTGGACATGTTAAGCTTGACAACACGCAACTACAAACACAATATGATGAAAATTAGGAAATATAAGTGTAGATACTTTCTGTGTGTGTTGCAGATGTTTTAACCTCCACTGAAGAAAGACTGAATGGGGGAGGGGATGTCACTGAGTACATCAGTTGGTTTCTTAAAGGGGAGTTTACCCCATAATGACAGGGTGGACAGCAATTTCAGGGACACATGCAAACTGCTTAATATTATTATGAAAATAAAATATAAATAATCAAAATGACTTGTTTTATTAAATAACTTGCTGAGGACAATAAGTACATTAAAAAAGTATTATAATTGTATGTAATTTAACCACTTTTTACACTCACTGAAGTTAGCTGAGCAGCGTGCGGGACATGCCAAAATCACATACATCCAATCAAAGAAAATGGTATAAAATCAGAAAAACACATTTCAAGAGACGTATCATTGTACTTGTATGTGTGTAAGTGTTTGGCCATTTATAATAAAACCTCAGAATTTCATTATTTTGCATTATGTTCATGATGACTGAGCGATTCTGATGAGGACACCAAAGGCACTTTATAGTGATATTGACCCAGTAGGAAAGTAGGAATATTCGGACGCACTATAAGTATATGTACGCCCGAATCTCGCGATAATTAGTACGTCACTCTGGTAATTCTCGCCTACTCTTTTATGGATACTAAGGATTCGGACATACTTATTCGCTCGCCTACTGCTTTTTCCATACTATATAGTAGGGAAGTATGCGGTTTCGGACGCAGCCAAAGATCGAACCCATAAACCGATTTGTACGGAGCCCGGGAGAAAAAAAAACAATCCGTCCGCTCAGTTTATAAACCGTAGCCTACTCACGAATTCTCAAACTGTTCCCTCGGTTTAACAAATCGTGCCCACAGATTAATAAACCGTACCCACGAGTTTCTAATCCGCGCTCTCAGATTTGTAAACCGTGCCTTCAGTTTTTGCAATCTGTACCCACAAATTCATAAACCGTGCCCACGCTTTCGCAATCCGTTCCCACGGGTTTGTAATCTGTACTCACGGATTTGTGGCTCACTCTCATTTTAGAAGAACACGTTGTTAACGAATCTTATTGTATATTGTTTTATTGTGTAATAATAAGTGGAATACATCAAATTGTCTTAACTGCGTCTGCATGCTTAAAGTGATTCTCAATTGTAGCGGCGGGTATGGGGTTGGAATATATGATTTAATATGAATGACATGCATCAAAATCTTTTGTTTATTTGTGATAATCTTAGCACTTTATTATTATTTTCTAACCTGTATTATGACTGCGTAGGTCCGAACCACTGATTCGAAACTAAAGATTCACAAACATTTTGAAATCGCCCATCACTACGAAAATACCTAAAATAGTAGGCTATTATGTAGTGGTGGGCAGATCGAGGCTTCGTGGAACACTGAAACGCAGCCTATTGTGTAGAGGCTTTGAAACAATCCGACACACGTCTCCACGGTGACACCTAGTGGTCAAGAATAGTGTAAATGCAACAAAAACCTGGTCCAAACATGCATAAAAACACCTTTTACAAATATATAGCACATTTTTTATTGAAAGTAAAATCTTTCAAGTGTAATTATCTAATGATCTAATAAGATAATCAATGGTCTATATGCTCTTTTATCAATTGTCAGGGTTTGTTTTGTTTGTTCTATGAATCGCTCAGCTAAATGGCCAATAAGGGCCTATTACCTACCATTACAGTTTTTCTCAATTGCTAAAACACAATTTCTGAAACCTTGCTCCATTTTATGAAAACATTAAACACAAAACCTCATCTTCAAGCACTATTCACAAAACCTCTGACTCCTCTTGCAAAAGTAAAACTTTTGCCTCAAAACAAAGTGATCAAAATGATATACACTATCAAGCAGTCAGTAAACAATACACCAAAAAACAGAAAACACATTGTTCGAAACATATAGTTCTCGAAAGATATCTATGAACTGCTTTTCTGTTTAGACTTACCCGTGACACCTTACTGTACCATCAAAAAGTTCAGGGAGAAGTACATTTTTAATCTCAAAACAAATTTCTTATGTTTCCGTCATTGTCTTTTGATGAACGAAAACATGTTCTATCATAGTAGCTCAAAATTGATCAGAAATTACTACTCTGCTTTGCTCTTTGCAATTTTTTGTGTGTTCTTCCTCCTCCTTGTACCCCTATTTTTATAGTACTGTACCCTGCACCTCACAAACTTGTCCTTTGTCTCTGTGATACTGTAATTCTTGTTCTTTGTTGATATGAACCTGCAACCAGTCAAAATCTATTGAGCAGTCAGTGCTGTTAACAAATAAAAAGCACAATGCTCAGGGTCATACAATTTGTCCATTGTACAGTATACAGCCACTGTACTACAGTATACAATACTAACAGGGACACAAATCAAAGGAGTAAACATGTGATCAGTGTGCTTCTTCTTGTCTTTGGGCATCATTTGAAACAGGTTAAATCAGTTTTGAGTGGTTGTGTTCAATCAATGACGTGTGTTCTCTATTTGTATTTGATTGTTGCCACTTGTGTTTACCAGTGTGGATGACGTGCATTACAGTGCAGAATGTGTTTTGAGAATGAGAATGTGTTTAGCGTTTTGCTGAAAAGTCTAAGTGAGATCTGCAAATTGTGTTTTACATGTGAAATGGTTTAAGGTATTGACAACAGACTGCACAATTAGCTAAATGAGTTCAGGCAACTGAGACCTTTGTTCAGCCAATGGGTTTTAGTGTTTAAGCAATTGAGAAAAACTGTAATAATTTAACAGTTTTTTCAAATTGCTTACACACCTAAAAGTGGAACTCGAGGCCCACTCAGTGAAACCATTCACTCATGTACCAAATCTTCAGACCAAGTCTGCAAAACTGCAAGCTCATTATACGATTTACACTCAGTTTGCAGTTGAAAAATAAACTTTTTGCAAAACTCTAAACACAGTTCTCTACATTAGACACATCTCTCAAAACTAACAGCTCTTTTGTTTCATTTGGGAAACACTGCCATGTACAGTTTTTTACAATCGCTATGACAATTTTTTCAATACTTTTAACAATTTTCCTAAACTCTTAACACACCAACACAACTACAACACACAATTGGCAAAATGGTTAATTTCATGCTCAAAATCACACATTGTAAACTAAACTCCAACACTATTTTTCAAAATACAATAATACACTAACACAATGCACTATGTCTACCAAAACATTAACCCATGTTCTCTTCCAACAGGAAGATTTAATCAATCATAGCACAATGTCATAAAAACACTAACATCAGATGGAATTACAGAAACTGCATTATTTTATATGTGTCAGGTCTGCCCTTATAGCCTACAATAGACAGTATATTGTATTGATCATAGATTGTGTTTTGCACTGCAGTTTCTTTTGAAGTCTCTCTACATTTTTGTTTTGTTTGTAATGTAAATGCATGCATTTTGTTGTTGTTTTTTTTGCAGCAGAAATTCAATTCAACAAAATAAATGACCCTTCTTAGAGTAGCTTTATAGAATGTATGGTTTATGAAAAAAAGAAGACAGAGACAGAATTCCTGCAGTAACGGCTTTATTTGGAACAGGACATTTCTGCAAGATAACAAAAATATGCAATATAGCTGCCATTTACAGTATTACTGTATGTGAAAATACAAAATATACAAACAGAAAAAGCCATCTTCTAATCTGCCCGGTCTTCTGCATTTGGCCACATGTTCTCATCCACATCACACCTGATATCTTCCCTGGCAAGGCATCTTGGGAAGAATCTTTTGGCATGCCTTATCCACCCCTGGCAGTGTTCAGCTGTGATGTCTTGGTATGCAGCATCTTTTGCATACAGGAGGGACATATGGTCCTGTGGACGATGGTCAAAAACCTTTCATCTCCAGGCTGAGAAAACTCCTCAATGGGGTTGAGGAAAGGGAAGTAAGGGGCAAGGAAAATGGACATCATCCTCTGATGGGCGTCAAACCAGGCTGTGACTGCAGGGGAATGGTGGAATGCCACATTGTCCCATATTTGCATAACTTCAATCAGCTGTTTCTCAGTAGCAATGGAATAAAATACAGGTTGATATATTTGTGTTTCAATTCACAATATAAACATCTGTTTACCTTGACTTTAGCCTGTAAGGTTAGGTTTAGAACATGGTGTTATCTGTTCTGACATACAGTGTTACAGTTTTTTACAATCGCTATGACAGATTTTTCAATACATTTAACAAGTTTCCTAAACTCTTAACGCACCAACACACCTAAAACACACAATTGGCAAAACGGTTAATTTCATGCTCAAAATCACACATTATAAACTAAACTGCAAAACCAATTTTCAGAATACAATAATACACTAACACAATACACTATGTCTACCAAAACATTAACACATGTTCTCTTCCACCAGGAACATTTAGTCAATCATAGCACAATGTCATAAAAAACACTAACATCAGATGGAATTACAGAAACTGCATTATTTTATATGTGTCAGGTCTGCCCTTATACAACAGACATATTACAGTTTTTTACGATTGCTATGACAGATTTTTCAATACTTTTAACAATTTTCCAAAACTCTTAACACAGTTAGCACTACATCCGCCTGTGTAAGCTATACTATTAACACATTTCTTGTTGCTTTAACACAAAATGCATACAATTAACACAAATTTAAAATGCTTGAACTTCTTTTACACACAAGCTCAAACAAGACCAAAACAATGGATTTTTACTGCCAAATTTACCAATGCTTTCACACTGTATGTCAGAACAGATAACACCATGTTCTAAACCTAACCTTACAGGCTAAAGTCAAGGTAAACCGCTGTTTATATTGTGAACTGAAACACAAATATATCCCCTGTATTTTATTATATTCTTACTGAGAAACAGCTGATTGAATTATGCAAATAATTAGAAGATCTTTTTTTTTTTTTTTATTATTCTTCTGGTGCTTTTTCTGTTCGTATATTTTGTATTTTCACATTATTCCATTGCTAGTGAGAAACAGCTGATTAAAGTTATGCAAATATGGGACAATGTGACATTCCACCATTCCCGTCTAGTCACAGCCTGGTTTGACGCCCATCAGAGGATGATGTCCATTTCCCTTGCCCCTTACTTCCCTTTCCTCAAACCCATTGAGGAGTTTCCTCAGCCTGGAGATGAAAGGTTTTTGACCATAGTCCACAGGACCAAATGTCCCTCCTGTATGCAAAAGATGCTGCATACAAGACATCACAGCTGAATACTGCCAGGGGTGGATAAGGCATGTTACTGTAAAAGATTCATCCCAAGATGCCTTGCCAGGGAAGATATCAGGTGTGATGTGGATGAGAACATGTGGACAAATGCAGAAGACCGGGCAGATTAGAAGATGGCCTTTTCTGTTTGTATATTTTGTATTTTCACATACAGTAATACTGTAAATGGCAGCTATATTGCATATTTTTGTTATCTTGCAGAAATGTCCTGTTGCAAATAAAGCCGTTACAGCAGTAATTCTGTCTCTGTCTTCTTTTTTTCATAAACCATACATTCCATAAAGCTACTCTAAGAAGGGTCATTTATTTTGTTGTATTGAATTTCTGCTGCAAAAAAAACAACAAAATGCATTTACATTACAAACAAAACAAATATGTAGAGAGACTTCAAAAGAAACTGCAGTGCAAAACACAATCTATGATCAATACAATATCTATAGATATAATAGATATAGTATAATATATATATAGAATAATATGTCTGTTGTATAAGGGCAGACCTGACACATATAAAATAATGCAGTTTCTGTAATTCCATCTGTTAGTGTTTTTTATGACATTGTGCTATGATTGACTAAATGTTCCTGGTGGAAGAGAACATGTGTTAATGTTTTGGTAGACATGGTGTATTGTGTTAGTGTATTATTGTATTTTGAAAATTAGTTTTGCAGTTTAGTTTATAATGTGTGATTTTGAGCATGAAATTAACCGTTTTGCCAATTGTGTGTTTTAGGTGTGTTGGTGCGTTAAGAGTTTAGGAAACTTGTTAAATGTATTGAAAAATCTGTCATAGCGATTGTAAAAAACTGTATTCTATAGGTATATTATACTATATCTATTATATCTATAGATATTGTATTGATCATAGATTGTGTTTTGCACTGCAGTTTCTTTTGAAGTCTCTCTACATTTTTGTTTTGTTTGTAATGTAAATGCATTTTGTTGTTGTTTTTTTTGCAGCAGAAATTCAATACAACAAAATAAATGACCCTTCTTAGAGTAGCTTTATGGAATGTATGGTTTATGAAACAAAGAAGACAGAATTACTGCTGTAACGGCTTTATTTGCAACAGGACATTTCTGCAAGATAACAAAAATATGCAATATAGCTGCCATTTACAGTATTACTGTATGTGAAAATATAAAATATACAAACAGAAAAGGTCATCTTCTAATCTGCCCGGTCTTCTGCATTTGTCCACATGTTCTCATCCACATCACACCTGATATCTTCCCTGGCAAGGTATCTTGGGAAGAATCTTTTACAGTAACATGCCTTATCCACCCCTGGCAGTGTTCAGCTGTGATGTCTTGGTATACAGCATCTTTTGCATACAGGAGGGACATTTGGTCCTGTGGATGATGGTCAAAAACCTTTCATCTCCAGGCTGAGAAAACTCCTCAATGGGGTTGAGGAAAGGGAAGTAAGGGGCAAGGAAAATGGTCATCATCCTCTGATGGGCGTCAAACCAGGCTGTGACTGCACGGGAATGGTGGAATGCCACATTGTCCCATATTTGCATAACTTCAATCAGCTGTTTCTCACTAGCAATGGAATAATGTGAAAATACAAAATATACGAACAGAAAAAGCAGAAGAATAAAAAAAATAAAAAGATCTTCTAATTATTTGCATAATTCAATCAGCTGTTTCTCAGTAAGAACAGAATAAAATACAGGGGATATATTTGTGTTTCAATTCACAATATAAGCAGCTGTTTACTTTGACTTTAGCATGTAAGGTTAGGTTTAGAACATGGTGTTATCTGTTCTGACATACAGTGTTACAGCATTGGTAAATTTGGCAGTAAAAATCCATTGTTTTGGTCTTGTTTGAGCTTGTGTGTAAAAGAAGTTCAAGCATTTTAAATGTGTGTTAATTGTATGCATTTTGTGTTAAAGCAACAAGAAATGTGTTAATAGTATAGCTTACGCAGGCGGATGTAGTGCTAACTGTGTTAAGAGTTTTGGAAAATTGTTAAATGTATTGAAAAATCTGTCATAGCAATCGTAAAAAACTGTAAAGCATTGGTAAATTTGGCAGTAAAAATCCATTGTTTTGGTCTTGTTTGAGCTTGTGTGTAAAAGAAGTTCAAGCATTTAAAATTTGTGTTAATTGTATGCATTTTGTGTTAAAGCAACAAGAAATGTGTTAATAGTATAGCTTACACAGACTGATGTAGTGCTGTAGTGCTTTGATGTAGTGTGTTAAGAGTTTTGGAAAATTGTGAAAAGTACTGAAAAATCTGTCATAGCAATTGTTAAAAACTGTAATAGTATAGCATACACAGACGGATATAGTGTTAACTGTGTTAAGTGTTTTGGAAAATTGTTAAAAGTATTGAAAAATCTGTCATAGCAATTGTAAAAAACTGTAAATGCCACATTCATTTACTGATGACCTACACCCAATGATCACGTGTGAAAACACTTAGATCACTTAGACATCAAAACTCATCAAAAGTGTTTTGAAAAAGAAAGAGATTATTTGGCTTTAAGTTGACTTTCTGACTTGCATGTATGCATATTCAGTGTATATACATATATATATACAGTATGTATATGCACACAAGATGCAAAATAGATTGTTTCGCAGAAGCTTCACAATAGTAACAAATTCAAGTTCAGCTGTAAAGCAGTTCTAACAAGCTAATAGTGTCATTATTCAGCCCAAGTCAGATCAGTATTGATTCAGTTCAGTTCCATAATTGTGTACAATACATGTACGTGTACGTGTAACAAACTCCTGTAACTCAACTGCACACTGAACAAGCAAAAGACACAAGATAATAGTGTTTTACATTTTTCACATCTGTGTGCATTTTATGTTTGTGTGTTACTAAGTAACTAAGTAAAAACACAATTTTTGGAAGAGTTAAAATAGTTTTGAAAGAAGTGTTTGCTTTTTCAAGAGATGTCTGATGTTTTGCATGTTAGGTGTGTTTTGTGGTTTTGTATGTAGAGTTTCAAGAAATGGAGCCATAGTTTCAGAAATTGTGTGTAAGCAATTTGAAAAAAACTGTAATATAAACACTACAGATCATTCATTAGACACTACATCGGAAAATTGAGAACATAGAATCCAAAGCATGCAGTTACATAAAAAAAGTATATTTTAGTAAACAATTTACTAGACAAAATTTGCAATTACGTAAAAAGTAATCACAACTTACAGTATAAGGTTAATATGCACAATTAGTATGCACTGCAAGTATAGTATTGTACTGAATATATAGTAGGCCAATTGAATGTCTGTATATTCAGCACTTGCATACTGTGAAAATACAGTAAACTGCAAAAGCCAAAAAGGTTTAAAAACTCTAAATGAAAAGCATGTACAGCTGAGAAAAGCTACACTCAGAAGAGTTGTGCAATTTCAAAATCAAGATCAATGAGAAGAGATTCATTCTGCCTCAGCATCACCTCTTCATGCTGGGTCCGGCCTAAGGACTTTGTCCACACCACAAGCAAAGTTGTCTCTTGCCAGGCAAAGGGAAAAACCCTCTGGTATGCCAGATCTAGCTTCCACACCTTGCTCTTTCTCGTCCTCATCCTCCTTGTTCACCACCTCTTGCATGTACTCTTCCTCCTCTCCCTCTTATATTGTTTCCATCCATTGTTGGTATCAACATTCAGTGCAACATTTTTACTCAATTTAGGCACTCTGAACTGACTTGTATTATGTACAATTGTTTGGTTACATCATTAGAAATAAGTGTGAACAATTTTGAGTCGTTGTGTGTAAACGATGACAACTGTGATGTAGTTGTGTTTAACTTTTGCCTGCCTGTGCATCACAGTGCAAAATGTGTTTTAGTGAGTGAGAATGTGTTTAGAGTTTTGCAAAAAGAGTGCATGAGATTTGCCAACGGTGTCTTAACTGCCTGAACTTGTTTAATGTTTTACAGAAAGAGAAATTTATTCAACAAATTGGTTTAGGCTATTGAGAATTTGGTTCAGAAAATGGGATTTAGTGTTTTAGCAATTCAGAAAAACTGTAATAATAATTAGTCCATATGTTGCACAATAAACACGATCTGTTGATAGAAGGCATAATCAGTGTGTACAAGTGCAATCGCGGGGCAAATTAAATATGTTGAGAAAAAAGCATCTACACCACTACAACTAGCGAGGACCCCTATGCCCATCAACAACCATTTGATAGTTATATTGAGTACAAACAAGTGTATAATAAAACAAAGTGGAAGAAAAACATACATAACATAATGTAATTTATATCACTTGACACTGTTTTTTAATGATAACAATAGGCTTCAGCAATATGTGAACGTTACATTGTTCTTTTTACATTGTTCTTGTTCCTACTTCGATTCATTCACTTCATTACTGTAATACTACTGAGAGTAAGGTGAATGCAGGTGCTTAAGCTTTTTTATTGCTTGAATTGCAAAACATGCCTCATGCAGAAAACAGAGAAAATTCTACAATATAATCAGTAGAATACACCTTAAAAAAGACAAAGTAAAAGTTATTTTTTTATAAGTTGAAAGTATTTGAAGAAGATCATCAAATCCTTCTGCAAATGTTAGAAGGTTGGGGAAAAAATAAAATAACTGGTCAAAACCCCAATATTATTGAAACAAATAAGTATTATCAAACAAGTATTTGATGTTTATATAAAGGCAAATGCAAATGCAAAAAAAAGAAAAAAAAAAAGTAATGGGAATGTCATGCAACAAAACTTTTTTGGAACTTCTTTTATATATAATTATTTTATATAAATAAATAAATAAATAAATAAATAAATAAACACGGTCTACTATAGAAATTATAGAAAAATAAAACTCTAAACAAGTTCCAAATTTGAGGTTAATGAAAAAGTAAAAAGTAAATACCAGTGACATTTTTGATTAGGTGTAATACCCAAAAAAGCCACCAGGTGACAACCATGCTCCATTATAACTATAATGCATTCTATAATGTGTTTTTCCATGTTTCCTGCAAAGTCTTCTGCCATGATGTCAATGAAGTCTTCCATGCAACATACCAATTCCAGCCAAGCAGTAAGTGATGCTGCACATCACTAAGGTGGAGGGGATACAATTATTATGGTATCTAGAGTGGCACAAATTTCATCCGAGACTTTTCTCCTTGCCCTTCACCTTCCTCTACTCTATCTGTATGTGAGGCATACTGAAGTAGTATAGTGCAACAGCTACAGTACATGTATGTGTAGTAACAGCACATAGTACAGCTCTCAAAAAATACAGTAGAGAGCAGTCTGAAGTACATCTACCTGTTTTTCTCCCGGAAGGTTGATCGAGGCGACGGTGAATCGACTCAAATTTGGCCTTACTCGTAGCCCAGCCTCCCTCATTGTCATACCATGGACAAGGACATGGGCAACTAGAGTGGCACAAATTTCATCTGAGACTTGTCTCCTTGCCCTTCACCTTCACCTTCCTCCTCCTCCACTCCTTCCTTCATGTCTTTCTGGATCCATTGTTCTAAAACTGAATGAACGGACTCTGGCGCTTTTATCTATCTATGTGCAAACTGAGCTGAAGCTGTGCTGACTGCAGTGAACAATATTGAATGCTAGTGCATTTCTAAATGACAACATGGTGTAGGCAATGAGAAATGAAGGGATTTGTGTGTAGAATTTTGCAGTGACAGTTCAACAAAGTGACAGTTTTGAAGGCTGTATCTCCGCAACGCTTTAACGTATTCAGACCAAACTTGGTACATGTTCCGGTACTTGGTACTTGAGGCTACGTGCTGCATTTCGGCGCAGCACCACCTACTGGTCACCTACCAGATACGAAAAATGGCTCATACATTTAAATGTCTATAATTCCAAAACAAAATGAGATATTTTCACCAAATTTGACACACACGTATGAGAACACATAAAAAAAGCGGTGGAACTACGCCACTTGGTGGTGCTATAATAGAACAAAACAAGGACATTGCCATTAATTACGTTATAATATCATGATATTACAGTTTTTCCTGATTGCTTAAACACTATAACCAGGTTTTTTAACTAAAATTTCAAAACCATAATGCCATTTATCAAAAAGCACACCCATTTCGCTAAACTATAAACACTATTCCCTATTTTGACACATGAGTCAGATTTGTTAAACTGTCACTGCAAAACTCACACAAATCCCTTCATTTCTCATTACCTAGACCATGTTGTCATTTAGAAAGCACTAGCATTCAATATTGTTCACTCAAGTCAGCACAGCTTCAGCTCAGTTAGCACACAATTACCCAGGTAGAAACACTAAGAGTCAAAATTTAACACACATCAATCAGATCCTTCAATAGATAGATAAAAGGGCCCAAATCAGTTTATTGAGTTTTGGAACAATGGATCCAAAAAGACATGAAGGAATAGATCGAGGAGGGATAAGGAGGAGGAAGAGGACGAAGGGCAAGGGCAAGAAGACAAGCAATCTCAGGTGAAATTCAAGCCACTCTAGTTGCCCATGTCTTTATCAGTGGTATGAAGGCTGGGCTACGAGTATAAGGCCAAATTTGAGTCGCTTTACCGTCGCCTCGAGAACCTTCATGGAGGTGTGGTGGCAAACAAAATTCTATCACTGAATAAGAGACAAACATTTCCAATAGTCTTTGATGAGGTGTATTTTCTTGCAAGAAAAGGCAGTCGTACAGTCACACAGAGTGGCTGTAGAGTGTGACAGTGAAGCAACATAACTTACCAGTTTTGGAAATGTTGTTTTGAATTTATTGCACCAGTGTGTTAGACTATGTTCAATGTTCAATTTATTTATAAAGCACATAATACAACAGAAGTTGACCACAGTGCTGTACAAAGGGTAAGATAACAATCATAAAAACACATTTAAATTCTAAACATTACCATAGACAACCTCATAATCTAAGCAGCATTAATAATAACCTATTACACCACTAGCACATCACTCATGAATAATCAAATGCCAAAGTGAAAAAGTAAGCTTTTAGATGTCGTTTAAACTCTGTAAGAGAGGAACATTCTCTGATATAAGGAGGTAAACTATTCCACAGCCTGGGAGCAGCGGCTGCAAAAGAGCGATCTCCTCTCATTTTCCTATACGTCCGCGGGACTACCAAGAGGTTTAATGACTCGGAGCCCAGTGCTCTCTTTGGTTTATTCACCTGGATTAGATCAGCTATATATGTTGGAGCAATACCATGTAGGGCCTTAAAAACAAATAAAAGTATCTTAAAATTAATCCTGTAGAAAACCGGCAACCAATGTAGTTCTCTTACAGTTTTTCTCGATTGCTTAAACACTATAACCAGGCTTTTGAATTAAAATTTCAAAACCATAAAGCCATTTATCAAAAAGCACACCCATTTCCCTAAACTATAAACACTATTCCCTGTTTTGACACGAGTCAGATTTGTTGAACTGTCACTGCAAAACTCTACACACAAATCCCTTCATTTCTCATTGCCTAGACCATGTTGTCTGTGAGGGACCAAGCAGTCAAGGAAGGAGGGCCATAGAAATATGTTCCAAAAATATATTTTACTGAATTCAAAAAAATCATATACAAAAGTTTCAAAAAGGAAACAAAGTCCAAATAATCAAAACAACTGTTTAGGCCTATAACTCAACTCAGCTCAACTCAACTCAACTCAACTCAACAACTGAGTGCGTGTAAAGACAAACTGAACTGATCTACAAGTTAAACATCAAGGACACATTTATACAAACGGACTAGTCCACATTAACACATAAGGAAAGACAAAAACAACAACTTCACTAATACAACAAAATCAATACCAAAGCCAGGTAAATAATTACACTAATAATTAAATGCAATTTTTTAACACAAATAATAAATCTAAGAAAAAGAACAAGCAATTAGGAAAGAAAATACCAACACAAACATTCAAGAACCCCCCCACAGTTAATCTGCTGGTTGGTAGCGGCCAGCGGAACTAAAATAGCAGATGAAGCGGCATGCCGGTGTTGTGTCGAATTTCGACCCCCGCCAAATTATTACCCCCCTAGTATTGGTAGGTTTAGGATTAGTTGTGGGGGAGGGGTTAGGATTAGGCAGTCAGGTACTGACTTCAACGAGGGGGGTAATAATTTGGCAGGGGGTCGAAATTCGGCTCAACACCGGCCCTTAATTCGCGCGGACCACCAACGGAACTAGCTGATCACCATCCGAAGCTCCAGCCATCCACGCCTCAGCAACACAGCAGTAACTTAAACTCAAAGAAAGCAATATTAATAAATGTGTGTACTGCACAACACCAACTAGATTGTGTGCACTTCAACCAGTTAGTGATGTACTGCAACTCAAATATCTTAATGAGAAATAAACAGTGTCTGAGTCTTATTGCCAAATAAATATATGAACAGAAACCATTGAGAGAATAAAACGAAATACTAAAGAATGTGCAGGATAAATTTCAAGGACATACAAATAATGGGTGTTTGTATGTATGTGCATGCGCAACATCACCGCTCACTGATGTGTGGCTTCATCAGGGCCATCACATTGTCATTTAGAAAGCACTAGCATTCAAAATTGTTCACTCAAGTCAGCACAGCTTCAGCTCAGTTAGCACACAATTACCCAAGTGGAAACACTAAGAGTCAAAATTTAACACACATCAATCAGAACCTTCAATAGATATATAAAAGGGCCCAAATCAGTTTATTGAGTTTTGGAACAATGGATCCAGAAAGACATGAAGGAAGAGGGATAAGAATGAGGAGGAGGAAGGGCAAGAAGACAAGCAGTCTCAGATGAAATTCAAGTCACTCTAGTTGCCCATGTCTTTGTCAATTGTATGACTATGAGTGAAGCTGGGCTACGAGTAAGGCCAAATTTGAGTCGCTTTACCGTCACCTCGAGAACCTTCAGGGAGGTGTGGTGGCAAACAAAATTCTATCACTGAATAAGAGACAAACATTTCCAATAGTCTTTGATGAGGTGTATTTTTTTGCAAGAAAAGGTCAGCAGTCATAAAGTCACACAGAGTGGTTGCAGAGTGTGACAGTGAAGGGAGGGCATCCTGAATCCTTTATAGTCTTGACTCCCAGAATGTTATCTTTCTAGGCCAATGATGGTATTTCAACCATATGTGGAACATTCTTAGACTTGTTCATCATATTGTATCCTTGAGTGGAGGCCCTCCTGTCACGTAACAACACTCTTTACCATTCCAATACAATTCCATATTAGAATATGATTTGTGTGTGCTCTTTTACTGTCATATGATGGTCACACACATCGTACTGTAAGTAAATATAAAAACAAATTTAGAGGAGAGAGTAAAAAAAAAAAGAAGAAAAAAAGAGTTAAACAGGGGGAAAAAAACAATTTTGTGTGTGTGTGTTGTACTGTGTAGTACATGAATGAATAAAAATGTGCCAATTGGTTGTGTCTTTTGTGTTCATCATGTGAAAAGGTTTGTGATGGGGGGAACCACAAGCAACATAACTTACCAGTTTTGGAAATGTTGTTTTGAATTTATTGCACCAGTGTCTTAGACAATGTTGCAGTGTGTGTGATTTTGAGGGCTTGTGTGACATGTCTGAGGGCAAAGTTTGGTTTTTCAGCAAGAGTGAATGGGTTTGAGTGTAGAGCTTCATTTTGACCTGAAAATAGGATGTTTGGGGAATTGGGTGAGACGTTATGGATTTGTGTTTATAGTTTTGAGAATATGAGGCATAGTTTCAAGAAATGTGTTTAAGCAATCGAGAAAACCTCTAATACAGGGGTAATATGCTCATTTTTCAGTGCCTGTGAAAGACAGTGCCTGTCAGTAACCTTGCGGCCGCATTTTGGACTAGTTGCAGTCTGTTTAAGCTGACTGTGTGCTGACACTATGTTGTAGTGTGTGTGATTTTGAGGGCTTGTGTGTCCTGTCTGAGGGCAAAGTTTGGTTTTTCAGCAAGAGTGAATGGTTTTGAGTCTAGAGCTTCATTTTGAACTGAAAATAGGATGTTTGGGGAATTGGGTGAGACGTTATGGATTTGTGTTTACAGTTTTGAGAATATGAGGCATAGTTTCAAGAAATGTGTTTAAGCAATCGAGAAAAACTGTAAATGCAACACTTTACGAATGCATTGGTATACCGTTACAAAACACTGTATGTGTCTTGATAATCCATAAAATTTTTAGTTACTGTATATATGATTTTTCAGCCATTTTGCCTAAAATCGTCTTTACTTTCTCATTGTTGCAGTTGGTCTGACACTCCCAGCCATGTTGGCATGTCTTATTGTCTTCTTTGCGCTTGGCCCTGATAATTGCTGCTTGCAGCTAAATTTCTTGTTTTCGTTGTTCTCAGATGTTCTGGTCCTTGTGTTTTTTGATTGATTTGTTAATAAATATTATTGACCACAATTGGATCCAACTCTCCTGCATATTTAGAATTCCCCAGCATTACATATCAGTTCTTGGGCCATTATTATTTATCTTTATACTACCGCTGGGTCAAATTATACGGTTATAATGCAATTACACAACATGGTTATGACATTCAAATCTACACTGTTTGTAAACCTGCTCTATCCATTCAAACTGATCCAATTTCTGCATGTGTAATTCTTCTGCATTCTTTATTTTCAGAATTCTTTAACCTGTTCTTAAATCTGAATTTTTAATTAAGGGTCCATTCCATTATAATTTTAATGTATTATGTTTCGTTTTATTTATTCGTGTATTATTTTTACAACGTTGAAAAACTTTAACCCTTTCACATGTAAGTTTTTCAAGGCGACCGTTATTTAGAATGTGTCACTTTATGGTTTCCATGGTGACGCGTCATTGCGTGTCACGTGACAAACCGCAGCAACAACAGAGCTGAATGAATGATGATCTGCTTTTATGTCATTTTTCCTTTTTTATTCAAAATATTCACAAATTTGTTAGATATGGCATGAAATATCTGATATTCCGATTGTCAAATATATGCAAGTGGAAGTGTTTTGTTGTTTAAACACCTTTATAACGATCTCGTTAGTTGAGCTATATGCGCGATGGGCGCCGCCATCTTAGTTTGTGCCGCAGACGCAGTTCAGAGAATCGGATCTGTTGGATTTACAACACGTGAGTTCATCCACTTCTCCCGAAATACATAAAAGTAAGTGGCTGGTGAACTGGGAGAAGAATAGAGTAAACTTTAAAGGTATAAAAATACTTTTAACAATTTTCCAAAACTCTTAACACAGTTAGCACTACATCCGTCTGTGTAAGCTATACTATTAACACATTTCTTGTTGCTTTAACACAAAATACATACAATTAACACAAATTTAAAATGCTTGAACTTCTTTTACACACAAGCTCAAACAAGACCAAAACAATGGATGTTTACTGCCAAATTTACCAATGCTTTCACACTGTATGTCAGAACAGATAACACCATGTTCTAAACCTAACCTTACAGGCTAAAGTCAAGGTGAACAGCTGCTTATATTGTGAATTGAAACACAAATATATCCCCTGTATTTTATTCCATTGCTACTGAGAAACAGCTGATTGAAGTTATGCAAATATGGGACAATGTGGCATTCCACCATTCCCCTGCAGTCACAGCCTGGTTTGACGCCCATCAGAGGATGATGTCCATTTTCCTTGCCCCTTACTTCCCTTTCCTCAACCCCATTGAGGAGTTTTCTCAGCCTGGAGATGAAAGGTTTTTGACCATCGTCCACAGGACCAAATGTCCCTCCTGTATGCAAAAGATGCTGCATACCAAGACATCACAGCTGAACACTGCCAGGGGTGGATAAGGCATGCCAAAAGATTCTTCCCAAGATGCCTTGCCAGGGAAGATATCAGGTGTGATGTGGATGAGAACGTGCAAATGCAGAAGACCCGCGCAGATTAGAAGATGGCTTTTTCTGTTTGTATATTTTGTATTTTCACATACAGTAATACTGTAAATGGCAGCTATATTGCATATTTTTGTTATCTTGCAGAAATGTCCTGTTGCAAATAAAGCCGTTACTGCAGCAATTCTGTCTCTGTCTTCTTTTTTTCATAAACCATACATTCTATAAAGCTACTCTAAGAAGGGTCATTTATTTTGTTGTATTGAATTTCTGCTGCCAAAAAAAAAAAAAAAAAAAAAAGCATGCATTTACATTACAAACAAAACAAAAATGTAGAGAGACTTAAAAAAAAAACAAAAAAAAAACAGCAGTGCAAAACACAATCTATGATCAATACAATATACTGTCTGTTGTATAAGGGCAGACCTGACACATATAAAATAATGCAGTTTCTGTAATTTCAGCTGATGATAGTGTTTTTTTTGTCATTGTGTTATGATTGACTAAATGTTCCTGTTGGAAGAGAACATGTGTTAGTGTTTTGAATAATTATTTGATTTTGAAACATGTTTGCAGTGTTTTGTTAGACATAGTGTATTGTGTTAGTGTATTATTGTATTTTGAAAAATAGTGTTGGAGTTTAGTTTACAATGTGTGATTTTGAGCATGAAATTAACCGTTTTGCCAATTGTGTGTTTTAGGTGTGTTGGTGCGTTAAGAGTTTAGGAAACTTGTTAAATGTATTGAAAAAACTGTCATAGCGATTGTAAAAAACTGTAACATCAGCGTGTATTTTACAAACTCTAAATGTATTGTTTTTTTTAGTACTTATGTCTAAAACCTAAAATAAACATTATGTGGTTGAAAACACTGAGAAGTTGTGATATATGACAGCTCTGAGCGCGCCTGTCTCTGGCTCACCCCTGGTTCACACAGGACGCCGAAGCGACGCGGAACGGAAAATCACGCGCGGTCCGGCGCCTGCCTGTTCACACTAGACGCGTATTCTCCGCGGCGGTCTACAAGCTTCTGCTCAGTTGTTGTTTATTCAGAGCTATTTTTTTACATCATGGGTAAGTAAGTAACCTCATAAAATGAATACATCATGTTTCTGTAACCAAGAAGTTTGTACACTTCTTGTATTAATACTTTTTGTTAATACTCGCGGTATTTTAATTTGAAAATTGCTTATATTTTGACAATTGACCGGATGTCTCGTGTTTCTTGGTGTGACTTCCTGCCGGAATGGACGCGGATCACTCGCGGCTCGCGAAAAAAATAGACCAGACGCCGAAACTGGCGCTTCACGGCGCGGGCCGGCCGCGACGAGCCGCGGCGCACCGCGTCTGGTGTGAACGACACCATAGGTTAACATGGGCGCCGAAAGGAAGCGGCCTCCGTTCCGCGCCGCTTCGGCGTCGCTTCGGCGTCCGGTGTGAATGGGCCGTCAGCGCCAGCCAACGCGCGAGAGCACATTTGAATTTAGCAGTTGATCATGTCATGCACTGACCGTTCTAATCACACCGATGTGATCGTACGTGCGAAACTGTTAAGAATGTTTGTCATGTTTTTCCTCCTACAGAAATTATATTAAAACAAAAAATATTTTTTCCATTTTCATATTTTTGAAAAAGCTCCAGGGAGCCACTAGGGCGGCGCTTAAGAGCCGCGGGTTGCCGACCCCCGGGTTAGAGTAACTGCTTCATTCGACTGAATGGCCTAGAGAAGCGATCATGTGTCAGAAGTGAAAGTGAAAGAAAGAACTTCTGCAGTTTGGGGCGTTAAAAGTGCTGACGCACCGACTCTTTGTGTAAAGCTGAAGCGAGTAAACGTTCAAAAGCGGTGATCAGAAAGAGCTTTACCCAAAGCTGATTGTTAGAGCTATACTTTACATATTATAGCCTACAGTGTGCAGGTGAAAGATGCTACACACATCGACAAAGACGCCGACCGGAGGTTTCTCTTTTGAGAACACACGCAGGTGAGACATCTATAACAACATGATCAAGACGTAAACAATAAATAATATGATCAAGACATTACTACAATTTACATTGATTGCCAAGCGCTAATATGCTGATGAAGCCAAAACTATTGCAAAACATGAAAATGTTTTGACACATGAATGAGTAAACATGGCCTACTCCTAAACAACATAATAGTAACAAAAAGTAGGCCTAACTTAATAATGCCATATCTTTTAATTGTATTGTATCTGTTTGTTTGTTTATTCATTTATAGAAATGCTGTTCTGGAAGCAAATTTATCAGAGAAGGGTTACAGTGCACCAAACGCCAGGAAGACTGGCACCACCATTGCTGGCCTGATATTCAAAGTCTGTTTTGACGCTGCAAAAGCATGATTTGTGTTGTTAATTACTGATTAAATATTTATCATTTAAGTCTATGCTGTAATTCATTTCCATATCATTTAAGTCTATATTGTAATTCAAGTAATTGCAAATAAACTTAGCTATATTAAATTAATATGATGGTATGTAATATTTAGTTATAATAAACCCCAAAATAAATGGATTCTATTTTAGGATGGAGTGATTTTAGGTGCAGACACCAGAGCCACGGATGATATGGTCGTAGCTGATAAAAACTGCATGAAAATCCACTACATAGCTCCCAAAATCTAGTGAGTGAATCTTTTGGTTGATCATCATCATAGTTCAAGTCTCTATCTAAACTAAATTTTATAGTGCCTGTTTTTATTGTTTTCTTTTTCTTTCGATCTTACCACAATAGCTGTTGTGGTGCAGGTGTTGCTGCTGATGCTGAGGTCACTACTCAGATGATGTCTTCAAATGTAGAACTGCATTCACTGAGCACAGGACGTCCTCCTCTTGTGGCCATGGTGACCCGACAGCTCAAACAGATGCTGTTCAGGTGAAAGTGTCATAGTCGTTCAATTTGATTTAAGTGATTAAGCCAAAATGATTGATACATCAAAATACATAATTCTTTCTTTATTTAAGATATTGCTCACTAGTTAACTGATAATATTAGTTTATCTTAAAGAGCTATTTAAATATATCTTATCCAGGTCCAGGACTAGGGCTGATTGTTTCCCATTTTTTGTGTAGGTATCAGGGGCACATTGGTTCTTCTCTAATTGTGGGAGGTGTGGATATTAACGGCCCACAGCTCTATAGTGTCTACCCTCATGGTTCCTATGATAAGCTTCCTTTCCTTACCATGGGTACTTTATCCCCTTTATTTGAATGAACATAATCAAACATGTTTTTTCTGCACTTATTTATCAAAACTATATATTACAGGGTCTGGAGCAGCTGCTGCCATTTCTCTATTTGAAGATCGTTACAAGCCAAATATGGAGGTCAGACAACTGTTAAGACATTCTTATTGATATTTTCCAACATGGTATTGTATATGCTGTTATTGTAGTTACATTTGCATTTTAACTAGGGGTCTACGGACCCCTGAGGGCCCTTCAAAGGGGAAGTACACCCAAACACTTGCTTGATGCTCGAGAACAGACCTCATTGGTCCCTGCAGAAGCTCAATGAATGAACCTCAATCATTCTCGTGTGTCAAGCAAGCATGTTTGATCTTACTTTTACCAAATTCAATCTGACATTTATTTTTATTCTTTGCTTCTTACCCTCAATGTAATCTTTATTGTTGAATCCCACTTCCCAAACACACGTTCTGTATTTGTTCTTGTCAATTCCACACCTACATAAACGCTTGGGAAATGTAAAGCTAGAGGAAGGAAAGCAGCTGGTGAGAGATGCCATCACTGCAGGCATCTTCTGTGATCTGGGTTCTGGCAGCAATGTAGACCTATGTGTGATCACAGAGAAAGCTGTGGATTATCTGAGGGGATATGACCAGCCTGTTCAGAAAGGATTGAGGTAAGATGAATGTGGAAGTGTAATGTGGAAGAATGCAGTAACATTAATTCTTCATCATTTTAAAATGAGAATTTGTTTCAATGTATCCATTTTCCTGGGTTTTCCAGAAAGCAGGGTTACCCCGAACTCTTGGTTGATTACATTTCTTACTCAGTTATCGGTTCCAAAACACGGCCAGAAGTAAGTTCAGTCAACTCAAGAATATGTTCACTGTGAACACACTCATACAGGAAGGTACATCCTAGTATAGAGCTCTGCAGTGATTATTATTTTTGTTGGCCAACCCAGAAGTTAGCATCACCCTGGTTCCCTCAACAAAAACTCAATAGGATGTTTTCATTGGCTTTTTTGTATTATTGCAGAAAATAAGCTCTGTGAAAAAAAAAGATAAAAAAAAATTCTTACACTTTTTGTTCATCATGATAATCTTCACAAATTAACAACTTTTAAATCTGAAGCCTATAAATACAATTGTCAGAAGGCTATAAACAAACTACACCACATCTCAGGACCTCAGCTTCACTATCACTAGCTTCCAGCAAATTGACAACTTCCAACTAGCGAGTAGATGATTTTTCCAGTACAGTGTGAAGACATTTAATGTCCCTGACAACCTTTGTCAACCTTTGTTTAATGTCCCTGACAACAGCCTTTTTCAAGACAAGTAAAAACTTGCAATGATAACCCTAATCCTAACCCTAACCCTAACCCTAGCCACAGACCTTATTCTGGCAAAAAAAACTTTAAACTTTAAAAAATCTATTGACTTCAGGACGGTGGAACCAGAAGTGCTAAAATGCTAACTCATTTCTGGGTTTTGGCCTACAAAATGTCATCCCTGCAGCACTCTATTCACTTACTTGTGAACTATTCTATGTCATTTTTTAGTAAACATTGGGCCAGATTTTTGGGGTTAAAAAAAACACTGTCAGGATTTACTAAAGACAATAAATTTGTAGACATTTTTAATGAAACTGAATGTTAAGGTTTCATTATAATACTATATATTGCTATATATTTACTTGTATATATATTTACCACGTAAACTTATGCATGACCTGCTTTCTGCAATATACCCCGAATCAACTCTCATCCTGATCAATTCTCTTTTAATAACCTTCTGAGTTTACAACTGCACATATTTATTCAGGTATTTATTTATACATAAAATCTCTTAACATTCAAAAACATTTTCTCTCTTTCTTCTAATGCACCAGGGAGGGTACCTACAGATACAAGCCAGGCACTACTGCTGTGCTCACAAAAACAGTTATTCCATTACCACTGGATGTTGTGGATGAATCTGTTCAAGTGATGGACACTGAATGAGAATATATTCGCAATTCTTTACACTCTTTCCTTCACTCTTTAGGAAATAAGGTATATGTGAATAGGTTTCCTTTCTGGATAAAAATGGAAAACTATATTTTTCATAATTTTAGAAGTAGCCATACGCTTTAGGACTTTCCATGTATTCAGTAATTTGCATTTGAGCTACTCAAGACTGTTTTGCAAAAATGCATAATATTAAAAAGTGTGTTTCCTTACCTTTCCTTAACCCATCAGACATAAATAGTCCATTCAATAAAATTTAAGATAAAAAAATGAAAGATTGTCATTTTTGTTGTATTTAAAAAAAAAAAACGATCAAGCTAAATATTCATTTGTTGGATACAAAGGCAATATTAACCATAAATATTTGTATCGTCTTATAAGAGCTTTACAACCAGATATTTCAGCATGATGGGAAATCTGTATTTTTCAGAAATTGATTACTACTACATTGTTCACAGCAAAGTGAGCAGACATATTTATACATATTTGTATTTATATATTTACAAACTCATGAAGAAACAAACTGCATGCCTTTTAAATATTTAAAGTTAGTGAAAGCATGAGAATTATTCTTGGTCACAATTGTTACGGTGGGGAACTATAAATCAGTCAGTTAAAAATGTATCAGTTGCTGAATAAGACCCATTATAAAGTTGCAATATTTTTTTGTAAAAATGTACTTTTTTTTAATAAAATGCAATTATGTAAGGGCATCATAAATCAAGGATAAATATAAAAAGTATAATTTTTACATTGTTTTGTAATATGCAAAGTTTGTGACACCACCTACAAGTTTATGTGTCCTGTGATCATGAAATGTATGATCAAGAGCAAAGAACCTACAATCACTATAGGACCAGTTTCTCAATATGACCATTTGTTTTTTAAAATCTTTTCACACAGTGAGCACAACAGGCTAAACTGTGGATCATTTACAGTTTTTTACAATTGCTATGACAGTTTTTTCAATACATTTAACAAGTTTCCTAAACTCTTAACGCATCAACACACCTAAAACACACAATTGGCAAAACGGTTAATTTCATGCTCAAAATCACACATTGTAAACTAAACTCCAAAACTAATTTTCAAAATACAATAATACACTAACACAATACACTATGTCTAACAAAACACTGCAAACATGTTTCAAAATCAAATAATTATTCAAAACATTAACACATGTTCTCTTCCAACAGGAACATTTAGTCAATCATAACACAATGACAAAAAAAACACTATCATCAGCTGAAATTACAGAAACTGCATTATTTTATGTGTCAATTCTGCCCTTATACAACAGACAGTATTGTATTGATCATAGATTGTGTTTTGCACTGCAGTTTTTTGAAGTTGCTCTACATTTTTGTTTTGTTTGTAATGTAAATGCATGCATTTTGTTGTAGTTTTTTTTGCAGCAGAAATTCAATACAACAAAATAAATGACCCTTCTTAGAGTAGCTTTATAGAATGTATGGTTTATGAAAAAAAGAAGACAGAGACAGAATTGCTGCAGTAACGGCTTTATTTGCAACAGGACATTTCTGCAAGATAACAAAAATATGCAATATAGCTGCCATTTACAGTATTACTGTATGTGAAAATACAAAATATACAAACAGAAAAAGCCATCTTCTAATCTGCATTAGGCCATATGTTCTCATCCACATCACACCTGATATCTTCCCTGGCAAGGCATCTTGGGAAGAATCTTTTGGCATGCCTTATCCACCCCTGGCAGTGTTCAGCTGTGATGTCTTGGTATGCAGCATCTTTTGCATCCAGGAGGGACATTTGGTCCTGTGGACTATGGTCAAAAACCTTTCATCTCCAGGCTGAGAAAACTCCTCAATGGGGTTGAGGAAAGGGAAGTAAGGGGCAAGGAAAATGGACATCATCCTCTGATGGGCGTCAAACCAGGCTGTGACTAGACGGAATGGTGGAATGCCACATTGTCCCATATTTGCATAACTTCAATCAGCTGTTTCTCAGTAGCAATGGAATAAAATACAGGGGATATATTTGTGTTTCAATTCACAATATAAGCAGCTGTTTATCTTGACTTTAGCCTGTAAGGTTAGGTTTAGAACATGGTGTTATCTGTTCTGACATACAGTGTTAAAGCATTGGTAAATTTGGCAGTAAAAATCCATTGTTTTGGTCTTGTTTGAGCTTGTGTGTAAAAGAAGTTCAAGCATTTTAAATTTGTGTTAATTGTATGCATTTTGTGTTAAAGCAACAAGAAATGTGTTAATAGTATAGCTTACACAGATGGATGTAGTGCTAACTGTGTTAAGAGTTTTGGAAAATTGTTAAAAGTATTGAAAAATCTGTCATAGCAATTGTAAAAAACTGTATTGATATAAATGTACAGTAGAATGGCAAGTGTCCCACGGGTGTCAGGGAGGGGCAGTCTTAAAAATAGTGGTTAAAAACATTTTTATTAATCATAAATTCAGAAATGTATTCCTTGAATTGTGTGAAAAGTTTTATTGAAATGATACAATACAAATGGTAGACAATGTGATTTGAGTTTCACGAAATCTGAATCCACAAAACTACATTTTGAATGTATGTTTATGTGTAGTACATATGTGTAGTAGCAATAATCGATATAGTCTAATTGCAGTTATTTAGGCCACACCACCTACAAGCTCGGTTTATGACAGGTGGTCGGTCTCCTCTAATATGAGAGGTGTAGGCTACTTTGTTTGGGGTGCTCCAAAGTCATGTATTTAGACCAGTTACTGCTGTTTTAATTCTGTAATACCATAGTAATGTATTTATTGCAATGTACACTGTCATGTATTACACCTCTGTAGATGCTATCTTCAGTCTAAAAAATGTATTTAATCAAGTAACCAAGATCTGGAGCTTGTGTGTTGTGGTCATAGTTTTCCCTCGACAAACGCACGTCGATAAATTAGGGAATGAACTTGCGCTCCCGGGGGCGGTTCAGCGCAAAGAGGAGGCGTATTCCGGCGCAAATGTTCCCTGGTGCTATTTTGCAGTTCCAGAAAACAATTCTGCCACAGACCAGGAAAAACTGGTCTTTAAGGGCGCATGCTTTGCCATAATGTAGCGTGTGCACAACGCGCATACACTTTGCTTCTCTCATCTACACACAGACGCAGCAGTTGCCATTTTTGCAAACCATACATAATTACAATCAAAAATATTCCACATGAGGGAAATCATTGTGGTGTCCATGAAGATGTGAAAAAATAGGCATAAATTTACCAAATTTACCAAAATTCTTATACACCTGTTTAACCGAAGCTAATTTGGGTGGGTTTCTTCCATCCCCATACAATGTTACTTTTCTGTCTTTTACGGCCCTGACGAGAACGTCGGTCTCCTCGGATGTGAACCGCTCCTGGCATGCGCCTGGCAAATCTGTCGTTATAATAGCAATCCGCCATGGAACAAGCGCGCCTGCCCTTAAAGGGAATGTGAGATGTCGCTCTGGTTGGTTTATTTCACGTTACGCCAAAACCACACCTATGAGTAATGTAGCTACTTCACACCAACCCATTTTAGTCATTTATGCCACCCGTTTTAATAGCAACAGCACCCGATATCCACCCACAAAGTTACTTGTGTTTCTCGTTTGATACTTGCGTTTCAGATCGTTAAAATAGGGCCCTGCTGTAGTGTAATGGAAGAATGACTTGATTTGAGACGTGTTTTGATGGTTTTAGTGCATTTTGAAAGTTGGTTAGGAGAACTGTGTGAAGAGTTTTGAAAAAATAAATGACTTTAGGATAGAGTCCTAACAATTGTAAATATGGCATCTGCATTTGACACGTTTTAATTGCTTTCATTTTTAGTGTTTTGAGACATATAATAAAGGGCAAACTGTGATTAAAACTGCTCATGTGGCTTTTTGTAAAATGTTCACATGAATTCAAGATCATCACTTTGATAGTTATGACAATAGTGTAAAATATAATTTTACACCCTTCAACCTATTTTTTTCTCATGTAACTAGTGGAATTAAATGAGTTAAATAACATATCTATACACAAAGATCTCATAATGAAATATCTTATTGTGAGGATGCCTTTTCTAGTAGCCTGACTTAAAAGGGAGATTCGAGATTAACTAATTAACTAGTTGATTTCAAAGGTTTAGTTGTCTTTCCTTGCTTTCTACAAATAATTTTCCTAATTATATCATTGTTTATTATGAAACGCTCTTGACATGCTGATTAATAATGCTAAAAAAAAAAAAAAAAAAAAACATCTTGTCTAAACTTGTTTATTTAAAAAGGTCGGAGGCATTTGTATTACTAATTGGCTAATTGTATTTGCTGGACCGCGAGATGTAATGACAAGGTAGCGTTGTAATTAAGTCTCTCTGTCTGCTATTGATGACCCCTGATATGACTTCTGGAAGCATCTTACTCAGTACTTGTAGTCGTATAGGGTCTAACATAGGCCTAGATGTTGTTGATTTAGATGATTTAACAAGTTTAGACCATTATTCCTCTTCTGTAGCAAAAAATTACTGGAATGTCCATTTTGTGTTCCATTTTCCGGACTGCTCTCTTGCTGCTTTTCCGGACTGCTCTCTATGATGCACCCAGAATACATCGCGGCATGAAGCATGTCACCATTGATGAGATTCATGCTGTGAATCTTGATGTCTGTTTGTGTCTAAACCTTGCAGGAGTTTAAAAGTGTTTTGTGTACAATGTGTTTTTAAACAGGAGCGCAAAACTTTTTGTACAAGTTTTTTTTTAATTATTCAGTTTATCTAATTAAAACACTGCTGGATCTCATTTTAGTCACAGTCACAGAGTAACTAAAATCAATTATTCTCAAGAGATCAGCAAATAAGGCCACTCATGCGATGAGTATGACAGCTGTATCATCAACAAGAGGCCAACATCATTTGATCATGATTTCTCTTGCTGCTCTTGCTATAACAAACAGATACACCAGCCAGAGAAAAACTCATGTTAAAAAATCGAATTAAGAGCCCAACTAAAGCACTGATCTCCTTAATGGTGGCATCAAACCAACTATCATTTTCAATAAAACATCAACATCTAAACCTCTGCTAATTCTTAATAAGAACTTTTGTAGATGTATGGCAGAAATAAGGTCAACCTGGTTAGTTATAAGTGAAGCTGGTAATGCTGTTTATAAAATTGTTTAATCCTCCTCGGTTGAGATCTTGAGAGATTTGTCTTCTTATCTTCAGTTGATTTCATCTAAGGCTGTGGCTGGAAATCAGTTGTAGTTCTTGTGTTTCTCTTTTTTTTTCTGTTCTTGTTGTTCCTCTGTCCTTCAGTGATTCTGCTTGTTATCACTTAATTATCTCATTAAATTAATTATTTATGTATAGTAGCCTATTATTTTCCACAACGTTACTAACTCAACTGTTGCTATTGTTGCTAGAGTTCTCAACGGGTCGGGTCGGCCCGACAAACCCGACGGGACCCGTGGGTTCGGGCCGGGTTCGGGTCGAAAATATAATCAAATGACTCGGGTCGGGTCGGACCTCGGGCTTAATCTTTTCCAGTCAGTGAAAAAAAAACAACATTTATTAATCATCGCTGCTGTTCACCGTAAAGAAAGTCTGGCTGCTGCGTGCAAGCGCATCACGGAGAGGGGCGGGGGCAGACCTGACGCCGCTGCGTGCACGCCTTTAGCCTGGAGAAGAAGATGGAGTTGGTGAAAAGTAAACTTGCCTCAGGTGAATTCACCGTCGCTACTACAGCCTATTTATATATTTAAAGTTTATTGTTTCAGTTGTTTGTATTGTTAAAAGGCGTGAACATTAAAGGTTGATTTGAACTTCCGTCTGCTGGTCATGATAATACGAAAAAAAAATCCGACGCGGCGTCGGGCCGCGGGCCGGGTTCAGGCGGATAATTCATGTTGATGTGTCGGGTTACATCGGGTCCGGGCTTTAAAAGCCACGGGCCGGGTCGGGTCGGGTTGTTATTTTCAGGCCCGTTGAGAACTCTAATTGTTGCTATTAATTGTTTCTTCCTTTAACAGCTCACTAAGCAAAGATCTAAAAATATTCATTGACACCAGGGTCTGCAATTTCATGTCATTTTGTAAAAAGTTCCAATCACTGGGTGCCACATACCAAAAAGCTTTTTTTCTAAATCCAGTTCACGCGAGTGGAACTGAGAGGGTATAGAGGGAGAGTGGGGTATAACATTTTCACTAAACCTACTTGGGGTTCAGAGTATTTACTTTTTCCCGCATTAATTTCACACGTCTAGTAGGCTATAGTTAAGTGGTTTTGTTTCATAATACAGTTTATACTTTTTTCTTGATTTACCCCCAAAAATATGGAAGTGAAATGTGACAACATGCCCCATAGGTGGGGTACATTGAAACATATGAGGGGTAACATGAACATATGAAAGATTACAGTAAAATGTTTTCTGATCTAATAAAAAAAGATACAAAATAAACTAAAATATTTTCTCAATAAAATACAATTACATATAAAATAATGGCAGTTTTTAATAATTAATGGAGCTGTATGTAAGAAATGTATTTCAGTTAATCAAAAAATGGCCCTGATATGTCACTAGACATTAAGAAATCATGTTCATTTCAAATACTTATATCACTGACAACAGTAGTCCGGCCAGGATATTGTCATTTAAAAAGTGAAGTTGCAGGACTCAACTGATGTTGTCATTTTGTGTTTTGGCCTGAAGCGCCACCCTCCACCTATCTACCAATCACGAAGTCAGTAGTGTTTCGGCATCCGGGTTGCCAGTTCAGCTCTAGTTACCACAGCTGCAGCTACAAACGTTCGTGCTGGATCCTGCAGCCTATCTGGCAACCTCGAGTCAGGGGGGAGGGTGAGGGGATACACCGCTCTACAGTAATTTGAAAGTGATTGCAGTACCAGTTTTGGCCACAATCTTACATACGGCTCCTTACATTTTTTTTTTTTTTTTTTTTTTTTGAGTTTGACAACAAACACAAAACACAGACAGCATAGTTCAAAACATAATAATAATTAATAATTTCTGAACGCTAAGTCTTGATTCACCTTTTTGTTCATGGTTTCTCAATAGAATTCATAAAAGTATTGAATAGAATAACGTAGTTCTAATAGGGGCACATTGTAACGCAGTGTTATAACGTTCCCCGTCTGCAGAACTGGGATTTAAGCTAGCAGTAGCAGCTAGTGTTTTCTGCTAGTTAGCGAACCATTAAAGAACTATCTTAACTGTAAAATAACAGATTGGAGATTAAAATAATATCAGATTAGTCTAATTTTAACAAAAAATAGAGATGAAAAATGAACATAAGTAGGAAATTTACTTTTGCTATGTTTAAATACATTTTCAGTCACATCTTCCAAAGATTTCTGAATTTTGGTGCAGTTTTTTTCTCTTTATAGTGTTGATATGGCAACTAATAAATACAAACTTAATAAACACTTAGCCTAAATTTAGCCTACATAATATTAATAAACCTTTCTCTAATGAGCTCAGAGACATTTAGAATGTATTGATGTGTTTAATAGACAGGGTCTCTGTGCCCTGGATATTGATATTTTGTTATTAGGGGTTCAAGCACCAAAGGTAAATCGGGTCCCTAATGAATTTATGATGCTAACTGCAAATTCTAAACTATCAGCCATTCCAACTGAAAAATAATGTTGCCCACAAGAGGGAGCCACAGGATAAGGAATCTCTCCAGCCTGTCAGTTTCTATCCCTTTGAATGGAAATAGATGCATTGATCTAGTTCATTTGTTCACATGCTTATAGATCATTTCTTAATAATTAATTATAACTTTATTAACTAGACTAAACACTTAGACTAATCTAACTCATACACACACATACATGCATACAGTTTAGCAATGGAAAGACAGCTGAAGCAGAAAGACAGCTGAAGCAGAATACAAGAAAGTAAGACATTGTTTGAAATTCAGCAGATCAACAGCCTTGAGCAAATCATCAGTTTCTTAGTTCTAACACTTACTTCTTTAAAAGAAGTAGGGGAAAAGAGCATATTGGAGGGATTATTGTAGCCCAATTGGAAAGTACTATTAATATAAATGATGTGGGGAATTATCAAGAAAATGGAAGGTAATAGAAGAGAGTGGAATTATCCAATCCTTTCAGATGGAGAACAGTTGGCTATATCAAACCTGGAGAAAGCAGAAATGATGGTGAACACTCTGAGTAAGGTACACAGTTCCAGTGATCTATCAGAAGAAGAAAGAAGGGGTAGGGAAGAAACAAGGAGTCTATACACTCTCAGAAAAAAAGGTACAAAAGCTGTCACTGGGACAGTACCCTTCAAAAGGGTTCTAATATGTACCATTTAGGTACTAATATGTACACATTTGGTACCAATATGTACCTTTGAGGGACTTAAATGCACTCTTTAGGTACAAAGGTGTACCTTTTGAAAAGGTACCGCCACAGTGACAGCTTTTGTACCTTTTTTTCTGAGAGTGTATGCTGAGGATATTAAAAAGAAAAAAAAAAGGTAGAGGATAAAGATAATGTTCCATTTACACTGAGAGAGTTAAGAAATGCATTGGATAAGTGTTAGAATTCAGCTCCTGGTAAAGATGAAATTTGTTATAGTATGTTAAGACATTTAAATAAGGGAATTCAGAAGGTTTTAAACGTATTTAAGTCTGGGAGGAAGGAAAGATTCCTGCAGGATAGAAGGAGGCAGTTATTTTTCCCATAATAAAACCGGGAAAAGATGCTAATTCAGCAAATGCATATGCACATTAAAATGCATATGCTAGGAATTGGGGGAAATATGTTTAACTGGGTAATTGACTTTTTAAATAATAGAAGTATTCATTCATATAGAGACATCTAGAAGGTGTTTGGTAGAAAATGGGACACCACAAGGTGTTATTAGTCCATTGCTGTTCAACATAATGATTAATGATGTTTTTTCTAATGTTCTGCCAGGAATTGGAAAGTCACTATTTGCAGATGATGGTAGTCTGGAAAAGGGGAAAAAATGTGAAGTATACTCTGAAGAAAGTACAGGAAGCTCTAACCATAGTGGAGGATTGGGGAAGGAAATGGGGTTTTAGATTCTCTATTGAGAAGACTAAGTTTATGTTTTTTACTAGGAATAAAATAGATGAAAGTATAAAACTGGAGCTGTATGGTAGGAATTTGGAAAGGGTTAAAAGTTTTAAATTTCTTGGTTTGTTTTTTGACACAAGACTTACATGGAGGGATCATGTATGTAATGTAGTAGATAAATGTAAAAGGGTAATGAATTTAATGAGAGGTCTTGCTGGAACAGAATGGGGAGCAGATATAGCTTGTTTGAAGCAAATTTATATAGGCTATATTTAATTAGAGCAAGAATTGAATATGGGTGTTTGGTTTATGGATCTGCAGCCAAGTCAGTTTTAGATTAGATATAATCCAAGCTAAGGCACTGAGAACAGGAGCTATGCAATCTTCGCCAGTGTGTTCCTTGCAGATAGAAACAGGAGAAATGCCATTATGGTTGCGAAGAAAGCAGCTTCAGGCTAACTATTAGGTCAATTTGATGGGCCAAAGGTGTGATCACCCAGTTAAAATAATAATTCAGGCAAGTTGGGAGAGAGAAGTGGCAAGACTTCCAAGTTTTAGATGGACTGGGGAGGCACTGGAACAGGAAATGTCTATGACAATAACTTTTGTCTAGGAGTACTGTGGCCACCAGTTCCAGGTCCCAAAGACTGTTTTAGAGATACTGGGGATTAAGTCAGATAATCCTGAGTCAAATTTGGTGCATGAATTCTAGTGTCATATAAGAGAGATATCAGGAACATATATTATTTTTTACTTATGGTTCAAAGGATCAAGAAACAGGTGCTGCAGGAGCAGCTTTTGTTGTTCAGAGGTGGAATGTCCAAGCTTTTAAGAGAACATAACATTTTCGAAGTGTGTTCACAGTGGAATTATATGCAATCCTGATGGCAGTGCAATGGACTGAGCAGATTCAGAACCATCAAGAGTTGATATGTAGTGACTCTGTGTCAGCTATCAATAGTATTGGGAAAGGGTCATCAAAGAGTCGACAAGACCTTGTGTATGATATTCTTCTGGCAATTAGAGATGTGAAAAGGAGAGGGGGAGAAATATAATTTGTATGGGTCCCAGCTCATGTAGGTATTGCAACAAATGAAAAGGTTGATAAATTGGCCAAAGAAGCTACTCATAAGGAAACAGTAGATGTAAACATATAACGATCCAAGGCGGAGGGTAAAAGTATTGTGTGGCAGGGAACCATTTTAAAATGGCAACAGCTCTGGGAGCAAGAAAACAAAGGGAGACGACACCTATTCTCATTATCTAGTAAGGTAAAACTGACTCAGTTAATGTTTGTAAAAGCCCCCTCTTTTACAAACATTAACTGAGTCAGTTATACCTTACTAGATAATAAATCAGACGTAAGGAACAGGTTATTATTTCTAGAATGAGGATTAGTCACACGTTTCTGAATAGCACTTTATTTATTTTAGGAAAACACCATGGCTTGTGTTCATGTATGGAACCTGAGACAGTGCAACATGTTTTGATTTCTTGTAGAAATGATGACCGCCAAAGACAAGATGTACTCAGAGAATTGCGAGAAACCGGCTTGGAAGAAGTATCTATGAAAAGTATTTTAGAAGTAGGATTAAGCGAGAGGGGAAAACGCTGTTTGTTCAATTTTTTAATAGTTACTGACTGTATAGCAGGATATAGTGCACTAAGGTGCTAGTCCCATAGATGGCAGCAATGCAACTAATTGGATGCGGGCTGCCGAAAAACCCAAATGAAGAAGAAGAAGAACATCTCCTTACGACGTCACGCGCGAATTACCTCCCTCATTGGCTAGGGAGCTGTGTGGGCAGTGTACAGCACTGTTTGAATTCGTGCGTGATAGAAGACTTCCAAACTACGATATTAAGTACTGGTAAATCTAAATTATGTTATTTTTTTTGTGTATTTTGATTGCCTGGACTTTGTTGAATTTGCCCAGAATAGAGAGAAAGTGTCTGATGTCGAGCAGTCGCTGTTCATTTATTCATTTTAATAGTTTTTAGTTTTGTAGTGTTGCATGTGAATTGAAAAATACGTTTTCTGAAGGTTAATGTGAGATTGACACTTTTCATTTACGTGTCGGTTATTTATGGAGACGTAATCTCATAGATTAAACAGTTGATGTGTGTTTAGAGAATACTATGATCTGCATCATTTGATACGCTATCATCAACAGTTGCATTTGTTGTGTTGCAGTCTAGTGCTGTTGATCTGATATTCTGGCCATGCGGCACGATAAATCGGCACACAAGCGAAAGCCATCGACCCCCAGACGCAGATCTCCCCCTGCACCACCGTTAACAGCTAGAACCCGCCGCACCAGCGGACCCTCCGGTGAGCACTTATGGCTTCCCTCTCTTATGCACGCACACTTAACATTTTTCATGCAGTTTTTAAGGCAGATGGGTTGGCGTAGTGGTTAAAGACAACATCATCATCATCAGCAGCAGCAGCAGCAGCAGCATCATGCAACTGCCATTTAAGGGCTCTGATCATGTTATTATTCATGTTTTATACCAGCCATATAATATTTCAAGAGATTAGCAGTTTTGTAGTTAAGTTAAAATATAACTCTTATGGTAGCAAATTTGGTCACAAATGTCACTGGTGGGGTTAAACAAGTATAACCAAGGCCTGGTTTCACAGACAGAACTTAGATTAATTTAGTTCAATTAGGACATTTAAATGGCTTGTATAAACATGCCTTTGAAAAAAAAAACATTACTGATGTGCATTTTATGACAAAACAATGACAGTGACACATTTTAAGATGTCATGTGTCAGTGCAAGATGCTTTTAGTTAAAACAGCTCAAACATTTTAGTCTGGTACTTGATTTAAAGGCACAAAATGTAAGGTTTTTGGATTAAAATACCCCAAAACCACTACAACAGTGTTATATATTTTATTGACTTGTATACTTGCACCATTCCATATGTTTCCAAGAATGTTTAAATCCAGAGAAATAAGCAATTTTAACCAGGACACGGACGTGTCATTGCGTCGCTTCTCAGTGACCCCATACCTTTTGCAGAAACCATTAAAACACCAAAGGTGCTTTAATATATTATATGTTTTATTAGAGCCTTTATTAGATGACTCAGAGAAAAACACTATTTTTGATAAAGGGCCAACATAACATAATCAGATGCAGCTTTATTTTTAGTAACAGTAATGCATTTTCTCTGTCATACAATATGTTTTAAAATTAATTGCATGCCATTTAGCAACACAAACCATCCAGCATTTATTAATATGATATTCTAATATCGATCTAGCTTACTGTATTGAGCAACAAGTGTCTCATAGCAGCCGCCGAGCGAATGCACAATGAGTAACTTTATAACATAATTTTCAACTGACAAATGTAAATGATAACAGCGCCCCACGTACACTTGACCTGAATAAGCGGAAGCGGCGTCTGTATGAAAGAAAATTAATGACAAACAAAAAAAGCTTGTTGAATTGCACTACTTGGAAAAAATATGCATTCCATTAACCGTGGTTGCAATTTAATGCATTGTATTTTTATGGGCTGAAATTCAACATGGTTGTATATTTAAGCTGTGAATATTTCAATTCAAAATATTTCACACATTTTCATTATGAAAAATTCAATAATCTATATTCACTTTTCAGACTTCACTTACAAAATATTAATTCTGTTTAAAAATACAATGATCTATAATATTCGACAGGCAATTTTCGGTCAATTTTATTTGGCTTTACAAATTTGCTTCCACAAATTCAGTGGTTCAAACAGAAAATTTAACATAGCACATCCGGGAACTGCAAAAATAGCAGTAGATTGCGATCCATAATCTCCATCTGCTGTTAGTCGGCTCAACAGCAGGTGGTGCACGCGGCTGTTGAAGAAGACCAGAGAGAATATGCTATGATTATCAGTGTAAATATGTGGAAAAGCTGCTAAAGACACAGAAGTGTTTGTTTAATTCAATGTCTTCACTGTTTCTTTTACCCTGTGTAGGCAACATGTAACCAGCTTTCTCTACCGTGAACAAGATTGTTATTCCCCGATGCAGATGTACAGATCAAACGTTAAATCTGAGGTAGTTGACGTATTTCTCTCGGTTAGTTTCCTTTATATCGCGGCGCTGTGCTGCAGTACTAGTGTTTGCCTCATACTTCAGGATTCCCCTGCCGTCGGGACATATTAAGTGCTTAACGTAGCTTAATGGACTAATACAGTGATGTAAAAGACGAAACTCGCACCTTATTGGGATTGTAGGCTATAATATAGCCTATAGGTAAGCAGATGGACAATATGAGAATATGAACGTAATGCGCAAAGTTTCAAGTGTTTCCCAGTGAAATACCGGCATAAAGGAATATTTCCCATTGGAAGTTAATTAGTGACTGTCTCTTAAGTTACATACAACATTGATATACACGTTTCTAACTTCAATAGCATTTGAAGATATGACTTACAGTCATAAAACCAACTGTAAAATGTTCATGTAGGTGTCAGATGCACACCTTGTAGATTTTTGATATTTAATAAAGTAAACTGTCAAATCATGTGTAAATATTGCTTTTTTTCACTACCGTATGAGCTCATTTGTTTTAATATCAACAATCTAAAAGTTGTGCATCATGCCTGACACCTACATGAACACTTTACAGTTGTTTTTTTGACTGTAAGTCACTGTCTACAAATGCTATTAAAGTTAGAAATGTGTATACCAATGTCATTTGTATCTTTAGAGCATACATCACCAATAAGGTGCAAGTTTGGTCTTTTATATCACTGTATTAGTCCATTAAGCTACGTTAAGTGCTTAAAATGTCCCGACAGCAGGGGAATCCTGGAGTGTGAGGGAAACACTAGTACTGTAGCACAGCGCCGCAATATAAAATTAAGGAAACTAAACAACCGAGAGAAATATGTCTACTACCACAGATTTAACATTTGATCTGTACATCAGCATCGATTCGGGGAATAACATTATAATCTCATTCACTGTAGAGAAAGCTGCTTACATGTAGGCTACACAGGGAAAGTAACAGTGAAGACATTGAATTAAACATAAACACAACTTTTGTGTCTAGCAGCTTTTCCGCATATATACACTGATAATCATCACATACACTGTTAGACTTTTCCAGGGTTTTTTACAGTAACTTACTGGCAACACTGTTGCCAGTAAGTTACTGTAATTAAGAGTTACAGTACCAAACCGTATTTCAGTTTTACAGTATGGTACTGTAATTGTGTACTACAGTACATTACTGTAAAAACGAAGCTAATCAGTACACTACTGTAATTATTTTTATTTGTACTAAATATAAATTAGATTTCATAATTTTGATATATGATTAATTTTATTTTTATCCTGCATAAGTACTACTGACATACAAATCAATTAGACACAGTTATAACAAAATAAAACATTTTTTATTTAAAACATTTCATATATATCACAAAATAAACAGTCTGCCAATGCTGGAAATAATGTGTCAAATGTTTACACATTAATGGGTGAGTTTAGGGATAACGTTTTTTGTGTTAATTTTAACTCATTCATTGTGTTAATGATTTTAACAAAGTAAATATGTCAGAAAGGTTAGCACAAAGATGTGTAAACGTGTTAAATTAACACATTATGTGCTGTCCTTCACTGCACACATTGTTAAAAACATACATAAAATCATAAACAAAACGTTAGCATTTGACAAAATGAATGTAGAGGCATTGGTTGTTTAGCTTATACAATTATTATAATGAAATATCAACCATTACATTCATAAAACTGCAGAATATAAATACATTTTTAAGCAGTCAAAAAGAAAATGTCCAACACAGGGCAAAACACAGTTCTTTTCACAATACATGACACAAAACCCCGCCTTAAAAATTATTTCACTTATTTACAAAAATTTGTTGGATTCATGTGCACTGGTGGCCAAAAAAAGTATTTAAGTGCCTTAATGTTTTTGAAAGAAGTCTCTTTGATGCTCAAGAAACATTTCTTTTTATTATCAATGTCTGACTGTCTACTCCTCCATCTTTTCTACAACATAGGAGTAAAAATCATCATCAAAATAATCTTTAAAAAGCCAACACAATGGTTTTGTCCACCTTTGAATAAATGAACTTCTCCAAAGATTGGTTCCTGTTCAGAACTTGACTGACAACATCAGAATGTTCCCTGGTCTGTATGCGTGTCCACAAACACAAATGTACTCTGTCCTTCAGAGGAGATCCCGGTTCCAACACTATATATATATATATATATGAGAGAGAGAGAGAGAGAGAGAAAATATTAGTGTCAAATTATTTTTAACCTCCTTTTTTTTTTTTTTTTTTTACAAAAACTTAAAGGGATAGTTCACTTTGAAATTAATTTTTGATATGTTTTAGCTTACCTCAAGGGCATCCAAGATGTAGGTGTCTTTGTTTCCGCAGTAGTTTCAATTTTGATATTTTTAGGTCAAACCGTTCTTGTCTGTCAGTCATATAATGCATGTCGATGGTCACTGGCTCAAAACACAAGCACAGAGTCCAAATTAAAACAATTCCCCATCGTCCAAATGAAACAATTCCCCATCATAAGTACACATTGATGGCCTAAGACACGAAACGAGCGGTTTGTGTGAGAAAACGAACAGTATTTATATCGTTGTTATCTTTTGAAAACAGCACACGTCCAAATGATCTGACGGCGCGGGCGGGTATAGATATATACATAGATGTTGCCTTGGCTACTGCAGTTCATTGGAACGAAACCGTAGCCAAGCGACATCTAGTGTATATATCTATACCCGCCCGCTGGCGGGTATAGATGTATACA
Source organism: Rutilus rutilus (assembly GCF_951802725.1). Taxonomy (NCBI): domain Eukaryota; kingdom Metazoa; phylum Chordata; class Actinopteri; order Cypriniformes; family Leuciscidae; genus Rutilus; species Rutilus rutilus. The sequence continues at coordinate 21,073,451 of NC_140216.1, forward strand.
GTAGATGTCGCCTTCGCTACTGCAGTTCATTGGAACGAAACCGTAGCCAAGGCGACATCTATGTATATATCTATACCCGCCCGCGCCGTCAGATCATTTGGACGTGTGCTGTTTTCAAGAGATAACAACGATATAAATACTGTTCGTTTTCTCACACAAACCGCTCGTTTCGTGTCTTAGGCCATCAATGTGTACTTATGATGGGGAATTGTTTCATTTGGACGTGGGGAATTGTTTTAATTTGGACTCTGTGCTTGTGTTTTGAGACAGTGACCATAGACCTGCATTATATGACTGACAGACAAGAACGGTTTGACCTAAAAATATCAAAATTGAAACTACTGCGGAAACAAAGACACCTACATCTTGGATGCCCTTGAGGTAAGCTAAAACATATCAAAAATTAATTTCAAAGTGAACTATCCCTTTAAGAATATATATTTGTAAACAGCTTTTGTCAATAAATAGCATACAAAAGAACTAAATTAAATTATGCCAGATTAAATTTTAATACTTACAAATCCTAAATTCTCTCCAAAAATGCTGAGATCCATAGAGAGAGACTGAAATCGATGATTTTAGCCCATTCCTGTTTGAGACAAATACACAGTAAGACACATGCAAGAAATCACTAAGTGATGATCGTTCTTCTTCCTACAGTAGCTAACCCACCTGTGCGCTGATGTTAGGACTTTCCTGGTCAGGTGGGACTGCAATGGTAGAGAGTCTTTTGCCTAATAAAATATCAAAATAATGCAAAAATATTAACTTAAGTTGTTTAGAATTCTAGATTTGGTATGAATGAATTAGTGAGTTTTACTGCAGTGCTTACCTGGATACATTTAATCTGGTGAGACTGAACAAAGACAATGGTCCATCTTCTGATTGGTTCATTTGCTGTGTAATAAATATAAAGTTAGACATGATGCAGGTCACTTATTTGATATAAAGTTAGTCAATTTTATAGAGATTTTATAAGATATTGTACCTAGTCTGCACCAGTGGCACCAAAGCACTTTTCACATATTGCTAATCATTTCAGCAAACTTATCTCAAAATATATCACACATGGCCTACCTCAGGAATCTTGCTGAGTCACTGGCGCGAATTGGCGCTTTGTTGCAGTTGCCTTTAAACACATATAAAAATGGAAGTAAATAATACATTTCATTAAAAAAACTATAATATGTTATAGTTTGCAAACAAATGCTAAAACTATAAAGGTTCTCATCAGTAGGCCAACATATCTACAACCAAAACAGAATTTCACATTAGTTAATGTATTGTTAATGTAAACTAAGCGTTGCTCGTTGGCATATTTTAACTCGACAATTCAATAATCTAATAAAGTCTGTAAAATGAAACGTTAGCGCAGTTTATCGTGGTAAAGTTCGTTACCGCCATGTTGACGACAAGTAACGTTATAACATAGGTTAAACTGGGCACAATCCTGTCAACACACACAGAATGTTTTTTACCTTGCTTGCTGGTCTCTCTCTCGGTGAAGTGAATTCCGTCTCTTCCCCGGGACAGACACGAATGGCACGGTCCAACAAAAGACAGTCAGAAGTTGAACCCAGTGATATTACACTGGATGCTCCGCGCGACACGAATAATCCCAGACAGTGTATAGTTATGCGCCGCGGCCGTTATATTTCTGACGTACGGTACTCCGAGTCCAAGCGCTCGCGCTATTTCTGACAAGGGAGGGACAAACAGGTTTGCATTTTGTATTAATGGTCCGGTCGCTTCAATGTGTCCAATATAGACAGCCTCTGGCTATTATAGCGTTGTAGACACGCGATGTAAGGCAAAAATTTGTAAATAAAAAGCACGATGGAATGGTACCAGCCAGATATGGAGCTTAGAATATGACAATATGATTTGAATTTGAATTGTGTAAATTTGAATTATTTACAAGTGAAATCTAACAAAATTGAATTTTAGGTGGTAGTTTAAATAGTTCTGAATTTGATTTTTTTTTAAACGAATATTGAACATTTGAAATTTAACAAATTGAAATGTTTTTATGGCTGAATTTTATAGACATGTATTTTCAAACAGCTAGTTTTTTTGTTCTGAATTCGTATACTGCAAATATTCAGTTTAAAAAAATACAGATTCAAGTTTTCAAGATGAAGAAATTCGGAAGTTTTCTAAAATTCAAGTTCAAAAATTCAGATCTTACAGAAAGTAGGTCACAGGTCATCCACAGGGAAGAGTAAAGGATCTCAGATAAGTCGAACAGAGCATTTTGGCTGCAGTGCAGTAGCTTTCTGCCGCAAACGCGGTGGTGGTTCAAGAGAATCCATGTATCTTTCGTTCAGTCGTTTTTTTATTTAATATTAAGAGTAGAAAAATGAGAAAACAGCTTGAGTATTAGATTTCTAATATTCTAGTAGCCTAATAATAGTCCGCTGCAGCAGTTGCACGGAGCTTACAAAACGCGTGTATTGCAACTATAGGCTACATTTAATTTTCTCATCAAACAACTAGACTAACGAATAGCTCGGTACAACAGAAGAGCCTAAGGGCTTTTTCTCTGTGTAGACCAGCAGTTGGTCTGAATTTGCTATAACCTATTTCCGGACTGTATAGGCTAAGTCACGTTTTATCATGAAACACGCTGTGATTTATTCCAAAGTGACTCGGGCATATATAATGCATTTAACGTTAAATAATCTAAATGTTGACTTTCAAAAGTAGGCGCGCCAAGAAGGCTATTCTCTGTATTTTGGTTCATTTTTGGTGAGCGCCAGAAAGATCTGAGTCCAGGGAACGGAGACGCCTTGTCGGGGGAGTTCCCCTGACGAATTGGGATCACGCTAGGGAGACCAATTGCCTTCGAGTGAATTAAAACTAGGGATGTCCCGATACCACTTTTTCACTTCCGATACCGATACCGATGCCGCAGCTTTGGCTATTTGCCGATACCGATATCAATCCGATATTTTTATTTTATTCTTGAACTAATACTACTAATAATAAAATATAATGGAAGCACTTTGCTCAATTAGCCGGATAAAAACATCTCACTCAAATGGAGAACAAATACTTCAGCTGATAATGAAAGACTGCCAGCCTTTATTCAAAAGACCTTGAGATATGTTTGGTAATTGTACCTGAATGAATTTAAAATGAATTTGCTATATTTCAGATCAATATATTTGTTTCCTTAAAATTTTAATTAACTTTAACTTTATTATCATCTGAATTATAAATAATTTATTTCTGTATAAAATAATACTACTTTTAAAAACACATTTGATTTTCTTTTTTATTCAATGTAGAATGTGTAACTTAAAAATAAACAGATTAGTGCTCTGTTTGAGGACAAGAAATGAAAACCAATGCAATGATGAATGTCCAAAAGATGAGATCATTTTTGCTTTTAAACAGTGTGTGTGTGTGTGTGTGTGTGTGTGTGTGTGTGTGTGATTTTGGTTGGGTGACAGTTACAGTTTGACAAGAGTTTACAGTTTGACAAAAGCACAATGTTGTGTTTTACACAAATATAAGTAGGCTAAACACTTTTTGCAGTTTTAATGATGTCCTGTATGAAAATGACGGAGTATGTTTTTATGTTTCCACTGTTCGATCGCGCCCGTGCCTCTCTCTCTCTGACACACACAAACTCCAGCATTGCAATCTTGACATCGCAGCCTGTTCATTTTGCTGCGTTCACACCAAACGCGAATAGAGCGTCAAATTTGCGTCTATCGCGTCTAGTTCGATGCTTGAACAGTTTGAATCCATTCGCGCGTCCAAAGCGAATAGGACGGGCCGCGCGCGTATAATGATAAAGTGAGCGTTTGAAGCGATATAGACGCGCGTTCAGAGCTAAGGCGGGCTACAGATTAGGTGTCCCTAAAGAACCCGCATATGCGCGTATCTAACAGTAACGTTAGTTCCGTATTACATTAATTAATGTGCACGCGAGATTTATTTATTTTTATACCGTGTATTCTCTGTGTAAATCCATGCACCGAACGTACGTTCAGTACGAATACGTAACGTTCCACCCCTAATGGGTATCGGATCATAGGTATCGGATAATTTTTTTTCTCCCCTCCGATATCCGATCCAGCATTTTGGGCCAGTATCGGCACGATACCGATGCCGTGGATCGGATCGGGACATCCCTAATTAAAACGAGCCAATGAACATTGGCATGCAACATTTGCATTCCGCAGCCCGCCTACTAGTGCGGGTATAAAGGCGGAAGCAAGCGCATACACAAATGCTTTTCGCTGAGGAGCCGGACGGTGTCCAGTCCTCCGAAGGTACAGCAGCATGGCGACGGGACGAGGCGTCTCCGTTCCCTGGACTCAGGGAACGAGGGTTACCATACGTAACCGAGACGTTCCCTTTTGTCATCAGGGAACTCCGACGCCTCGTCGGATAACACTGGGAAAGCGTGCCCGACCCCAAGGAAAATAATAGGGGGGGGGGGACGCTGCGGAAGCTGAGGCAGCCTAGAGGAAGGCCCTCAAATACACACATGTACTAACCACGTAGGGTAGTGAAACATATGGCAGTCCTTGAAGGTAGTCCCAGTCCGGAGGAGTGAGTCTGTCAAGGGGAAGACACGGCTGAACTGCATGTGGCAATCATGGGTCGCCGCAGGGACCACTGGAAAAGGCACTCAGTCTACTAGCAACTCCTTACTGAAGGTAGCAGACCTGGTGCCGGGCGGTCCGCAACGCCTGGCACCGGAGGGGGTGATGGAGGAACTCACGAGGTTAGCCGTTTGTTGGGTAACCAACGGAGCAAAAAGACGTACGTATCCGCTCACGGAATGGCGTCGCAAGCCGACACACCTATTCCCTCTAATTACTGGCCGTAGCAAGTACTCGGGAGGAAACAGGTTCCACACGTAGGCTATAAAACCTAGCGAACGTGTTCGGTGTCGCCCAGCCCGCAGCTCTACAAATGTCTGTTAGCGAGGCGCCTTGTGCCAGAGCCCAGGAAGCGGCAACACTCCTAGTGGAGTGAGCCCGCCACCTGGGTGGGCAGGGCTCACCCTGGGACTCATAAGCCCTGGTGATAGCATCCACTAGGTGGGCTAACCTCTGCTTGGAGACAGCCTTCCCCTTCCGCTGGCCTCCATAACAAACAAAGAGCTGATCTGAGGTCCTGAAGCTTTGCGTTCTGTCTATATAAACCCGGAGGGCCCGGATGGGACAGAGAAAAGCTAGGGCTGGGTCTGCCTCCTCCTGGGGCAGCGCTTGCAGGTTCACTACCTGGTCCGTGAAGGGAGTGGTAGGAACCTTGGGCACATATCCGAGCCGGGGTCTCAATAAAACATGAGAAAGGCCAGGCCCGAACTCTAGGCACGATTCGTCGACCGAAATGCCTGCAGATCCCCTATCCTCTTGAAGGAAGCCAATGCTAACAGGAGCGCTGTCTTAATGGACAGAAAATTAAGCTCTACTGTCGGTAAGGCTCAAAAGGAGGACTTTGGAGCGCTCTAAGCATTAAGGTTAAGTCCCAAGAGGGTACAGGGTGCAAATCGCGAGGTGGATTTAGCCTCCTAGCACCCTTGAGGAATCTGATGACCAAGTCGTGCTTCCCCACGGACTTACCTTCAACTACATCGTGATGTGCGGCTATTGTGGCAACATACACTTTAAGGGTGGAGGGAGACAGCCTTCGCTCCAACCCCTCTTGTAGGAAGGAGAGCACGACTCTGATCGGGCAAGTTCGTGGGTTCTCCCCGTGGGAAGAACACCAGTCGACGAACAGGTTCCACTTCAGAGCGTAGAGGCACCTCGTAGAGGGGGCTCTAGCTCAAGAGATGGTATCTACCACTGCCTGTGGCAGGCCATCCAGAACCTCCAGAGGTCTGGACGCGGGTGCCATAGAGTGCCCCATCTCTGAGAAAGTAGGTCCTTCCTCAGAGGAATCGGCCAAGGAGGGGCTGTCGCGAGGAGCATGAGTTCTGGGAACCAAGTCCGGGTTGGCCAATACGGGGCCACCAAAAGGACCTGCTCCTCGTCCTCCCTGACCTTGCACAGGGTCTGTGCAAGAAGGCTCACTGGGGGAAACGCATATTTGCGCAAGTCCCGGGGCCAGCTGTGTGCCAGGGCATCCGTGCCGAGAGTTCCCTCGGTCAGGGAGTAAAACCACTGGCAATGGGTCGTGTCCGGAGAGGCAAACAGGTCTACCTGTGCGGCTCCGAAGATTCGCCAAATCAGCTGGATCACCTGGGGATGGAGTCGCCATTCTCCCGGAAGGGGGGGCTGACGCGAAAGCTCGTCGGCCACACGATTGAGCTCCCCGGGGACATGAACAGCACGAAGCGACCTCAGATGCTTCTGACTCCACAGGAGGAGGTGGGAGGCGAGTCGCGACATACGACGGGAGCGTAGACCACCTTGTCGGTTGATGTACGCAACAGTCGCAGTGCTGTCCATACGGACCAGTACGTGCTTATGTTTGAGATGGCCCTTGAGGCGACACAAGGCTAAGCGTACTGCTTGCAACTCTAGGCAGTTGATGTGCCAATGCAGCTGGGGCCCCGTCCACAGACCCGAGACTGCATGCCCTTTGTACGTGGCCCCCCAGCCCTTGGCAGAAGCATCTGTGAATACCACAGCATGCCTGGAAACCTGGATTAGGGGCACTCCGGCCCGTAGAAACACAGGATCCGACCAAGGGGTGAAGGTTTGGCGACAGTGCGGGGTGACTTTGACCCGGAACGTGCCACTCTGCCACGCCCACCTCGGGACTCGATCGTGAAGCCAGTGCTGGAGCGGTCTCATATGCAACAGGCCGAGCGGCGTTACTGCGGCTGCCATATGCCCCAGGAGCCTCTGAAACTGTTTCAGTGGGACCGCTGACTTGCCTCGAAAAGACTCGAGGCAGTTGAGTACTGACTGGATGCGTTCCTCCGTGAGGCGCGCAGTCTGGGCGACCGAGTCCAGTTCCATACCGAGATAAGAGATCCTCTACACGGGGCAGAGTTTACTCTTGTCCCAGTTGACCCGAAGCCCCAACTGACTGAGGTGCCGGAGCACCATGTCCCTGTGATCGCACAACACATCTCGCGAGTGCGCCAGAATGAGCCAGTCGTCGAGATAGTTGAGAATGCGAACGCCTTGTTCTCTCATGGGAACAATGGCCGCCTCCGCGACTTTCGTGAAGACACGGGGCGACAGGGCCAGCCCGAAGGGTAGGACCTTGTACTGATATGCTCGACCCTCGAAAGCAAACCGAAGAAATGGTCTGTGTCGGGGAAGAATCGAGACATGAAAGTACGCGTCCTTCAGGTCGATCGCTGCAAACCAATCCCGGGGACAGATGCATTCGAAAATGCGTTTCTGCGTGAGCATCTTGAACGGGAGCTTGTGCAGGGCCCGATTCAATACTCGCAGGTCCAGGATTGGCCGTAACCCACCGCCTTTCTTGGGTAGAATGAAGTAAGGGCTGTAGAACCCTGACCTCATATCGGCTGGAGGGACCGGCTCGATCGCGTCCTTCGCCAGCAGGGCGTCGATCTCTTTCCGCAATACAGGAGCATCCACCGGACGCACATGGGTGAAGTGGACGCCCCTGAACTTGGGAGGCCGGCGTGCAAACTGAATTGCATAGCCGAGCCGGATGGTGCGGATGAGCCAGCACGATGGCCTCGGGAGCGCTAGCCAGGCTCCGAGAAACCGCCGTAACGAGCCCACCCGCACCGCCGACGTACCCGCAGAGGGGCAGCGAGGCGTAAGGCAGGGACACGGCTCCGGTGGCATTGTAGCGGCCGAGAGCGGGGTCTGGGTGTGTACTTGGACAACACCTACCTGCTTCCACTGGGGGACAGACGGCAGAGAAGACCCGAGAGTGTTCTGCTGCGGGCTGTCGCCTGGCGAGGGAAGGGGAGGAGACAAGGAGCGATGCCCGAGGGCGGCTGCTGGTCTCGACGCCTTCCCGCCCAGCGGCAGACAGGAGTGGCGTGACCGAGGTGGCGCCACTGCTATCTGAGAGCTGGGGAGAGGGGGACAGACGGCAGCGAAGACCCAAAAGTGTTCTGCTGCGGGCTGTCACCTGGCGAGGGAAGGGGAGGAGACAAGGAGCGAGGCCCGAGGGCGGCTGCTGGTCTCCACGCCTTCCCGCCCAGCGGCAGACAGGAGTGGCGTGACCGAGGTGGCGCCACTGCTATCTGAGAGTTGGGGAGAGGGGACTGAGAGTGGCGAGACCCAAGGGTGGCACACACTGCCGTCCCACTCTCGAGCGGGAGAGACTGCTTGTTCGGCAGTCCCAACCGTGAATGACCCAGAGGAGGACGAACTGCTCTTTTAATGAGGTTTTGGGTACCACCAACCGACTGGTCGGCGGTGGAACAGAAAGAATTCACCAACAAAGGATTCTCCACCCGGCCCTCCTCCGGGGGAAGGAGTGGTGATGACACGCACTCCCAAAGAGCAGTCATCACAAACTCTGGGTCGCTCCTCTCAGAGTCGTTTCCCTTCCCTTTGCTGGGGGGAAACGAACTCTGAGCGGGCTGGTTTTGAAGCGCTTCTGGACCACCAGTGTGGACATCGTCTGACCGAGGGCCAGCGCTGTGACTTATCACGGTCAGTCACTAAGCGCAGCTCCACCCCGAATCAGAACTACCCACGTGCACTGAATGTGCAGGGGTAGTGAGAGAGAAAAAACTTCTGCAGATTTAGGCATGTTTGGCTTGCCATATTGGCACCAAAATGCTTCCATACTGCCAAAGTTTTTCACACCCACCCAGGCACTTTAGACCCAGGAAGTGTGGCTGTCAAGTCTGAATCTTCAGCACGAGAACACACCATTATAGTAGGAACTCAGCATCATTTTCAGAGTATAACAGCCCTCTCTCCAATGTAGCAATTCACATCTGTCCTCCCCTGGAGCCCCGAATGAAATGCTTGGTCCCTCATGAGAAGGACCAGAACCCCATCCGAAAGCCTCGACGGCACACGGCACGCTGAGCGGCTCAAGCCCCTACGCGAAGGGGAGACGAACAACGTGCCGACGTGGTCATGCACTCATGAGAGAACATGAACCACCCACGAACGCAGTCTCAACACACTGATTAAGCATGTGAAACAGTGATCGTGGCCGCCAACCAGGCATGCAAGACAGTGAACGTGGCCATCACCTCGATGACACACGGCACGCCGGGCGCTCGAGCCTTCAGGCAAGGCGAACAACGTGCCGACGTGGTCATGCTCTCATAAGAAAGCATAAACCACCCACGAACACAGTCTCAGCATGTTTGCGATGCGCTAGAGGAGTGGGAAGCTCGTGAGGGTCTTTCACCTGGCGAGACGTTCCACACTGTAACCCCCAGATCACCAAATGCTCATTAGCCAAAGTAGTCCTCCTTTTTAGAAAAGGAACTAGATTGGGGAACAAGCAAAGGGACTCAACCTCGTAGAGGTACGAGTCTCGATCGCGCATCTAGAGAGCCGAAGCTAAAAGCATTTGTGTATGCGCTTGCTTCCGCCTTTATACCCGCACTAGTAGGCGGGCTGCGGAATGCAAATGTTGCATGCCAATGTTCATTGGATCGTTTTAATTCACTCGAAGGCAATTGGTCTCCCTAGCGTGATCCCAATTTGTCAGGGGAACTTCCCCGACGAGGCGTCTGAGTTCCCTGATGACGAAAGGGAACAGAGTATTAAGTTATTTCCCAGCAGTGGAACAAATCCAAGTGATGGCGCTCGCGCATCGCGCTCTCACACAACATATTAGGCTATCAGTTCTGGCGTTGCTTCATTATCAAAATGAAACACAGTCAACCAAACATAGAAAAAGTTATTCTGCCTAATTTAATTGGTCTGTAGTACAATATAAAGGGCAAGCTGTGCCGCACACAGTCCTACGTGTTATTCCAAACATTTCCCTTTAGCCTATACGTGTATTTTGGGACTCGACTGAAGTATGACGCATTTTTATTTGTATTATAATATAATATATTAAAATACATAATCTTCTGAGTTTTATGATGTAGGCCTTGTGTGTTTTATTCAAATGTATTATAATTTACATCTCAAAAAGATGCGCTTTGTGCATTCTCTGACATTATATTTATTTATTTAATTAATATTGAGTATCAATTGATGTTAAACAAAACGGTGTGTTATTTTCTCTGGCAACTAAACTTCCAAAAAAAAAAAAAAAAAACTTCCAAAGCAAAGCCATTGTGCGTTCTCTCCACGCTCCGCAGCTTTTCCACACAGATTTTGAGAATTGGCCAGCTAAAAAAAATAGGCCAAGGAAGTATACTAATGGCTAGTGTCCGGGAAATGCGAGGTACGTTCATATTTATAAATAAACATAACTGATTTTGTCTACACCTAAATACATTTCCTAATAATAACAGTGATTAAGCCCAAATGTGGGTGGGGGTAATGAACACAATATGTTTTTTTTGTTGTTTTTTTTTGCCCAAATGGTCTCCACTCTATGCATTTTGTAATAATACAGCAACATTTTTTAACTGACCGTATTTGCCAGAAAATAAGTCGCATGCACATGACATGAGTGCAAGTCACACCGGATCATGTTGAGAGAGAAACGCGTCATAAAAAAAAACATTTTAATATTAGCCTATTCAGCAATAGTGTAAAAGACCTGTAAATAAAATACAAGATTTACATGATAAACACTATTAACATGTAGGCTATGTGTTGCCTATTTTACTTTCCCTTACTGTATGACAAATGAATGCAGAAAACAACAAGAATGAAAAATAAGTAGCCATAAAATAATATAGGCTACATAGACCTATAAAAATAGCCTATATTGTGCCCTTTATTACAAACAACATTTAGCCTATTTTAAACGCCAAGCCTAAACAAATTTATTTAAATCGAAACGGTCGCGCATCTCTCATTCAGTCAAAAGTTTTCATATTTGCAATGTAACATGTGGATGCTAACTATTAATATAAAGAAGGCTTCATACTTCAGTCGAGTCCCAAAATACACGTATAGGCTAAATCAGCATCTTGAACAGCAAGGGAAATGTTTGGAATAACACGTAGGACTGTGTGCGGCACAGCTTGCCCTTTATATTGTACAACAGACCAATTAAATTAGGCAGAATAACTTTTTCTATGTTTGGTTGACTGTGTTTCATTTTGATAATGAGCAGTCTGCGATATGAAGCAACGCCAGAACTGATAGCCTAATATGTTGTGTGAGAGCGCGATGCGCGAGCGCCATCACTTGGATTTGTTCCACTGCTGGGAAATAACTTAATACTCTGTTATTTATAGTCATACAGATAATATGACATCATCCGAAACAGTAAAATGTATTATTTTTAGCGCGTCTCTGTCTCTTTAGATCTTTCTGGCGCTCACCAAAAATGAACCAAAATACAGAGAATAGCCTTCTTGGCGCGCCTACTTTTGAAAGTCAACATTTAGATTATTTAACGTTAAATGCATTACATATGCCCGAGTCACTTTGGAATAAATCACAGCGTGTTTCATGATAAAACGTGACTTAGCCTATACAGTCCGGAAATAGGTTATAGCAAATTCAGACCAACTGCTGGTCTACACAGAGAAAAAGCCCTTAGGCTCTTCTGTTGTACCGAGCTATTCGTTAGTCTAGTTCAGGGTTCACCAATCTCGGTCCTGGAGGGCCGCTGTCCTGCAGAGTTTAGCTCCAACCCCAATTAAACACACCTGAACCAGCTAATCAAGGTCTCACTAGGCATACTAGAAACTTTCAAACAGGTGTGTTGGAGCTGGTTGGAGCTAAACTCTGCAGGGACAGCGGCCCTCCAGGACCGAGATTGGTGAACCCTGGTCTAGTTGTTTGATGAGAAAATTAAATGTAGCCTATAGTTGCAATACACACGTTTTGTAAGCTCCGTGCAACTGCTGCAGCGGACTATTATTAGGCTACTAGAATATTAGAAATCTAATACTCAAGCTGTTTTCTCATTTTTCTACTCTTAATATTAAATAAAAAAACGACTGAACGAAAGATACATGGATTCTCTTGAACCACCACCGCGTTTGCGGCAGAAAGCTACTGCACTGCAGCCAAAATGCTCTGTTCGACTTATCTGAGATCCTTTACTCTTCCCTGTGGATGACCTGTGACCTACTTTCTGTAAGATCTGAATTTTTTAACTTGAATTTTAGAAAACTGAATTTGAAGTTCCGAATTTCTTCATCTTGAAAACTTGAATCTGTATTTTTTTAAACTGAATATTTGCAGTATACGAATTCAGAACAAAAAAACTAGCTGTTTGAAAATACATGTCTATAAAATTCAGCCATAAAAACATTTCAATTTGTTAAATTTCAAATGTTCAATATTCGTTTAAAAAAAATCAAATTCAGAACTATTTAAACTACCACCTAAAATTCAATTTTGTTAGATTTCACTTGTAAATAATTCAAATTTACACAATTCAAATTCAAATCATATTGTCATATTTTAAGCTCCATAGCCAGAGAGGCTGTTACCTCAAATACAGTAGTATACTGCAAATTAAAAAAATACAGTAAGTCTCTGTATGTGGTGTTAGACAAATACAGTAGTATACAGCAAATTAAAAAAATACAGTAAGTCTCTGTATGTGGTGTTAGACGTCACAGAAAATTCCCATGATGCAATGGGAATCACAGTTATTTACTGTAAAGAGAAATAGCAGTATAATACTGGGGGATTTACAGTAAATAACTGTAGAAATTACAGAAAAGTCTAACAGTGTATACTGACCGATTGCTCCATTTCAGTAAATCTGTTTTAATGAATGAACAGAATGAACTTTTTTTTTTCAACATTATTCACCATCATTTGTTGGTAATATTTGAGATCGAACAATACAGGACATGTAATATATATGCTGTGTATCGGAGGAAAAGATAAAATAAAAATAAATAAAACAAATGTATATATTAAATATAAAAAGAAAATGAGGGGTGGGGACATTAGACTAATATATACCTCAAACATTAATTTATTCCTCCTCTTAAATGTTCCCATGTATTAAGGGATCAATTTAACTATCACCAGAAGAATTAATGTCTTTAAAGTAATCTATGAAAGGTTGCCAGACTTTATAAATGTTTTCTTCATTCTTTTTCAAAGAGAATCTGATTTTCTCTAGCTCCAAATGCTTCATTACTTCCCTCATTAGATTTATATGCGTAGGGGCAGCTTTCTGTTTCTAGTTTAATAAAATTAATCTTCGTGCTAGTAGACAGATAAATTAAACTATACTGTGTTCAGCACTGTTTTTAACTATCTTAGATTCTGTGATGCCTAGAACCTCAGGGGATCTAGATCATTAGGCCTTTGCAATATTCTTGACAATGGCTGAAAAATACTTTTCCAGTAGGTTGACAATTTTTGCGCAACTCCAAAACATATGGGCCAATTAGCCGGTGCAAGCCCACAACGATCGCATGTAGGGTCTGTATCTTGAAAAATCTTACTGAGTTTTTGTTTAGACCAGTGTAAACAATGTATTACTTTAAATTGTATAAGGCCATGTCTTGCACATACCGATGAGCTATGAATCTGTTTAAGGGCTGCCTCCCATTGCTCCTCTGTAATTTCCTCCCAGGAAGATTTTAAGTGTTCTAGGGTTGATGTGCTTGTCAATTGGAATAGCGTTTCATATGAAATACCTCCTTTATTGTGGGGGTCACTTCTAGGTGTCTTTCTATTCCAAATAAACTCAGAAATAATTTTATCAAGGCTGTGGAAAGAACATTTCTTTATATACTGTATATTGGTATACATATAAATAAATATTTTGGAAGGATGGCCATTTTTATTTTATACATTTTACCTGCTAATGAGATTGGGAAATGAGATCATCTCTGTAGATCCCGCATTGTTTGATCCAGTAATTTTGACAAATTCTCTTTATATAGATCTGCAAATATCTTAGTGACATTGATCGCCAAGTATTTAAACTGGGTTGAAGTTTTAAAGGGCAAGTATTCAAAAGATTGTTGATCAGCTACATTGTTAATTGGAAATAGTATACTTTTCCCCATATTATGTTTATATAACATGTTTATATATATTTGTCCAAATGTTTTAACACAGAAACTATAACAGGAACAGATTTAGACGGATTGGAAATATATAATAATAAATCATCCGCATATAACAATACTTTTTGCTCCTCCCCACCTCAAAAGACCCCACTGTTGACGGTCGAGCTTCACAGGGAGATTGCCAGAGGTTCTATTGCTAACGCAAAAAGCAAACGGAGATTGTTCTCCGCAGCCTTGTCTAGTAGAGCGAGTTAACATAAAGTAATCAATCAGACCCTAGTTTTTGTACTGGTGACATTGGGGATGCATATAGGAGCTTTATCCATGAGATAAATTGATTGAGATAAATGTGGAGCCGAAACCAAACCTCGACAGGGCCGAGAAGAGTTGATCCAACTCAACCCTGTCAAAGGCCTTCTCAGCGTCTAATAAAATAAGTATTTCAGAATGAGATCTTGAATGAGAGGAGTATATTATATCAAATAATCTGCAAATGTTGTGAACCATTTGTCAATTTTTTTATGAAACCTGTCTGATCTTCATGAATTATTGTTGGGAGCACATTTTCTAACCTTATGGCCATTATTTTACCTAATATTTTGTTATCTACATTTAGCAGACTCACTGGTCTATATGATGCTAGATCAAGTGGGTCCTTTCCTTTTTTATTTAGTAAAGAAATTGACGTTTGGTAAAATGTAAGTGGGAGAAGACATTTCTCTAACGATTCATTGAAAACATCTAGAAGGAGAGGGGCAACATCTGCAAGGAACATCTTGTAAAATTCTGTTGTATACCCTTCTGGACCAGGTGCCTTTTGAAGGTTATAAACTATGTATTGCAAAATGAATCTCTTCCAGAGTAATAGGTTCCTCTATTTATTTTTTTATCTCCATTAATGGAAGGGATATCTAATCTATCAAAGAAATCGTCCAAAGTGTTTGACTTCTGTTGTTGTTGAACCAGAACCTGTGTGAATTTCCATTATTAATTTTGAAGTTTTTAATTTTGAAGATTTTGAAATTAAGTTTCAGAAACTCTTATCTGATGAGCCAGATATTTTCCCATTTTGTCCCCATATTCATAATAATTTAATGCGATTTATAAATTTTACAGTCTCCGCTGATGATAAAACATTAAATTCAGTTTGAAGTGTTATCCTATATGCCAGAAGTTCAGTGGTAGGAGATAATGCACATTGTTGATCTATTTCTGAAATTTGTTCCATTTAGTTTGTTTATTCTCTTTTTGTATTTTAGTCTGATATGCATAGAGTTCATTTGACCTTTGTAAATAAGCTTTCAGAGCTTCCCATAATGTTCTTTTAGAGACTTCTGGGTTTTGTTGACTTGCATATAAAAATATATTTGGGATCTAATAAACTCAACATGTCTCATCAGATAATAAACTATTATCCATTCGCCAGGTTCTGGAAGTATATCTATTAGGGAGCTTAGTTGTAATTTTAATGGGGCATGATCCGATAGAACAATGGCTTCATAATCAATATACTTTACTGCCGAAAGTAATTTAGAATCCAAGAAAAAAATGTATGTGGCTGCTGCGACTTTTTTGAGTTGGGTGTAAATGTCACCAAATGTCTATTATGCTTGCTGATTTAAAAAAGTTCTGGATCAGTTTTGCTGATTTATATGCAGGCTGTTGCCTGCTTGATGATCTGTCCAATACTGGGTCAATCACCAAATTAAAATCTCCTGTTAAAATTAGGTTGTGGCTATGAAGGTTGCTAGTATTGAGTTTATACATTTCTCATTATCGTAGTTGGGAGCATAGATGTTTGCCAGTGTTACAGGGGTATTGTAGAGTTTTCCAGTTACAATAATATATCTACCGTTTGGGTCCAAAATTATATCAGAAATTTATTTTAATTAAATATGATAGCCGGTCCACGTGACTTGCAATTCAATTTTGAATGTAACATGTGGCCAACCCAATTTTTATATAGTTGTTTGTGCACTTGATTTTTAAGTTTCGTCTCTTGTAGAAAGGCAACTTCTGTCCCCATCATTAAGGATCCCATCATACTTCTAACGATAACCTATATTGGTAGAGGGTACAATAAATGAGTCAATATCCCCGCATCCACACAAAAGAGAAAAAAAAAAAAAGAAAAAAAAAAAAGCAAAGACACACACACATATATATACGTACATTAACATTCATCCATATAAGAACTCCGAACTCTTCAACATTAACATTTACCCACCCTACTCCCCGCCACTTCCCAAACAAGTGGTAGGGGAAAAACTATTTTACCAAAAAGCACATTGCTGTTTTCAACAGCCTGAGGAGAGAGTGTAAGTTAAACAAAAACTAAATAAAATTCTCTCTGCTCCTCTTTGATGTGTATCAGTTAAGACATCTGAACCTCAGTTCGTTGTTAAATTTATGCTGTAAAGCAAGAGCAAGTAGCAGAAAAAGAAACAATACCAATACCCAAGCTCCTGCTGGTTATTAGTGTAGGCCTATAAGCTAGGGCCGTTCATTTCTCGCTCACTACGATGCATTACATCACTTAACAAAAATATATACATCAAAATATTCACAAGCATATCCGACTACGAGTGTGTGCCCGTTACGAACAAAATGTGTCCATGTTAATTGCACAGAAGTCAGTCTGTTTTAATAATCTTCTGGTTGAAGAATTTTCAGCAGCTCGCGGAGAGTCAAAGGAATGTCTAATGTTGTCCACAGTGATAGCTAGTCTGGCAGGGTAGAAGAGGCTGTAAGTTGACTGTCAAAAATAGTCGATCTCCGAATGTGAATGGAAAAAAAAAAGTGTCACTTTTTGCCAGCCAAAAGTCTGTTCCTATGTCATCAGTGATGGGTTGTTGTGAAAGCTCTTTTATACTTTATGATCTGTTGCTTCATACTGGTTATGGAGGACCTCTGTCTAGGCCTTCTGCAGAACTTTGAAAGAAATTGAAACATTTTTGTTGAGGATTGTGCTGCTTCTGGTTCCACAATATTCTCCTCTTCTGCATCATCTTCAGACTGATCCTCATGTTGTGTGTGTGGCAAAGTTGATTTTTTTGACCACGTACTCCTCTGCCTGTTTCAGCAGCTCCTGTATATTGTCATCAGCCACATCAACAAGGGTGTCACAGACAGTAGGGTTGACAAAGCAGGCTGCTGCTGCAAGTGGTGAGAACCTTTCATTGGTTGGATCCAAGAGCCAAGCAAAACACTGGTTCACATTTCCTTTCATTTTCTGTGAAAGAGTGGCAAGATCTCGGTAGCTGGTGTTTTGTTCAAAGTCAGAAAGGTGGCTGAGCAGATCGAAGAAGGCAGGGACAACCAGGGACATGGACATGGTTTCACTTTGGAGGGTTTTAGTATGTTCTACAAAAGGCAGCAGTAGTTCATGCAAGGCATACACTTTGAGGAGTCTTGCAATCATGTTGAATGTGCTTGACCAGTGTGTGGGGCAGTCATTTACAAGAATAAGGCCACACTGCTCCAATATTCTTTGCGTTGCAACAGAGAACTTGCAAAGAGCTTAACACTGACCTTGCTTTATCCAGGATTCTCTTGACGCATGCCTCCTTTTGGACTACAAGTTGTAAAGTATGCACTACACATGGTGTCCGTTCAGTGTCGAGTCGACATAATGGTACCTAACGAGGAACAAAGACAAATCAGACTAAACTTTAGAAAAGGTTTTAATTTATCCTTAAAAATCTAAATGTTGAAAATACTTTTACATGAGATTACAAATATAGTGCAAACCCTGTTTAAAAAAAATAGGCTACTTGTTCAAGGGCCAACAATATGTGTTCTATTTTTGTATATCATCTTCATAATTATATAATAATTACAATACATAATACATAAATACATAATTAATGTCAATTATATTGCTTCTTTTAATTTTCTTTGGAACAGTCAGCCTTCTATCTACCGTCTCCATCATTAGAACAAAGTCCTCGTCTTCAATCATTGAAGGCAAAATCTTTTACATAATTGGGTATTCCTTACTGTCGAGCCCTGTGTTGTATTTCAAGTTTAGCGAAAACACACTAAATATAAATATGTAAGCTGGCTGTTTATGAAACAAACAGTTAAAAAATAATATATATATATATATATATATATATATATATATATATATATATATATATACAGTTCAATGCATAAGTGAATACACCCATGCTAAAGTTGACTAAAAAGAGGAATAAAAAATCATATTTTGGAAATTGAACTTAATGCCTTAATTAAAAAAATTAGGAAAAATCCAACCTTTAAGGACACCAATTTTCTTTGTGAATGAATAATGTATCGTAAATAAATAAATGTTCTTCCTTAAAATACATGGTGCATAAGTGAGTACTTCATATGTTATGTACTTCATATGTTAAATTCCCATAGAGGCAGGCAGATTTTTATTTTTAAGTATTTTAAAAAATTTTTTTTTAGGATACTATGCATCCTGATAAAGTTCCCTTGGCCTTTGGAATTAAAATAGCCCCACATCATCACATAGCCTTCACCATACCTAGAGATTGGCATGGGGTACTTTCCATAAGATCATCTCTCAATGCAAATCAAACTAGCTTTTAGGCTAACTGAAATAAAACCATGCCAATCTCTAGGTATGGTGAATGCTATGTGATGATGTGGGGCTATTTTAATTCCAAAGGCCAAGGGAACTTTATCAGGATGCATAGTATCCTAATTTTTTTTTTTTTAAAATACTTAAAAATAAAAATCTGCCTGCCTCTATGGGAATTTAACATAGGGGTGTACTCACTTATGCACCATGTATTTTAAGGAAGAACATTTATTTATTTACGATACATTATTCATTCACAAAGAAAATTGGTGTCCTTAAAGGTTGGATTTTTCCTAATTATTTTAATTAAGGCATTAAGTTCAATTTCCAAAATATGATTTTTTATTCCTCTTTTTAGTCAACTTTAGCATGGGTGTATTCACTTATGCATAGCACTGTGTATATATATATATATATATATATTACCGTTCAAAAGTTTGGGGTCAGTAAGATTTTTAATGTTTTTAGGAGAAGTCTCTTCTGCTCACCAAGGCTGCATTTATTTGATTAAAAATACAAACAAAAACAGTAATATTGTGAAATATTATTCCAATTTAAAACAGCTGTTTTCAATTTTAAAATATTTTACATAGTAATTAATTTCTGTGATCAAAGTTGAGTTTTCAGCATCATTACTCCAGTCTTCAGTATCACATGATCCTTCAGAAATCATTCTAATATGATGATTGATGCTCAATAAATATTCATTATTATTTTCAATGTTGAAAACAGTTGTGTACAGATTTTTTTTTCAAAATGCTTTGATGAATGTAAAGTTCAAAAGAACAGCATTTATTTCGAATATATTTTTTTTAACATTATAAATGTCTTTACTGTAACTGTTGATCAGTTTAACTCATCCTTCATAAATAAAAGTATTGATTTATTTTATTTCTTTCCCCCAAAAATAAAATTTAAATTATTACTAACCCCAAACTTTTGAGCGGTAGTGTTTAATGTTACAAAAGCTTTAGATTTCAGATAAATGCTGTTCTTTTGAACTTTCTATTCATCAAAGACTGTACACAACTGTTTTCGACATTTAAAATAATAATGAATGTTTCTTGAGCATCAATCATCATATTAGAATAATTTCTGAAGGATCATGTGACAGTGACGACTGGAGTAATGATGCTGAAAACTCAGCTTTGATCACAGGAATAAATAACAGTTTAAAATATATTAAAATAGAAAGCAGCTGTTTTAAATTGGAATAATATTTTACAATATTACTGTTTTTGTTTGTATTTTTAATCAAATAAATGCAGCCTTGGTGAGCAGAAGAAACTTCTCTGTTATGTGCGCGCCACAGACTGCACGCACGTCCGCTTAGAGTTCCGCCTTTTGTGTTCCGTCAATATTACGTTATTAGAAAAATATTTTTTTAGAGAATCTATTTTTTGACATTTGTGAATCGATTCAGAATCGTCCACGTCCGCATCGCGATGCATCTAAGAATACATTTTTTCTCCCACCCCTAGATTTCATACAACAGGTTAATAAACAGTTACAATTAAGTCACTTACATTTTAGATGCAATGTTGACTGCTTTTGTTCTGTTTCAGCAGCGAAAATAGTTAAACAAAGATCACAGCAGAACCATCACGCATCAGGTGTTTTCTCATAACTGAACGATTCAGCATTTTTAACGAATCGGTTGACTCAAAGATTGAATGATCAATCCGTAAACATCTGTTTTAATCACGATCGACTCATTCGAACGAATCGTTTGAACGAATGAATCAATGACTCACTTATTAAGATGGATGCCTGGTGACACCTAATGGCGGTTTAGTGTTGTTTAAAAGCATCATTCTTTCCAACGTGTGTCTGATTTGTGTGTTCAACATTATCAATGTCCGTGTGGACGTCCGTATTTTTCTTTCCCTTTTATATTAGCGATTTAAAAGCACCCGCTCGTGTCACACGTCGATTAACCGGTGGGAAAATATCCTCAGACACATACCTAATAAATGTATATTTAAATACAATATTGGCCTACCTGGTAAGAAGTTGTATATACTATTTTGATGTCCTTTTGGAAACAAGAGGGCAGTATAGCCCTATGTATGACTTGATTTTTTTTTGTACTTTACTGTTTTTAATTTTAGAATAAAATTAGAATAAAATTCTTTTTAAAAACAGAATAAAATGGGTTTAGTTGTGATATTTGTATACTTTTATATAGAAATAAATGGTATATAATTACATTTTTAGAAGATTTTAGGCTTTTAGTGTTTCCTTTTTGGACATTACTTTAATCCCTCGCCATAGCAAAACCGTTTGAGATATTTATTTTCCGTTCACAATTTAGCATATTTAATGTATTTTCATCATGTTGAAAAAGTCTGGTGGGAAAAAAATAAATAGTTTAAGAGGAGTGGCTAAAAATTCAGAGACTGATTTTGCAAAAAAAAATCCACATTCAGACCAAAATATCTGACTTCCTGATGGCCGGAGCTAATGAATGTAAATTAGAAAGTTGTCCGGCTCGATGAGAACAATAAACAAACTAATTTTTTTTTTACTGTAGTTAAAACTAACCCCCCCACTTTTCTCAAAAGCACTTTTGAAAGTGACACACTTTCTGCTGCCAGTTAGTGGCGCTATAACTTTGACTCACAATAGTTACATCCATCTGATCGGCCTCTTACCACGAACACACTGCTGAAGTTTCATCAAGATCAGTTAATGTATGCAGAAGATATTCCACTTCGGGTTTCTCTTTTCTCGCCATAAATTCGTTTCCTCGCCACGGCCAAACCGTTCGAGATATCAAAAATCCGTCCGCAATTTAGCATCCTCAATGTCTTGACTTCATGCTGACTGAGTTTGGAGGTGATTGAATGAATTCTCTAGGAGGAGTACATCACATTCCACAGCAAGCGTTTTCCAAACAACCCATAATAGCCGACTTCCTGTTGGGCTGGCGTGAAACTTGACAGAGGGAAAGTTGTTCGGCCCGATGAAATCTATATGTGTACCGAGTTTCATATTAATTCATGCAAGCGTGTTTGATATATGGACCAAGTTTTCAGACCCCGTTCAAGAGGGCGCTGTTGAGCCCCCCTGCCACGCCCGTTTCTGAAACTTTTCACATGTCTACTGGCTAATAAGTGTTATGTGTCTGTCGAGTTTCATCCAATTTCAAGCATGCTAAGAGTCTCAAACGCATCCGAAAAGAATATTAAAATTTGATGCGTTGCCACGGCAACAATATCTAAGATATCAATAATCCTTTCACAGGTCTACATCTGCCGTGTGTCTACATTATACACATAAAGTTTGAAGCAAAACGGGTAAAAGTAAGAGGGTGACTTCAAAGCATTTTGAAAGTGACACACTTCCTGCTGCCAGTTGGTGGCGCTATAACTTTGACTCACAATAGTCACATCCATGTGATCGGCCTCTTACAACGAACACACTGCGGAAGTTTCATCAAGATCAGTTAATGTATGCAGAAGTTATAACACACTTCCTGTGTCCCATTATTCGCCATAAATTCGTTTCCTCGCCACGGCCAAACCGTTCGAGATATCAAAAATCTGTTCGCAAGAATTCATCCTCAATGTCTTGACTTTATTCTCACCGAGTTTGGTGGGGATCGGATGAAATCCCTAGGAGGAGTATTTCACATTCCATTGTATGCATTTTCCAAACAACGTATAATAACCGACTTCCTGTTGGGCTTTTGTAAAATTATTTATTGTTTATATACATTGTTTCCGGAAGGATTATTAGGGCCCAAGCCCTGAAAGGGCGAAGGCCCTATTGTTTCCGGAAGGATTATTAGGGCCCAAGCCCTGAAAGGGCGAAGGCCCTATTGTTTTCGTAAGGATTTTTTTTTTTGCCTTTTTGCCACTTTTGGGGCCCTTAACATGCTCAAAAACTCTTGAAATTTTGCACACATGTCAGAACCTGCGGCCATCAGGTCTGGGCTGAAGCTGGTACCCGGGCGTGGCAGGGGGGCTCGACAGCGCCCCCTGGAATGGGGTCCGAAAACTTGGTCCATAAATCAAACACGCTTGCATGTAATAATATGAAACTCAGTACACATATAGATCTCATCGGGCCGAACAACTTTCGTGCTCTAAGTTTTACAAAAGCCCAACAGAAAGTCGGTTATTATACGTTGTTTGGAAAACGCATACAATGGAATGTGAAATACTCCTCCTAGGGAATTCATCCAATTGCCACCAAACTCGGTGTGAATGAAGGCAAGACATTGAGGATGAATTCTTGCGAACGGATTTTTGATATCTCGAACGGTTTGGCCGTGACGAGGAAACGAATTGATGGCGAATAATGGGACACAGGAAGTGTTATAACTTCTGCACACATTAACTGATCTTGATGAAACTTCCGCAGTGTGTTCGTTGTAAGAGGCCGATCACATGGATGTGACTATTGTGAGTCAAAGTTATAGCGCCACCAGCTGGCAGCAGGAAGTTTGTCACTTTCAAAATGCTTTGAAATCACTCTCTTATTTTTACCCGATTTGCTTCAAACTTTGTGTATAATGTAGGCACACGGCAGATGTAGACCTGTGAAAGGATTATTTATATCTTAGATACTGTTTCCATGGCAACGCATTGAACTTTAATATTCTTTTTTAATGCTTTTGAGACTCTTAGCATGCTTGAAATTGGACGAAACTCGACAGACACATCACATTTATTAGCCAGTAGACATGTGCAAAGTTTCAGAAACGGGCGTGGTGGAATGGCTCAGTAGCGCCACCTTTTGACCAAAGTGGGGGGTTAGTTTCATCTACAGCAACAAAACTTGGTATGTATATTGTTCTCATCAAGCAGGACAACTTTCTAATTTTCAGTCATTAGCTCCGACCAACAGAAAGTCAGATATTTTGGTTTGAATGTGGATTTTTCTGGAGAATTTTCTCTCTCTCTCTCTCTCTCTCTGTCTCTGTGTGTGTGAGGGGTGGGGGGGATATTTCACCCTTTAACGGGGTCTGAAAACTTGGTCCATAGATCAAACACGCTTGCATGAATTAATATGAAACTCAGTACACGTATAGATCTCATCGGGCCGAACAACTTTCCCTTGGTCAAGTTTTACGCCAGCCCAACAGGAAGTCGGCTATTATGGGTTGTTTGGAGAACGCTTGCTCTGGAATTTGAAATAATCCTCCTAGGCAATTCTTTCAATTGCCACCAAACTCAGTCAGCATAAAGTCAAGACATTGAGGATGCTAAATTGCGGACGGATTTTTGATATCTCGAACGGTTTGGCCGTGGCGAGGAAACGAATTTATGGCGAGAAAAGATAAAAACAAAGTGTTATAACTTCTGCATACATTAACTGATCTTCAGCAGTGTGTTCGTGATAAGAGGCCGGTCACATGTGTGTAACTATTTTGAGTCAAAGTTATAGCGCCACCAACTGGCAGCAGGAAGTGTGTCACTTTCTAAATGCTTTTGACAAAAGTGAGGGGGTTAATTTTATGTACAGTCACAAAAATCAGTACACATATTGGTCTCATCGAGCCGGACAATTTTCTAATTTATAGTCATTAGCTCCGAGCATTAGGAAGTCAGATATTTTGGTTTGAATGTGGATTTCTTTGCAAAATCAGCCTCTGAATTTTTACCAGCCCTTAAACGCTATCAGCCCTTAAGTGGTTTATTTTATTCCCACCAAACTTTTTCAACATGATGAAAATACAATAAAGATGCTAAATTGTAAACAGATAATAAATATCTCAAACGGTTTTATGGCGAGGGATTAAAGTAATGTCAAAAAAGGAAACACTAAAAACCTCCTATCTTCTAAAAATGTAATTATACACCATTTATTTCTATATAAAATTATACAAATATCAGAACTAAACCCATTTTATTCTTTTTTTTTTTCAATTTAATAATTGTTTAAGTTAAAAGAACATTCAGAATGTTTTTTTAGTCCAAAAAATAAATTGTCATTCATAGTGCTATACTGCCCTCTTGTGTTCAAAATCAGGTAGGCCTATTGTATCTATGTAAAAATATACTAGGTATGTGACGGTGAGAATATTTTACCACTGGTTTATCAACGTGTGACACCGCTGGGGGCTTTTGAATAACTAACTTAAAAACGAAAGTAAAATTTGTTTGTCCGCACTGACATGGATAATGGTGCAGAGCGAGCGTTTTCAATGAATTCCTATGGAAGTAGGAATGAACTAAAAAACGTTCGCTCTTCTCTGCCCGTTCCTCTATCTATATCTATATCTATATCTATATATATATATATATATATATATATATATATATATATATATATATATATATATATATATATATATATATATATATATATATAGATTGATTGATTGATTGTTACATATATATATATAGTGTGTGTGTGTGTGTGTATATACAGTCAGGTCCATAAATATTGGGACATCGACACAATTCTAATCTTTTTGGCTCTATACACCACCACAATGGATTTGAAATGAAACGAACAAGATGTGCTTTAACTGCAGACTTTCAGCTTTAATTTGAGGGTATTTACATCCAAATCAGGTGACCGGTGTAGGAATTACAACAGTTTGTTTATGTGCCTCCCACTTTTTAAGGGACCAAAAGTAATGGGACAGATTAACAATCATAAATCAAACTTTCACTTTTTTATACTTGGTGGCAAATCCTTTGCAGTCAATTACAGCCTGAAGTCTGGAACGCATAGACATCACTAGACTCTGGGTTTCATCCCTGGTGATGCTCTGCCAGGCCTCTACTGCAACTGTCTTCAGTTCCTGCTTGTTCTTGGGGCATTTTCCCTTCACTTTTGTCTTCAGCAAGTGAAATGCATGCTCAATCGGATTCAGGTCAGGTGATTGACTTGGCCATTGCATAACATTCCACTTCTTTCCCTTAAAAAACTCTTTGGTTGCTTTCGCAGTATGCTTCGGGTCATTGTCCATCTGCAATGTGAAGCGCCGTCCAATGAGTTCTGAAGCATTTGGCTGAATATGAGCAGATAATATTGCCCGAAACACTTCAGAATTCATCCTGCTGTTTTTGTCAGCAGTCTCATCATCAATAAATACATGAGAACCAGTTCCATTGGCATCCATACATGCCCACGTCATGACACTACCACCACCATGCTTCACTGATGAGGTGGTATGCTTTGGATCATGAGCAGTTCCTTTCCTTCTCCATACTCTTCTCTTCCCATCACTCTGGTACAAGTGGATCTTTGTCTCATCTGTCCATAGGATGTTGTTCTAGAACTGTGAAGGCTTTTTAGATGTTGTTTGGCAAACTCTAATCTGGCGTTCCTGTTTTTGAGGCTCACCAATGGTTTTCATCTTGTGGTGAACCCTCTGTATTCACTCTGGTGAAGTCTTCTCTTGATTGTTGACTTTGACACACACACACACACACCTACCTCCTGGATGTGTTCTTGATCTGGCCAAATGTTGTGAAGAAAAGCATGTTGTGACCAAATGTTTCAGAACTCATTGGACGGCGCTTCACATTGCAGATGGACAATGACCCGAAGCATACTGCGAAAGCAACCAAAGAGTTTTTTAAGGGAAAGAAGTGGAATGTTATGCAATGGCCAAGTCAATCACCTGACCTGAATCCGATTGAGCATGCATTTCACTTGCTGAAGACAAAAGTGAAGGGAAAATGCCCCAAGAACAAGCAGGAACTGAAGACAGTTGCAGTAGAGGCCTGGCAGAGCATCACCAGGGATGAAACCCAGAGTCTAGTGATGTCTATGCGTTCCAGACTTCAGGCTGTAATTGACTGCAAAGGATTTGCAACCAAGTATTAAAAAGTGAAAGTTTGATTTATGATTGTTAATCTGTCCCATTACTTTTGGTCCCTTAAAAAGTGGGAGGCACATATACAAACTGTTGTAATTCCTACACCGTTCACCTGATTTGGATGTAAATACCCTCAAATTAAAGCTGAAAGTCTGCAGTTAAAGCACATCTTGTTCGTTTCATTTCAAATCCATTGTGGTGTTGTATAGAGCCAAAAAGATTAGAATTGTGTCGATGTCCCAATATTTATGGACCTGACTGTGTGTATATATATATATATATATATATATATATATATATATATACATACACACACACACACATTATATATATATATATATGTAACAATCAATCAATCAATCTATATATATATATATATATTATTTTTTTATTGTTACATATATATATATATATATATATATATATATATATATATATATATATATATATATATATATATATATATATATATATATATATACATATATATATATATATATATATATATATATATATATATATACAGGGCTTGACATTAACTTTTTTGCTCACTAGCCAATGTGGCTAGTGGTTTTCCAAAGTTACTAGCCACACAGCATTTTTACTAGCCACATTTTTGTTGTTGTGAAATTACCTGATAAAAGTTGACTATGGCGTGCTAAAATTTACTTGAACTAGATTTACAACCCATTTATGTAAAACCACTGTACACAACCAAATCAAGACTACATAAATATCATTAGCTCTGATAAGGTTGTGTGTAAAGCTTTTTTTTTTTTTAAATAAAACCATGTATTATGTATTATGTCGCCACATAGCTCCACCGGCATACGACGTACCTCCAGCAGGGCAGCTAGCTGTCTCTTCGTTTGTGTTGTCGTCAATAGAGCGCAAGCGCAAGGCAACACTGTGTGCATGTACTCATTAGGGCTGTCAAAATTGCTCAAAAATGACGTTCGAATATTCCCTCTAAAAAAAACACATAAAACCCTGCGTCCCAATGTGCATACTATCCACCCTATCTGCCCTAAATAGTATTGACAATTAATAATGTCACATACTATTTAGGATGGATAGTATGCATAGCTTATATTCGAACTATTCGAACATCTGGTTGCGCATTTTGTCAATTACGCGCATTACGTCAATAACAGGACACATTAATACAAAGAGACATAACTACTTAGGTAGTTTATTTAAGTTTAAACATAGGCTATTTGACAGCGTATTATACCTACACAAAAACAAGTAAATCAAATGGCCAAGAGTAAAGACCGCAGACCTCACTCTCGCTCACTCGCACTCGCACTCGCAGGCACTCTCTCTCTCTCGCCCTCACCCTCATGCTCATGCTGCGTTCACACCAAACGCGAATAAAGCGTCTGGCGCGAGTGATTTTAATGTTAAGTCAATGTAAAGACGCGTTTACGCGCGTCTGGTGGTCTTGCGGCGCGAATGAGGCGTCACGCTCTCTGCGCATAATGGTTTAAATGAACAACAACTATAAGCAAATGTTGAGTGCCGATCAAGAGTTTTGTGCAAGCAATTTAAGGTCGCGACTCTTATATAGCAGGCTTCATTCAGCGATTGAAATAAATGTTATTAACATTAATTGAAGTTTTACAGTATATAGAACCGACATTGAACGCTCCGAGCGAGCTGTGCTAAACATGAACTTTTCCTTGACATGAAACGGCAAATAATCAAACCAGTGGAAGCCTGCAGCAGTGCATGAAACTGCTGTATCTAACCTACCTTATTCATGCAATATCTATTCAGTCAGAAACATTACTAAAGTGTAGCCTACTGTACTGTTTAACGCTAACGCTTCTTCCTGTTACCTGTCCCTGACCCCTCAGGCAGCGCGCCCACTCGCAAAACAGACAGCCGCGCCTCTGCTACCGCGGGCGTTTTCCCACATTCGAATAATCATTTTCACCTTCAAAATTCTTTTTTTAAAAACTATTCGAATATATATTCGAATTTAGAATATTCGTTGACAGCCCTAATACACATGGGAGTTCAGTTGTAGTGTACTTATTTCAGATGCCTTTTGAAAAGACTACAATTATTCAACCCGCCAAAGTGGCTAATTGGAGTGACTATGTTACCCGCCACGAGCAAAATCCATCCGCATTTGGCGGGTTGGCGGGTGTTAATGTCAAGCCCTGTGTATATATATATATATATATATATATATATATATATATATATATATATATATATATATATATATATATATATATATATATATATATATACAGTGAGGAAAATAAGTATTTGAACACCCTGCTATTTTGCAAGTTCTCCCACTTGGAAATCATGGAGGGATCTGAAATTGTCATCGTAGGTGCATGTCCACTGTGAGAGACATAATCTAAAAAAAAAAATCCAGAAATCACAATGTATGATTTTTAACTATTTATTTGTATGATACAGCTGCAAATAAGTATTTGAACACCTGTCTATCAGCTAGAATTCTGACCCTCAAAGACCTGTTAGTCTGCCTTTAAAATGTCCACCTCCACTCCATTTATTATCCTAAATTAGATGCACCTGTTTGAGGTCGTTAGCTGCATAAAGACACCTGTCCACCCCATACAATCAGTAAGAATCCAACTACTAACATGGCCAAGACCAAAGAGCTGTCCAAAGACACTAGAGACAAAATTGTACACCTCCACAAGGCTGGAAAGGGCTACGGGGAAATTGCCAAGCAGCTTGGTGAAAAAAGGTCCACTGTTGGAGCAATCATTAGAAAATGGAAGAAGCTAAACATGACTGTCAATCTCCCTCGGACTGGGGCTCCATGCAAGATCTCACCTCGTGGGGTCTCAATGATCCTAAGAAAGGTGAGAAATCAGCCCAGAACTACACGGGAGGAGCTGGTCAATGACCTGAAAAGAGCTGGGACCACCGTTTCCAAGGTTACTGTTGGTAATACACTAAGACGTCATGGTTTGAAATCATGCATGGCACGGAAGGTTCCCCTGCTTAAACCAGCACATGTCAAGGCCCGTCTTAAGTTTGCCAATGACCATTTGGATGATCCAGAGGAGTCATGGGAGAAAGTCATGTGGTCAGATGAGACCAAAATAGAACTTTTTGGTCATAATTCCACTAAACGTGTTTGGAGGAAGAAGAATGATGAGTACCATCCCAAGAACACCATCCCTACTGTGAAGCATGGGGGTGGTAGCATCATGCTTTGGGGGTGTTTGTCTGCACATGGGACAGGGCGACTGCACTGTATTAAAGAGAGGATGACCGGGGCCATGTATTGCGAGATTTTGGGGAACAACCTCCATCCCTCAGTTAGAGCATTGAAGATGGGTCGAGGCTGGGTCTTCCAACATGACAATGACCCGAAGCACACAGCCAGGATAACCAAGGAGTGGCTCTGTAAGAAGCATATCAAGGTTCTGGCGTGGCCTAGCCAGTCTCCAGACCTAGGCTAAACCCAATAGAGAATCTTTGGAGGGAGCTCAAACTCCGTGTTTCTCAGCGACAGCCCAGAAACCTGACTGATCTAGAGAAGATCTGTGTGGAGGAGTGGGTCAAAATCCCTCCTGCAGTGTGTGCAAACCTGGTGAAAAACTACAGGAAACGTTTGACCTCTGTAATTGCAAACAAAGGCTACTGTACCAAATATTAACATTGATTTTCTCAGGTGTTCAAATACTTATTTGCAGCTGTATCATACAAATAAATAGTTAAAAAATCATACATTGTGATTTCTGGATTTTTTTTTTAGATTATGTCTCTCACAGTGGACATGCACCTACGATGACAATTTCAGACCCCTCCATGATTTCTAAGTGGGAGAACTTGCAAAATAGCAGGGTGTTCAAATACTTATTTTCCTCACTATGTATATATATATATATATATATATATATATATACATTTATATATACATATACATATACATATACATATATATATATATATATATATATATATATATATATATATATATATATATATATATATATATATATATATATATATCAGGGATGGAAATTAACTTTTTTGTCCACAGGCCACTGTGGCTGGTGGATTTCAAAATCTACCAGCCACTCAATGTTTTTACCAGCCACTTTCTTGTTTTTAACATACAATGTGTAACTGCATGTGAAAATTAATACTACAAGATCTACAGCAGTTTATTTAATCTCAAGTCTCAATGAAATACTGACATTTTCTCTTTCTTTCTTATACACACACCAGGCACGGCGTTATGGGTGCGTTAGTAGGCCCACCCACTTTTCAACAGGCCCACCCAAAACTTTTCTTCAAAAAAAACAAGAAAAAAAAAGTTTAATATATTCTAATTTTGTCAAGAACTATAAAAAATCGTCAATAAGCTCATAAAGTTTTACATTTTTTAAAAAGCTGGTTATGTCTATTTTGATGTTTCTGCGCAAATTCAGCAGACGGGTTTGTTCCGATCAGAGCATGTGAGTGGAGAGTGCATTTCTGAATAATCCGCTCCGCTCGTTTATTCCGCAGGGTCGCTCGCTCAACCCAGAATGGCCTGAGCCTGGTTCGAAAATATGTGGAATAGGGCTGCCTCCGACTTAAAAAAAAAAATTCTAGTCGACTAGTAGTTGTTCATTTAAGCCATTCGTGGACAAATCGCCCCTGTATATTATTTTAATTATGCTACTTAAATAGGCTATATAGCCTACACAGGTTTATGTAATATAGCCGCACTCAAGCGCACGACCGCACGCATAAAGCTTGCCACAAATAACCGGTAAAAGTAATGATTATGAATGTGTCTAAAATAGCAAGGAGACATTTAATTATTTATTAATAATTATTTATTAATAAACTGGTGTTTTCTTTGTCGCTGCAAAGATGAAGTTGACGATGCGGATTCGCCATGAACGCCAGAGAGAAATGCACATTTCATATGGATTTCACAATCAGAGAGCCTATTCCTTTTGGTTTTGAATATTTTCGTTTAAAAGTAGACATTTCAAGCTTTCTATAATAGATAGCCTATATTTCTAAAATCTGTGAGGCACAAGCTGAGTTTCGGTGCTCTTCAGTTCACGTGCAATGCAAGTGATCATGCCGGCGTCTTATTACATTGTCTGCTATATATTTTCTTATTATTTATTAAATACAGGCAATTGGTTGATAAAACATTGATCAAAATTAAGATACAATTTATACAAAACGAAAATCTTTTAAAAAGAGTCTTTCTACAAAACAAAACTCAATGAAGTGGTCAAAATCATGTCTTACATGTCATGTCTCCAGTAGGGCTGGGCGATATGGACCAAAAGTCATATCGCGATATTTTTAGGCTGAATATCGATATACGATATATATCCCGATATTTTTTCCGCAAAGTGAGAGCATGTTCAGTCAAAGTCAAAGCCAAATATGACGTCACAAGTAGTTTTATTGAAACCAACTATTTCAGTGAACAGTTGCAAAATCAAATGAATAAATAATAAACAGGTTTCTTCACCTAAGTTAGGGCTGCATGATTATGACAAAAATCATAATTAGCGATTATTCCCTTCAAATTGTAATTGCGATTTATTAATTATGATTATCAAAGTTTACATTGAATATATATATATATAAACAAATTTTGTGTAAACATGTTATAATTTGCCTATATATATATATATATATATATATATATATATATACATACATACACATATATATATTAATTATTTATTAATATTATTAATATTAATTTATATAACATAAATTGTAAGAATATGACTAGCCTAGTAAAGACTAGTAGGCTACTAATAAATAAACATTAGGCCTATGCTAAAGTTATTAAATCAGTCCCAAACTAGTTTTTGTTAATACAATGTTGGTATGAGCCACTACAGTCATTTAAAAATATAAAAAATAACACAAAGAAAAATAGTGGCATTTTGGGGTTAATATGGAAACGAAAGTTACCATGGTGAATACACAATATTAACAATAACTGTTAATGAAACATGGAAACTGCTCCTGGTGAATAGAATGAAAATCATACCTGCATTACTTTTATTTCGTGTAATTTACAACGTAACGGCGTTGCATGCTCGTAGTTTCTTTTGCACTTGATGCAGTGAGGCGATACACAGCGCGCGCCGCTGCATTTGCGCGTGCAATTGAAGAGTGTGCGCTACGAGAACGGCTGACAGGACAAGAAAGTCAGTTTTTCTGAGGTGAAAAAATGTATCTCGGCGTACACTTATGTCACTGCCTGGTAGTTCCTATTGTGCTGTGTTTTCTGAAGTAGTCATGATTCGCCTCTCATAACATAACATGCTCTAAACACGCACGCAGAGTGAAAAATGAGGCGCGGGGAGCAAGGATCACAGCGCAAATTTGAACTATATCGATATACGCGATATGGTCTAATTCCATATCGCATTTCAAAAATATATCGATATATGTTTTATATCGATATATCGCCCAGCCCTAGTCTCCAGACATATTTGCGCATCTCATGATGTATCACATCTTTCTCGGCGACCAGCGCCGTTGCTAGGAGGGCGCCAGCGCCTCTGCCTCGCGTGGATGATAGCCCTGAAGACGCCTAGCAATGGTATACCTTTAGTTATACCTCAAGAGTTTTCGGAGCGCACTAAGAGACAACGCCAGGTATGATGCGTAATGGAGATTACAAAGCGCTCTTCTTTGGTCAGAACCATGGAGAGGGTGTGCCTCCTCTAAAAGTGTGTAGGTGAAGCGAGTTTACCCGCCACAACACAAAATCACCCGCATTTGGCTGGTGGCGGGTGCTAATTTCCATCCCTGATATATATATATATATATATATATATATATATATATATATATATATATATATATATATATATATATATATTTTTTTTTTTTTACATTTATTTATATATATATAGCTGCGAGCAGCGATGGAGGGCCAAAGCCGGTGACACCGCCACCCCGGTGGCTTTAGTGTAACTAAAGGCACCAGGGTGGCGGTGCCACCAGCTTGGGCCCGCAATCGCTGCTCGCAGCTATATTTATTATTATGCTTACCTTTACATGAATTTCGGGATGAGTCGTCTGCAAATGTCGCTTTAATTTCGTGGTGTTTTTTTCCGGAGATTGTCACTCCACACGGTTTACTAATGGTCTTGTTTTCCTTGACATCAAATGTGAAATTTATCCATATGTCTGCTCTTCTCTTTCTATTTTTTAATGTTTTCTGAGACGTGTAAGCAAGTGCATGCTAAGTTGTGTCCCACCTGGTAACTTAGATCAGCATGTTTAAATTCAAAATGATGTGTATCTCACCTTCCTTAATTGTGATTGGATCTCTTCTCAAACTCTATTTTATTCTTTTAATGAATAATACTGCTGTAAAGTAAACACATCTACATGAATCAATTACTTTATATAATATGGAAATACACAAAATAAATATAGAAAACCATTATTAAGCTCCAGCCGAGGCTAGTATCTCTTGAAAAGGTATCTCTTGAATTCTGCAATTTCGAGATGCAAAAACATGTAAGAGGCTGACAATTAGCATGTACTTGTTTAAAGGTACAATATGTACGATTTTTGCATTAAAATATCCCAAAATCTCAAGGCCAGTGTTATATATTTTGTTAGGTTGATTACTTACAATATCCCAAATGTTTCCAACTATTTTTAAATCGTGAGAAAATTGCGATTTTTAACCAAGGAAACGGGGCTTTAGAGCAGGGGTGAGCTGGGAGTCGCCACTCAATTGCGTCATATCCACGTTACCCTCGGTTTCCGCTCGTACTGCGTGAAGTCCTGGACAAATGCGGAAGTTGTAGTTGTAGCGTCTATCAAGCAACAAACGTTAGCTTGTTTCGTGCAGTCGTTATGGAACACAATTATTCTTTACCGGTTCTGTCGACAAAGCATGCTTAATTTTATATTTTCCAAATGTAGCATTCGGTAATAGTTATGTTTATGTAAGGAAAGTATTATTGCTTGACATTGTTTATCACGTCTGGTGTTTATGGCCATGTAAATATAGCATGTGTTATACATAAAGATTAATCAGTATTTTGGCAAATGATGTGGGTATGTTCGAATTGTACAACAATTGTTTAGAACTAGGGATGCACGATGATATCGGCACAACATTGGTATCGGCCGATAAAAGCTTTAAATGACCATCATCGGCATCGGCAGATATGAATATTTCTGCCGATGAGCCTTGCTGATAGGGTGGCGTGTTTCCTATGTGCATGTGACGACAATATAAACAATTAAAATGTCTCCTTGCTATATTTGACATATTCCAGGGTGGCCGCGGGTCCTTAAAAAGTCTTAAAATGTCTTAAATAAAGTTTTCCTAATAAAAGGCCTTAAAAAGTATTAAAATGTCTTAAATTCAGATTCGATAGGTCTTAAATATTTCTGGTCACGTTACCGCTAAAATGTCTCCAGTCTGACGGACCTAATGTCCGTCAAATAACCAGTGAAGCATCAAATTCGCGTCTTTGCATTGACTTTGTATGTAATCTACTCGCGCAAACAATTAAATTCGCGTTTGGTGTGAACACACCATAAGAGACGCCGGCGTGACCACAACAGTGCCCAACATCAAATGGCAAACGTATAATGCAAGCGGAACGAAACTGCTCGTTATTGTGTGGTTGAAGGACCGTTTATCAGTTTGGACCAGTGCAGCGCGAGCCGATCGTGATCATGCGACACTGTTACTACACAGCGCTAATAAGAGATACAGTAAAGAAAGCATTTGAATTCGCCACAGAACTGACAGAAGTAATAACATCGCTGCGAGATCTAGTGAGAAGCATTCATATTTCTCCGTTATTAACGGATCAAACAGCGCTGACATGGAAACCAGGAAGAAACATTGTGCCATGAATGAACTATCAGTGTCCACAGATCAGCAACATTCACCATGGATTTACTGTAGTAACACTAACTGCAACCATAGAAGTTTGGCAGGAATAGTAGGCTATAATGCTTTCAAGTAACATTATGTCGGTTTTATTTTGACATTATGAATACAATTGCTGCCCTCAAATGTTAATCTGAACTAAAATAATCCTTTGTTTATAACTACTACAATATGACATTTCATTTTTTCCAAGGAGCTGTTTTGTTTTATATGCTCCTAAGAAGAGTCAATTATAGCTCTAGAATTGCTCAAAGTAAAAAAAATATCATACTTTATGATGTTAGTTTTAATATAAAAAAGAATAAAAAATTTAAATCAAGGAAATTTCTCTGGCATTTATTTCTTTATGCTGTATCAAAAACGTACCGAACCGAACCGAACCATGACACAAGTGTATTGTATCGAACTGAACCGTGAATTTTGTGAACCGTTACACCCCTAATATATACGCATGTAATATAATGTGTATTTCCATCACAGGTTTGGTCTTAAATTTCATTCAAAGTGGCATTAAAAAGGTCTTAAAAAGTCTTAAATTTAACTTGTTCATATCTGTAGACACCCTGTATTCATAATCATTACTTTTGCGGTTCGTTGTGACAGCTTTTAGTTGCGTTATTGGCAGCGCCACCCTTACATGTTACATGAACGGGTCACCACTGCATCAGCACCGAAAACAGGGGAGCATTTGTTTTCGTAGGAGAAGATTTTAGGAGAAAAATTATTTTTCTTTATTTTAAGGACTAAGGACTGAAGTTTGAAGTCTGAACTTAAAAATAAAATGGGGCACTGGCATATCATTTATTCTCCAAGTGAAATAATTTACCTATTTTTCATGGGTGAATGTCTGTCTACATTTGTAAAATTATACATTTATGGTAGAATCAAATGTTGTTTTGTTTGTCTTGTGTATTGCCTTATCTACAACACATGAGTGTAATACGGTAAAGGTAGTACAGGAGAGAGACTTGGATTTCTCTTCAGTAAAATGAAAGTGTAAATATATCAGGGGGAAAATGTGTATATACATTGGTATCGGCATCGGACAAAATTAGTTTGACAATATCGGCATATAGAATATCGGCCAAAATGCAATATCGTGCATCCCTATTTAGAACAAACAAAAGTCGCGCACAACCCGCATTCACCGTGGCAACCGTGATGGCACAAAACTGTTAAAAAATGAGAGCTCGGATCCACCGGTTTTCTTTCTCTGCGTCCAATTTTCTCTCCAGTCTCTCGTACGAGTCCTCAGTCCATCTCTCCATCTCTCCCTCTCTCTCTCTCTCCCTCTCTCTCGTTCCAGCACGGTCTCTCCACGCCAATAATACTGCAATAAGACATAGGTGTTCGTCATTTGCACTTGACCTACTTACTCGTCTCGTTTCTCTCTCTCCCGTTATAGACCGCGCTGAACCACGCCCCTCTCGCCAACAAAAAGCATGTCATTAAACGCAACATTTATAAAAATAGAACTTAACCTCATCCATGAACATGATTTTTCTATTCCCGTCTGACTGATTTACATCCACAGTGGAGTTGAAAACAACAGTTCCCATCATTCCACGCTCCTTCAAATCGTCATCAAGCTACGCTGTTGTTGTTGTTTGGAATGTAGCGCCCTCTAGCGGCATAAAATGTTGCATATTGTACCTTTAATTAGTGACACTTAGCCTACGTTTTAAAACCTTTATTTGAATATGGCAAAATGATGGCTCTTTATACAATATTTCTATGATTAAATCACTGCCAGAGACCCACATCTTATCAGACAATCACTTTGGGCATAGTTAGTAAGCGTGTTGACTAGGGATTCAACTTAAAGATTAGTTCAGTTTCAAAAAATGTTTTGCTGATAATTTACTCACCCTGATGTCATCCAAGATATCCATGACTTTCTTTCTTCAGTCGAAAAGAAATTAAAGTTTTTGAGGAAAACATTCCAGGATTTTTCTACACAGAATGGACTTCAATGGCAACCAACTATGCCAATGTTCAAAGAAGGTTCAAATGTCCGTCTCAATGCAGCTTCAAAGTCTCTACACGATCCCAGTCGAGAAATAAGGGTCTTATCTAGCGAAACGATCAGTCATTAAAAAAAAAAATAATAATTCTGGGCCGAAACCGAAAATTCTGGATGCACTTGGCCAAAAAACGAAAATGCCTTGGAATAACGGCTCGGAATGCATTTTCAATTTGCACATTTAATTTTTCTACATTCATTGCGGGACATTTAATGAAAATGCAATCGCAAGTGTCTTAACTGTGAGTGTAAATGCAACTAAGAAAAATAACATTTAAATTATAATTTTGCTACAGTTTTTGCTTGAACATATTAAACATATCTAATCATTTCTGTTATATATTTTCATTTTGCAACTTATA
Organism: Rutilus rutilus; assembly: GCF_951802725.1. Classification (NCBI taxonomy): domain Eukaryota; kingdom Metazoa; phylum Chordata; class Actinopteri; order Cypriniformes; family Leuciscidae; genus Rutilus; species Rutilus rutilus. Next base: position 21,111,096 of record NC_140216.1, read on the forward strand.
AAGCGTTAAAATATGTATTCAATTTACATATTAAAACTATTGTATGAAATGGCAAATGATTTTTGATTATATAATTGATTTTTCATTTTCATTTTGCACCAACGTTGCACAAATGTAATGGAAAATGTACATTTAAATACAGAAATGCATTGCCATTTTACATATTACATTGTCATTTTGCATATTACACTTCAAATTGAATATTGCTACCCATATGCTTCCATAGTAACATAGCTCTAATGGCTCGTTTCCACTGAGCGGTACGGTACGGAACGGTACGCATTTATTTGCGTTTCCACTATCAAAAGTTGTGAATGGTACCAAAATGTCGAACCGTACCGTACCACTTTTTAGGTACCCTTCCATTGGGGTACCTAGCACAGTGGTACGGTACTAAAAGGTGGAGCTAGACTCACTGCAGGACGTTGATTGGTTGACAGAGAATCGTCACTTGCGCGTGCTACAAGGGGAATGACAACATAAGAAGCGCCATTTTTAATATACAGTTTAATATAATACTACTGTTACTGTGTCACGAAATGTAATTTTAAGAGTTTTTCAAGCGAGAATGTAGTTGTTTAAAGCTCAAATCTGTGGTTTATTTATAAAGATGATTTTTTTTTTTCCCGGTTGTGAGATCCATGCGATCAGCGGCCGCTCGGCGCTCATGTTTCCCGGCTGGATGAGCCTTTCCTCGGCTAGTTCTTCTGACGTTCGCCGCTGACTCCGACGGTAGTGGTTAAACATGAGATATAATTCGTCTTGTGTAGACCTAACGGGCGATCTTTGGTCTCGTGAATATATAATTCGTTCCCTGTCAATCGTTTTGGCTGAGGGCTAAGTTTAGTTTCATATTATAGGCTATTTGTATTTAACTTTACTGTTGTAATGTTAGACTAGAGCGCTGCATTTGGATATTTGACTGAATTGTTTGCTTTATTTCTTATTGTATAGCTTCTTGTACCTTTTACTTAAACTTTTATATTGGCTATTATTGATAAAACTGAAATTTTACAAAAAGAAATATGTTTTTTTTGTCATTTTTTTATTACAAGATTATCACTGTTTATTGCAACATTTGTACAAATGCATATATTGCCTGGAATATGTGTAATTTTTTTTTTATTTAAACGAAAAGAGGTAACGTTAGGGTTGTGTTTTAAATTTCGTTTTGTTATAAATAGAATAACGTATAACTTGCAGTGAATAATCAATATGCGTTGCGCATGAACCACATTTGTGTCCCTATAATGTTTAATTTATTTAAATGAAAACGAAAAGAGGCAGAGTGCTGTTTTATAACATATTTCGTTTTATTATTGCTTAAAATGTACATACAGAGTAACAGAGATAACCGGAGTAGCAGAGCAAGCTGAGTGACGCTTTTAAGAACGCGCTGTACCATTTGCATGTAGGAGTCGCACATGGCAAGTACAAACTTTGCGTACTTGATATTGAGAAAAGCCTAATGTCGGCGCTTGTCTTCTTGTGACAAACATGTCGAGGAGCAAGAACAAGATCTGCTGTATGTCATCCATTGTAGTTTTACTATGTTCTTCTTCGCGCGAAAATGACGTCGATCGAAACACCACGCCTATCAAGTAAGGGTACTGTTGGCAGTGGAAACGCTAGCCAGATCATGGTTAAAAGACCCGAACCGTACCGTACCGTACTGTACTGCTCAGTGGAAACGAGCCATAAGTGAATGAAAGCATCATGCAAAGTTTTAAATCTGAAAGTGCACCGTATATAAAGTTATTGTCTTTCAAAAGAAAGAGTGGACTCTGAGTCAATGAAATGAATCGTTTTTCAAATGAGTCATAAGCCGTTTCGTTGTGACGTCAAGACGAAACATTAGCATATTGCCCGCCCACTTATTGCATGCTTAGACACCAGGGAAAACTTGAACCTCAAACTGGCAGCTGATTCCTTTGGATACTGGACAGGATCATTTCGAGAAGACGCTGTGCTCTACAATGTGAAGGTAAAGCCAGTTTTTTTTTTTCACTGCCCAAGGACAAGCATGTGAAGAATCAGTGGTTAAAATTCATCTTTAGCACGATACCACAGCAGTATAATCCTAAAATTTTGCTGTGTTCCCTTTATTTGACTGACCACTGCTTCTCAAATCTCGGAGTTCGATGCAGGATTCACAAACCGCTTGCTCTTGAAAGATGGTATTCAAAATACTTTGTTTTGAGTTTTATATTGTGTAGGCCTCCTGCTAACTGATTAACTCACATTATTACTGTTTTACTGAATTACTTCTGCTAATCAGTTGTGGGCCACTATTACCTAAAACTGTGTCTAGTAATGCAGATTGGCTGTCGTTCTCACTACTTTGAGGAAAGATTAAGCATGGAGCAAGATTTGTTTTACCAACGTTTGTTACATCAGTCATTCACGCTAGAGCTCGGCTAATGTATGCACTGTTCTTGATACAGTTTCCACATGTTCACCGCACTAAATTAGAAACGTACTCGGTAAATAAATAAGTACAAGTAAAATAAATGGTTTGTTGATGGACATGCCCTTGTTAATGCTGATGGTGAGGAATTACAGTTGTAACATCTCATAATGGTTTCAGAAACAGCTTTAAAGCCCTGAAATGGATGTGTCAGACAAAGGAGAGGATCAAAATGTGCAGTGTTGGGGGGCTCCGGGAATGTTGTTTGGAACTACTGTTGTAGTGTAGCAGTAGATAAATGCATAAATCATTTAAAAACAAAACAATTTTTATCACTAAAACGAAGTAGGAAGCCACTAGCAGATTCTCTTCTTATTTTAAGGCTTATTGGTAGCAGATTCTCACAGTTGCACTTGTAAACATTAAGCCCAATTTATACTTCTACTTCAAACTCACGCCATAGCTACGTCGTAGGCTGTGTGTAGCACGCGTAGCCTACGGCGTACCCTGACGTGCACCTTTCCAAAAATCAATGCGTCAATTCTACACGGACCGCAATCGCTTTGATTGGTCTGCTAGAACCCTCCCTTTGGTTTCACATGCTCCCTCTGCATGTGTAATTGCACATCAATGCGGAAAACGATGCAAAAGTATAAATAAAAACCGACGCATAACCTACAGTGGCGTAGGTCTGACGCAGAAGTATAAATCAGCCTTAACACTCTGAAGTAGTGGTCGACCGATATATCGCCAAGGCCGATATATCGGCCGATATTTGGCATTTTTGAAATATCGGCATCGGCCGATACGTTTTTCTGATTGGCCGATGTGTTGGAAGCGGGACTTTTTCATTTTGACGGCGCACTGGACTTTTATTTTGATGGGCAGTGCTGAGAACACCAGCGCCAGAAGAGAACGGCAACGGCAGCTTCTCAGATCAAACAGCGCTCACTCACATTCTCCGTCTTCATTAATTTACTATCTCTGTGAGTCATATCTAATACTTTGTTAGACAGAACTGGTAAACAAAGAAAGTAAATGGTAACTTATGCGAAGTAAAGTAAAGCGTTTGCTTTTATATTATTTGTAACAGAAAAGGCAAACATTTGCCGTCAACATTCAGCAAATGCGCATCTACGTAATTTAAACAAATCTCTGAATATCTAATAAACTTTTAATTTCACAAACCTTGCAGATTTAATTGAATCCAGCTGTGATATCTTGTGAAGTGTGCATTACTGTCTGCGAGTGACGGTCGGTCCGTGCGAAGTGAGTGAATGCGAACAGAAGATCAGCTTCACAGGAGACGTGAGCGAAAAACTTTAAATCCTTCATTTTAAAATATGCTGATATATAACCAGTTGCCAACTGTGTCATATTCATATCTGTGATATATCCGGTTGCCAATTGTGTCATATTCATATTGTTTTCACTGCTGTATGTAAAATTAGCGTTACCTTGTATTTATTTAAAAAAATGATTACCAGCACGAAATTACCAGATTACTGAGTGCCCTGTTACAGTGTTTACCTTCTTTTTATTCACATATTCATATATTTCTAAACAATTACTTTGTGAAAAATACTGTAATAGGATTGCAAATTTAAGAATTTGCCATCTAAAGTATAAAAGCATGTTTATTTTTAAAAATTGTTTTATAATTTATTTATAATTTATAATTAAAATAAGAAATGATTGATTAAAATAAATATATATAAAAATATCGGCTTTATATCGGCCATCGGGCCACCCTGCTCTCTAAGATATCGGCATCGGCCATCAAAAAACCAATATCGGTCGACCACTACTCTGAAGTCTTCACTTCCATGTCAAAAAGCTGTCAGTCAAAATCTCACGAGCCAACGAGAAGCCTCCACACGAGGCATTTGTTCCAGAATGGCGAACAAAGCATTTCAACAGCACATTTGTAAGTCTAGATCAGTGAGAAGAGAGAAGAAAAGAGTTAGCAAAGGATACAGTGTTTTTAAAAAGTAAAAATTTGCATACTATTATTATTATTATTATTATTATTATTATTATTATAATAATTTATTATTTTATTTTTTTATTTAAAAAAAAAGAAGCTTTTATTCATGTTCAATTTATGCTTTTATTAGCTTCTTTGAAAGTTGCGTTCAAAACATTTGGCACAAATCTAATTCCATAGACTGCTACATAGTAGGGCTGATTGATTTTGGCAAAAATCCTAATCACAATAATTTTGTTCAATATTGTAATCACAATTATTTACCAAGGAGTGTTTAACAAAGATAATTATTTAATAAGGAGTGGACGAAATGACCAAAATCTAATATGAATAATTTTTTCACAATAGTGATATATATCAAAGGGAGAAGACAGTAGTTCGGCTGAACATTGCGTCCCGTCATGTGAGGCCTTGAGTCAGTTCAACTCTATACTGAGTTTTCACACTTTTTCTGTGGATGAAGAAACATGCAGAAAGTAGTTACCAATGAGAGGTTTAATATCGCATCTCATACCAGGTTCTGCTGTCATCACTGAATTAGCAATAATCTGATCGCTAAAACTTCTTGATTTATAGTCTTGAGTCGTCTTGTTCTATAGTCTTCCGAGTACGTACACGTCACTATTTCCTTTAGTCCATTTGGGTGTTTGCAAACAGCGATGATGTGTTTTGTGGGCTACCTGGTAGCAGAAAATAACAGTTCTGCAGTAGCAGTCTATGGAAGTCACGGAATAAAATAATAAAAAAGGTAATTTCGAGTTTCTCTCATTTCACTTTTTTTTTTTTTTTTGCAATTCTGAGTTTGTATCTCATGGTTCTTAAAAAAAATCTAAATTATGAGATATAAACTGAGACATAATAGGCATAGTAGGCAAAAACAGCACCAAAATATTACATTCTGGTGGCATTGGGGGTCATATTTATTACTTAATTTTATTTAATACATTATGTAACAAACATTTCACTGATGATGACTAAATCAACTTGCAAACAATGCCAAATAAGAAGGCATTGTTTGCGAGCAAGCATTCTTTTAGCAGTTATCAAGCTACGTTATCGATCAAATCTGTGCCAAGTAAATTAGGTCTAGCATCGCCCCTGTATTTCATTATCATGAAATACATTTTTCACATTGTTAAATAAGATTTTTTATTTATTTTTGGTCATATCTTACTACCTACGAGTAAGAAAGGTTTAGGTTAATCAACGAAAGTTCTGGGTTTATGGGACGGTCAGTTAATCCCACTGATCTGTATAATGTTCAGAATGTTCGAATATAGATCAGTGGTTAACCGTGCTTCACCTGTAAAAAGTGAACTGTATGTCAAAGCATCAGCTAAATACCTACTGTTTTGTTTTTGTACTAGAAGCATCCCCACGGAAGAAACACAGATTTCGCCCTGGCACGCGAGCTCTCATGGAGATACGCAAATATCAGAAGTCTACTGATCTGTTGCTGCGCAAGGCCCCATTTTCACGACTGGTACTACTGGTTCTGTGCATCATTTAACATTTACTTCAGACCCCATGAATAGCCTTTGACACCTAATTCTAAATATGAACAAGCTATTTTCATAGATGTAACAGTGATGTAAAAGTTTATTTTATTTTTCCTGACAGGTGCGAGAGGTGTGTCAGACATTTAGTCGAGAGCACATGATGTGGCAGGGATATGCTCTAATGGCTTTACAGGAGGTAGGTGACGATTAAAAAGTATTTATTTTGCATTTACATTGTATTATAAAATGTATAGGTCTTGGATGGGTCCATTATTGGTCCATGGCAAAAGCTACTAGTATATCTAAATCACTGCACTGTAACGATAGAGGCCAACTATGAACTTTTTTTAGTTTTTAAGGAAAAATTTGTGCCTATGTAGTAAGGTAAATGTGCAGGTCACAAATAACCCCCAAAGAAAAATAAATTGAAACTGTTTTCCTTAAAAAAAAAGTACTTTTTTTTTTTTTTTTTTTAAATGTTCTCAAAATTCTAAGCATGTTGGCTTTGCTAGGGTGGGTCATATAGCTCTGTTGGGAATTTGCTTAGCCCCAGCTCAGTACCATACTCCTAAAAATAACTAACACAAATTTTTAAGATTTAAAGTAGTTTTGAAAAGAGTTGTGATCAGGTATGCAATCATCGCATTTTATATATTTACGAGGCACACCAGAACCACCTCTTCACCTGCCAAGATGTCAGAGTGTGTCTGCTCCCCGAAGGTCCCCAGGCAGCGCTCAGAACTGGTTCAAGTAACAAAAACAAAATCGGAAATGAACAAAATTTTGACAGGACCAACCAGAGACAGAAACGAAATCAAATTTAATCGTTCTGAACAGAACGCTTATTTGAAATGGCCATTAACCGGTTGATAACTTTATTTTATCGTTCTGTTTAATATTTTTATTTGCCAGTTAAACAATCACGAATTCAAATAGTACGGACTATGCAAATGTGATGTTGACACATCCAACGTGAGCGAAATGCCCGCGCTCCACTGTCAAGTCATCATAGGTAGCCCTTGGTCGCAATGGCAATGTGCTGCCGTTAGTTTTTCCAAGGATATATGTCACTATAGGCCTATATTTAAGTGAAATTGAATAGCAGGTAATATATATGCAGCTTGTTGTGTGTTTTGAAACCAGCAAAAATTGCAAGATAGTGTTGAACATGAATCCACACAACGTCACATCACTCACTTAAAGCGCTTCTTTACATGAGAAAACAGAATAAAACTACATATAAAAAATAATATATAGGCCCAATGCCTTAATATATTTCAGTTAAATAATTACAGATTAACAAAACGAAAGGAAAAATTGTGTTGATAAATGCAATACATGCATGTTGGTTCTGTTCTGTTTACCCAAAGGGGGGTTATTATTGCTGCTCTCCCTGCTCTTATCCATACTAGACTGCATGGATGTGCAAGTTCTTGCCCAGAACAGAACCATACCGCCAATCCATACTTTATGCTAATTGTCAATCGTATTTGACGATAGTGGTCTTGACAGAAACTAAATCATATATGCAAGGAAAACATGAACATTTACGTGATTTATGTATATAACGAGTGCTTCCCTATATTATTACAGGACATTTGTAGGTCAAGAAGTTTCATAAATAAATGCAAACATCCGAAGTGCGCACGAATACAGCTCACGAATTGAATTGAATTCTCTTTCCAGTCTTGAATTCCAGATGAATTCACACAAAATTATGTAAAACGTCTGTGTTGGCGATCCTGGTAAACATAGTCGGTTATATTTTAATGAACGCAAACAAATAAAATGCATATGCACAGTATATTGAATCCGTACATTCGGTCTCAAAGGGACAGCAGCCTAATAAACCTGCTGCCGTTTTTTTTTTTTTACTATTAATCAGACTACAAAAGACAAAGTTATGGAAGTAAAATAATGATAAATGTTTTTGAAACAAAAAAGCTTGTTGAAGTGCACTACTTGAAAAAATATGCATTGCATTAACCCTGCTTGCATTTTAATGCATTGTATTTTCAGGGCTTGCATTTTTATGGGCTGAAATTCAACATGGTTGTATATTTAAGCTGTGAATATTTCAATTCAAAACATTTCACACACGTTTTCATTATTAAAAATTCAATGATTCATATTCACCTTTCAGATTTCACTTCCAAAATGTTCATTCTGTTTAAAAATACAACCTATAATATTCGACCGGCAATTTTCGGTCCATTTTATTTCACTTTACAAATTCGCTTCCACAAATTCAGTGGTTCAAATTCGACAGAAAATTCAACATTTGACATCCGGGAACGGCAGGAATATCAGTAGATTGCCGATTGATGATCTCCATAGCTGTTAGTCAACCTCACCAGCAGGGGGTGCAAGCGGCTGGTGACGAAGAAAACTATAGAGCAACGGGTGAGAGACTCATTCATTCGTTGAATTACAGAAATGGAGCAAGCAGTAGGCTATTTGTGATTATTATCAGGGCGATGAATTGTGATGATTATCATATGGAAAACCTGATAAAGACACAAAAGCTGTGTTTACATTGAAGTCTTCACTGTTACTTTTGTACATGTAAGTTTTGCACAGCTTTCTCTGTCGTGAACAAGATTATGTTATTCCCCGATGCTGATGTACAGATCAAACGTTAAATCTGAGGTAGTAGACATATATTTCTCTCGGTTGTTTAGTTTTCTTAACTTTATATTGCGGTGCTGTGCTGCAAAACTGGGGATTCCCTCAATACCTCACTTTTCAGGATTCCCCTGCGGTCTCAGGACACTCAAAGTAACTCAATGGACAAAATACAGTGATATAAAAGACCAAACTCCCACCTTATTGGGGATGTAGGCTATATTAATAGGCTACAGGCAAGCAGATGGACCAGAATATGAACATAACGCGCAAAGTTTCACACTATGCGTTTCTCAGTGATGTACTGGCATAAGTTCGCCTGACACTGGATATTCACACATTTCTAAAGTTACATAAGACATTGGTACACACGTTTCTAACTTCAATAGCTTTTGAAGACATTTACATTTAGTCATTTAGCAGACGCTTTTATCCAAAGCGACTTACAAATTAGGACTAAATAAAGCGAGTCATCATGAAGAGGCAAAAACAACAACAACGCAAGAAGTGCTCAGAATACAAAGTTCAGGCAATATTCAGAGTAGCATAAGTCTGATAAGTGATGTTTCAAAGGATTTTTTTTTTGCGTTTTTTGCGATTTTTTGAAGAGAATGACTTAGTCATAAAACCAACTGTAAAGTGTTCATGTATACGTGTGTGTGTGTGTGTGTGTGTGTGTATATATGTATGTATATACTCACAATAAGTTAGGGATATTGTTATTTACATGAGTGCTATTCCTATTTGGTCTGAATTTTAATGAAATAAGTAAAAGTATCCTTTGATATTACTAATAATGAATGAGAAGAAACACCATTTTCATTAGTGTAATATTTATTACCCCAAAAATGTAGACAATAACTAGCCTGACTACGTCAGACTTCCTACTTCTGCTCAATTTCATTTCGCTTCTGTATTCAGTCTGAGAAAGCGTAATAGCTTTCCGTTTTCCCCCGGCCTGAAAACAGCCGGCCAATCAACGAACAGAGGGCGGGCTGAGAGCCGTGACGTAGACGCTGACTGTACCGTGGATGCGTAGATTTACTTCACATAATCTGCAAAAGTCGTTCACAGCCATGTTCACTCCGGTATTTTGCTTGATGGTTTTGTTTTCGCATCACACATGTGTTTACAGTGGAAGTTAGATGCGGCTGAGCATGCGCATAACACACGCCATAACCAAACGTTATGTGATTGGCTTACGGGTAACCAATGATTTTAAACCTCCGACAAGCGGACAAAACTGACTGAAATGTGAGGTAGTTAGGGGGGTTCGGGGGCATGCTCCCCCGAGAAAATTTGGATTTCTCTGACATAATTATGTGCAATTTAGGGCTTTTGAAGGCCAATTTTTTTTTTAATAAGAAATAGGTTTAAAACCTTGTCATTAGATTATCAATACCTGCTCTCTCCTCATCTTCATCTTTCTTTTTCTCTCAGTCTCCTTATCCTGCCCTATTTCTTCCCCTCCTAAAGCTGAACTTTGACTGATAGTGTTTTAATTTTTCGTCTGTGTCAGTGAAGAAAGTAAACAAAGGCTCAACTGATATTTATGTTTTATGAATAATTTTCTTAGACAAGTTAATTTACTCAAGGCTACCAGGAAAGCTGTAGCCTAAGTCAGTATTGCCAATAGGAACCTTCTACAAGCTTTGGAATTTGAAAACGTCTGTTTTTAAATGTTAAAAGCAATTTTAAATAAGACAAATTATAGTCTACGTTTAACGCAGTTGGTGGAATTGGCAGACGTTCCCTTAGGCATCGTGCGCTGTGGAAACGCGTCAAAGCATTCTCAGGTATAAATATAATATATAATATAATGGTAATAAAATATAATACAAGGT